>NW_022589709.1:1006715-1554004 GCF_004348235.1 Phoca vitulina
TGCTCAGGTCATGATCCCAGAGTCCTGGGATCGAGCCCCGCATCGGGCTCCCTGCTTGGCGGGAAGCCTGCTTCTCCCTCTCCCACTCCCCCTGCTTGTGTTCCCTCTCTCGCTGTCTCTCTCTCTGTCAAATAAATAAATAAAAAAATCTTAAAAAAAAAAAAAAAAAAAAGAAGAGGCTTTTGAGGCCAGGTGGTGTCGGTCTTGCACCTACAATTCTGAGGCCTCAGTTTCCTCCCTTAAAAGTGAGCCCTAGGAGAGTGAGGGGCCAGCTGTGCTTGGGCCGGGACCCGCTCACCGGTGTGTGTAGCAGAGCAGGACTTCCTCAATCAGAGTGAAGATAACCAGCTCCAGGAGGAACCAGTGGAAGGTGGGTAGCTCTCGGTGGTAGGGGTCTCCCCACAGCTTGAGGATGGGATAGAGGAAGACCAGCATGGGCAAAGAGATCACGACCTGGTTGAAGAGAACTGTGCGGATACACTGGCGTAGTTTCTCGGTGTCCACCTGCACGAGGTAAGGAAGGAGGGAGATGGACAGGAGTGTGAGAAGTAGGTCTTTCTAGAAACGGCTTCATGGTGACCCGCTCACAGGAGGCCCTCACTCTGGAGTGGATGCTAGGTGTGACGTTTGGTCATAGCCAGCAGCCCCTCACTGCTGCCCAAGCCCTGGGGTGGAACCATCTGGCGATACCCCTGCTTTTGGAAACTCCCTTCTCAGTAGCCTTCAGTCAGCCTGAGTCTGCCTTCTCCTTCCTGCAACTGTCACGACTGTTCTCCCCATTTCTCTGGCCAGGCCCAGACATACTTCCTGACAGGCACCATAGGGTGCCTCCAGGGTGCTTAGAGAAGGCTGTCAACTCTCAGGTTGATATCCTTATTCAGCCTCTGAGCCCCTCCTCATCCACAGAGGCTTGACCATGATCAGGTGCAGAGCAAGGTCACCTGCCTCCTCATGTGGCCCAGCCTCGCTGGACTAGGCCCAGAGTGATGAGAAGGTGAGCCAGAGAACTGCCTATCCAGGTCTTGACTGAACTTCCTGTGACTTGGTCTTCCTGGTTTTCATGGTGGGGCTGTCAGGATGGGGACCTGCCTGAGCATTCTGTCCAGGTTTTCTTTGGAGAGCTGGCCCCAAATCTCCTACCCCGCTGAGCCTCAATACTATAGCCAGCATTTGCCCAAGAATTAGTACCTGACCCTTCCCTTCCTCAGGGCACTGGGGCTCCCTGGAATAGCCCCACGACCACAGGTTACTTCCTGGGTCCCAATGAACTGGTTTGGGACTGGTCAGAAGGGAATTCTCCCTGAGTGGCCTCCGTGAGCTGGAGGGGTTCTGGCTGCAAGGTAAGGCTGAGTTCTAAGAGGTCCTCAGGCTTCAGGCCTTGCTCTTCCTCTAGCTTTTTCAGGTACTGCATGTACTAACTGACTCGAATCCACTCTCTAAGCTTTCAGTTCTATCCCATGGTGAAGCCAGGTCTGGCTAGCCTGGTTCGAGAGCACCTGTAGATGAAGCCATACACCTCTTCTGGAAATCTTGACTGAGAGGAGGGCATCACATGTTTACTCCTTCATTTATTCAGCTGATATTTCTTGAGCACCCTCTACATTGCAGGCAGTGTCCTGTGTGCTGGGAAGCAAGCAATGAGCAAAACAAAGATTCCTTCCCTCATTGAATTTCTATCCCTGGCACCAACAATCTTAAATAGAATGGTCAGGGTGAGCTTTGTTGAACAAAGAGATGAGGATGGTGAGGGAAAAGATACCTGGGGGGAGAGAGTCTTCAGGTGAAGGGCACAGCTGGTGAAAAGGCTCTTGGCCCACTGCAGGCATCCTTGACTGGAGAGGAGTGCGAGAAGTAGGAGGTGAGGCCAAAATGGTGGGGAGGAGCGAGGACATAGAGGGCTTGTAGGTCACTGGGAAGACTGGCTTTTACTCCAAGGGAAATGGGGGGTCACGGTGAGCAGAGAAGTGACAGACTCTTACAGGATTACTCTGGCCACTCTGTTGACCACAGCCTGTGGAGGAGGCAAGAATAAACACAGAATTGCGGTCCTATAGACAGAAGAGAATGACAGCTCAGACCAGTGGAGGTAGTGAAGGGCGGCCCTGCCATGAACTCAGACTGGGGAGGCTGTGGGTGGCAGTCTTTGAGGGGATGAACAGAAATTCTTTTGGGGACATGTTGGATGGGAGTCGGCAAAGAGGCCTTTGGCAATCTGAGCCTGGAATTCAGAAGAGAGTTCTGGGCTAGAGACAGGAATTTGTGAGCTGTCGGCATAGAGATTATATTGAAAGTCACGACCCTGGAAGAGAGAAGTGCGGGGGTGAAGACAAAGGTGGGGAGCAAGGCCTGAACCCTGGGAAGCTTAGCATTAAGAGGCGGTGGAGAAGAGGAGAGACCAGAAGGAAGATTGTGAAGGAGCGGCCACTGAGATAGGAGGAGAAGTGGAGAAGCCAGGTAGGAGAATATATGGCGAGAATGCGGAGACATGCAGCTGTGAAGACGGGCCTGCTAGGGCTAACGAGAGGAGCCTTCGAGAGCAGTGGGGGTGGAGCAGTGGGGGTGAAGGCCTGACCGGAGAGGAGGTTCACAGAAGAGGTGAGATGATGGGTTTGTGGTTATTGGGGAGATACCGGCTGGGGGAATGAGGGTGAGGTTTGTAATGTTTGGAACTTACTTTCAAATGGGTAAGCTAAAAATTATAGATGCATACGTATTTGTATTTTTACATCTAGATAATGCAAATACTGTAAAATGTTTAAAAGTGAATCTAGGCAGTGCATGAATGAGTGATCATATACTCCTTTTTTTCAACTTCTGTATCTATGTTTACAATTTTTCATAATTACAAAATGTTGGGAGAAAAGCGTGGACAGAGAGGAGTTGGAAACTGTACAGACAACTCTTTCCTAGAGCCTGGTTGCAGGTACTGCTCGCAGGCTGATGTGGAGAGAGTTGTGGGATCTCTCTTCTGCTTGCCCATTTCCTTAGTGAAGGAGGAAGCGAGGCTTCCTGCAGGTCAGGGAAGGAGGTGTTGAGGATGTGAGGAGGGAGGAGAAGGTGCAAATTGGCTATCCAGGAGAGCGGGAGAGCAAACAGGGCAGGGGGCTGGGGGCCTGCGGGGGCCCACGCTGTAGGAGCACTGGACCTGGAGTCCGACGAGAGGAGCCCTGGCTCTGCTTCCTAGTGACACTCTGACTTTGAGCTAGTCACTGCTCCTTTCGGAACCTCAGCTTCTACAACATGCAACCAGACCTTCCCTGTGTGGCTCTCCAAGCACTGTAGGCTGTCACAGTGAATGTTGTCATGGTAGGTGATACTCTTGAGAGCTGATGTGGCCTGCTGGTGAGAGCATGAGCCCCGGGGTCAGAGAGCTGGAGCAGGAATCATCTACCCATGTCACACCTCAGAGCCTGTTTCCTCATCTGAACCATGAAGGTTATGACAGTACCTGGCCTTGAGCATTTACTCCATGGGGTCTGATAAGGAGACCGCCTTGGTCTGACAGATGAAGGGCTCTCAACAGCCGAGTGTTGGCTTTGACACGTCAGCCCCAGTCCATGCCTGCCAAGCTGGACCTGGAGGAAGCCCCCTGGCTGGCTGGCAGTTACTGTCTCAGGTGAGCGGGGCCGTGAGCCTGGCCAGCAGCCCTGGTTCAAGAAGGGGCTATTCCGAAAGCCTGGGTCAAGGGCCTTATTTTTCACCCATTCTGCTTTCTGCAGTGCTGGGCTGGGGCAGAATGTCCTGATGCTGAGATGAGCTACCTAGGCACCTGGACCGATAATTAAAAGATGATTGTCTTCTCTGGGAAAGAAGCCAGAATGTGGTTTGAGTGGAGCTGGGGAAAGAATCTGGGGTTAAGAACGAACTTCTTGCATAAGAAAAGGCTCTTGGAGGTTGTCAGAGCACCAAGCAGGTCACTGGGCTCAGAGCACAGTGCGGCTCCCTTCCAGCGCCGTCTAAGTCGAAGACGTGTGTACAGGCCTTCTCTCCCCTACTGGGCTAGGAGTTCCCTGTAAGCAGGGTGCGGGCCTTGTTTCGCGGGGCTAAGCTACGCACCGGCAGTTGAAGTGAATGACTGGGAAGGAGGACCTGCTTAAAAAGCAGCCCCCGCCCACACATTCAGAGCCCTGTATCCACAGTGGGCCAGCCACCATGTCATCGTGCTTTCGGCATCCAGCCATTGCCGTCCCTACCCTGGTGGCTGAGCCCATCATTTCGGTTCCCCAAAAGCTGACCGCAGTGCTGTGGGGTGGCCCAGGCAGACACAGGGCCAGGGCTGGGAATCAGAAGACCAGAACATTTGTCCTGCCTGGCTGGCTCTGAGATCTGGGGCAGATTATTTCCTCTCTCCAACCTTCTCAGCCAGGGGAGCCTTGTACCCAGTAACTTGGCTCCCGGTGGCCACGCTCTCTTCTGGGCCTGCGGTGAGCATTGTGAGTGTGGCTTCCGCTCTTGCCTTCTGTGCTTTGCCCAGGAGAAGCCACTGCAACACTTATTGGTTCATTCTTGCCAACCTGAATTCGGTAGCGGGAGATGAAGTTAGGTTTTCTGGTTGTGTCAACCACCAGGAGGAGTCCATTGAAGCTCCAGAAGACCAGACTCGGTACTTGGGTGACACCTGAGGTTGGGGAGCAGAAGGAAACAATCAGGGGACTCGAGGTTCTCGCAGCACATGTATTAACTGAATGCAGCTTGACGGTGACTAAGGCTGTGTGGTAGACAGTCCCTTGCCAGGGAGGTCTTGGTGCTCCAGGCCAGAGGGCCTTAGTTGTAAAATGGAGACCACAAACTTCTAGGTGGTTGAAGACAAAAAAATTTAAAATTTTTAAAAAATTGTTAAATAGAAATAAAATTTATAATAAATATATAATCCATAAATACAATAATGAATAAATAAACTACAAATAAATTTAGGTTGACATCTGGGAGTCAGTGCCCATTGAACACTTTATGAATTCCCAAGGAAGGGAGAAGCAGAGGAAGTGCTTGGTAGGATAGGGTTCCCAATGAGCACTGGACTAGGAGTCAGTCAGGAATCTAATCCCTATGACCCTATTAACTGAGCAGTGGGACTTCACTTTGTCCACGCTTATTGGCAGTTATTCAAATGACAATACAATGTTACCTAACTCTTACACTATTAACTTTGTCCATGTCTTGGCAAGGGCATTTTACTTTGTGTCTCTGTACTGTTCCTCCCATACCCTTCTTGCCCCTACCAGAAGCCCCAGGGCCTATGGCAGTTGGGGCCTGAAAAATACTTGGCCAGCACTGTGGGGAAATATGATTAACACAATATCTTAGGGAGCAATTTGGCAGTATCCAAAGAAGAAAAAAAGAGAGTGACAGAAACAGGGGAAAAAAAAAAAAAGAAAGAAAAAGGCCACACATGTCCATACACATATACATCCATTACTGTGTTAAAAAAATCACAATAGAACACTTAAGGAGACTGAAAAAAATAGTTGGTATCTTATAAGTTCACCCATATATCCAATATAGATTCTTCTATATTTATACTAATTTATATAATATTTATACAATTTATACTAATATATGAACTGTGGTTATTTCTTGGATATGAGAGTGGGTGATTTTCACTTTCTTTAGGCTTATTTGAATTGTCTGATGTTTATTTTTAACAATGAACATGTATTTACTTTTATTCTCAGAAATCACATGCTTTCTTATTTTGGAAAAAAAAAGAAAATGTTAGGTTGGTGGTTGCTAGTAGGCCATCCATCAAGGTAGCGCCTCCTTATAGATCCAAAGGCTCCTTGAGGAATACAGAATAAAAGCCCCAACAAGAGAAGATCTTGCACTTTTTTCCAGCTGTAACACTTAAAATTGCAAACATTTATCTCCTTTGTATTTGCTTTTCATTGGGCTGAAAGGCAGTTTTCCCATCATTGTAACAGGAATATATCAGATGTTTTCCCACCACTTTCCCCATATATGTTTGTAATCTGCATTGTTCTTTTCAGTGACTCTTCAATGACAGCTTGCATTGAACCTGTCCTATCTAATGTTTAGCCTGTTTTCAGAGTTCTTCCAGCTGAAAACAATTGTCAGGGACATTTTATTTGTACTTTTGCTCTGTGACAACTGGCACTTTTTTTTTTTTAATCTCCCCTTCTAGACTGTGACATAGTTTTTTTATTATTTTTAAAAATATTTATTTATTTATTTTGAGAGAGTGTGTACACGTGGGAGGCAGGGGAAGGGGGGGAGAGGAGCAGAGGGAGGCGAGGCAGAGAATCCCAAGCAGACTCCCCACTGAGTGCCGAGCCTGCTTCAGGGCTCCATCCCAGGACCCTGAGATCATGACCTGAGCTGAAATCAAGAGTCAGACGCTTAACCGACTGAGCCGCCCAGGTGCCCCTGTGACATAGTTTTTTAAATGAAGTAAACACTTTATCTTAAATATCTCTACATCCTCTGTAAAAATTTGGCACAGAGTTAACATTAATAAATATTCTTTGAGTGAGTGAACCTGTGATTGAGGACATTCACCATTGTAGGTAACGCTGTTATAAATATCTATGCCTTTTTTCTTCCACCACATTTTCTTTGGCTTGTTGTGAGTCATTCACAATGTCAGTAAATATTTATTATGTGACCACTTGCTGTCAAGCCCCAAGAGCTAGATTATACCAGGGATGAGGACACAGTCTCATGGGAGATAGAGCAGCCCTGTGTGCTTGTGGACCTGATATCCAGACGCAGGATTATTACTCTAAACATGCATTCATTTTCACACACACGGTTTTGTTTTGTTTTTTTTAATTTTTCTATTTTTGGGGGGAGGGGAGTCTCAGGTTCTTTTCTTAGATATCCTTAGGCATCCATTTCAGATTGCCTATGATTAGCACTCTTTGGGATTACCAATGTCTTAAACTTTTCAGTCTTCATTCCTTGGAATAACGAGCTGAGAAATCAAAGTAGAGAAGTAAACCACAGACAAAGAATTAAACTATGATCATGTACCCAAATCCTAAGCACTCGTGGTCTGGGAACCTCACCTGTAATGTAGAGGGTCCACTCCTTCCCTTCGAATCTCGACAGCAGCCTCTCCCACTGGACTTGCCAAAAATAGCCAGAAGTGCCCCCAAATCTCTGAAGATGCCTTGGAAGAAAAACCATTCGGGTTTCTGGGTGAAGACTGGTGGGTGGATAGCTGCTTACCCCATGCTCCGCCCCCGGACCCCCAGCCCGCAGGTCCTGAATGCAAGCTGGCTGCACAGACCTACCATGGGACTGTGTTCCAGAAGGCCACAAGCAAGAGAAGGCCAGAGGCCAGGATGAAAGCTGTCCTCCTCATGGAGCCCCAGATGTGTCCCTCCTAGAGGAGGACGAGGAAGTGTCAGGCCCCATCAAGCCTCCTGCTGTCACAGGCAGCTCACACCGAGTCCTGGCAGGGAAGATGTGGGATCAGGAGCTCAACCACGTCAGCCTTGTACATCTGCTGGCCTTTTCCCAGCCTCTATGGGAGGCTCTTTTTTTTCTTTTTTAAAGATTTTATTTATTTATTTGAGAGAGAGAGAGAATGAGAGAGAGCACATGAGAGGGGTTAGGGTCAGAGTGAGAAGCAGACTCCCCGCTGAGCAGGGAGCCTGATGCAGGACTCGATCCAGGGACTCCAGGATCATGACCTGAGCCGAAGGCAGCTGCCCAACCAACTGAGACACCCAGGCGCCCTGGGAGGCTCTTCCTTATCAAGAGCTCGTGGGCTGTACATGGGTATGTTTATGAAAATAGGAGTTCAAGGTTGGGGGAGGGAAGAGAATAAACCTGACTCCAGAGAAACTAGCAGGCAGGCAGTTCTGTCACCCTGAGAAGGACAGGTGAGCCTTCCCCAGCAGTGAGGCTTTATCACCGGTCCTCTTGTGCAACAGAGATGCTCATTCTCTGTGCTTTGGAATCACCTGGGAGCTTTTTAAAAAAAAATCTCGATGCCTGGGTTCCTCCCCCACCTGATTACTTAAGAGTCTCCAGGGTGGGACCTGGGTCTCTATGTTTTTTTTTTAAGCTCCCCAACTAATTCCAGTGGACAGGCAAGGCTGAGAGAGCCATCACAGAAAGATCTGCAGGAGCTGTTCATGGGCCAGGCGTCTTTCCCCATCGCCATCCCCCTCTTGTTTGTGAAGAAAAGAATGAATGAACACACGCTCTGACTTTTAATAATTCCTCTGCTTCTGGTGAGAGGAGCCTGGGTTGCCAGCTCTGCAGGCTAATGAGCAGTTCTAGGGCAACGAACAGAGCCCTGGCAATGACTGGGAGGTCCCTGACCTAGTCTCCTCCAAGGGTCTGAAGTAGAGATCGTTGCAAGCTCGATGGTCAAACGAGGTGCCCGATTTGGAGAAGGAAAATGCTACCGGCTATGTCACCAACTTCCACTGTACCGTGGGCAGAAATTACAAATGTCCCTTCCCTCTGCTATTGCTAAGCCCAGATGGAGTCTGCGTATATCCTCTCCTGGGGGAGAACTGGATGTGGCAGTCCCTCTAGGTGTGTGCCTGAAGTTCCTCGGCAGGTTGTGAATCGGACCGTGGGCACGGGCTCAGGGGGATGTTGGGGGAAGGGAAGCTGCTCTAATAGGATGCTATGTTTTAATCCAGACTTCGGAGCTCTGAAGGAGCACGCTGGTTGGACTGACCCATTCAGAGCACCCTGAATCTGCCCCGGATTGTTTACTTTCAGCTTACCCCCTCCCACTTCTGATCGAAAGACCCAAGAGAATGAAATTGTTTTCCGTGGGCCAGTGAAAAGTTTTTGAAGCACTAGTGCTCCTCAGGTCCTGAGTTCTGGAAATGAACTTTTCCCTCTCTCCTTGAGGGCTGGATGGGTAGGACCAATCAGAGGAACTTATTCTTTTAAGCAGGCCACTGAAAGGTCACCCTCAAGCTTGCCAGACATTTAACTTGGGCTTTGCAATTATTCCTTTTTTAGTATTCAGAGGACCCTTTTCATGAATTTTTCCAGACTCGCTAAGAATTTTTCATTTGAGTGTAATCAGATCAAGTTAAATCAAATTAAAAACCTCAATTTCACATATACGATTAGCTATTTTTTTTTCAGGGATTGTGTTTTCTCTCTCTCTGGCAGCCCAAGTGAAAGGACTATAAACAGGCCAAAGGTCTCTGTGAAGTACAAGAGCACAGGGCAGATGTCAGCTGGGGTCAAGAGCTGGTTCCCCAGGGGCGCCTGGGTGGCTCAGTCATTGGGCGTCTGCCTTCGGCTCAGGTCATGATCCCAGAGTCCTGGGTTCAAGCCCCACATCGGGCTCCCTGCTCAACAGGAGGCCAGCTTCTCCCTCTCCCACTCCCCCTGCTTGTGTTCCCTCTCTCACTGTGTCTCTCTGTGAAATAAATAAATAAGATCTTTAAAAAAAAAAAAAGAGCTGGTTCCCCAGCCCCCAGTGGGCTTCTCCCATCTCTGGAGCAGTTATAGAAAGGGGTGGTTTCAAAGGCCTGAGGGATGGGACATTCTTAGGGTCCAAGAGACAATGGAGGACAGCTATCAGGCTTTTCAGCTACTCCTCCCCAGTGATGCTCCCTCATGCGGGCAAAGGGGCTTGAGTTACACGGCAGCCGGGAGTCCAGGCTTTGCTTAGCTACTGAAATGAGCACACCACCAATGTGTCAGCTACCCCTAAACCTTGGGGGGGGACCTCAGATACGCAGCACGTGCTGCTATGGAAGGAGTCAGTGGCTGCCTTCTCACTAGTATGGTGTTGGTATTTACCTGCTTTGCCTTCTCATTCTGTTGCATTCTTCTAGCTTCTCCCTTCATCTGGAATAAGAAAGCACCAGTGAGTCATGATGTCATGTTCAGAGGAAACCAAGGAAGTAGAGACCGGAGAAAGTCAAGGTGAATGGCTTGCTGTGGTTTTTAATGCTGACTACTCATTAAAATCATCTGGGGGGTTTCAGAACCTCTGTCTGGGCTCCGCCTCTGGAGATCGGTAACTCGAATCAGAGTTGGCAATGGGGGACTCCATCTGCATGGAAATGGCTCTCTACAGATGAGCTGTGACAAATCCTTCTTTGGAATAGCTTCACTCCCTGCCTCAGCACAGCCCTGTCTCATTCAGAAGCAATCTTTCCTCTGCATCTCCACTGTGCCCTAACTGCTGATGGCCTATAGCCCCAAGATAGCAGGACTGAAGCCAGGGCCTGGCCCCTGATTTGCGTGGACAGCTTGTGTAAGCTCTGTGAACTCAGGTTACCACACACAGGGGCTGTATTTGCAATGCTAACTGAAATGGAAGCATTTTGTAAACTGTTCAACAGGATTCAAATGCTGGGTGTATTTATATGGAGGAATCATTATGACAGTGAGTCTGGAAATCTGACACCTTTCCTCAAAGTTCTATCATAATTGTGTCTATCACTTACTGGTTTTATGACCTTGGTCAAAATGTCCTCTCTGAGCCTCAGTTTCCTTCACTGTAAAATGAGAATAACAACAGGGTCTCCTACTTGCGTGATCTCTGCTGGGAGGCTGTAAGGGCCATGAGGACGGGCTCTCTGGTGTGTCTTTCCTTGGGCCTTCGCATAGGAGGTGCGTAGCACATGTACAGTGAGTGGATGAATCAAGCAGAGGCTCTGGTTCGTTGGGCCAGTGTTTGCCCAGATGTACCTCGAGAACCCCTACATCAGAGTCACCCCGGGGGTTGGTCGAAACCCAGATTTCCAGGCTACGCTCAAAATCAGTCTCCTAGGGTAGAGCCTAGGAAACTGCATTTTAGACTTGTTCCTGATGTGGTTCTGGGGACTTCACTGTCAACCCCGGCTAGGTAAGCTATGGGCTGTGGGCTGGTAAAGGGAATGGCCATCACCTGAGGTGTATGGGGCTCAGGCTGGCTCTGCCAAATGTCTTCTCACCCAGTCCCGACTCCCATCCCTTCTTCTTGGCAGAAAACAGAAGCTACAAGTTTGCATTGCTACAGAACAGTACTTCTCTAAGTCTACCCACTGGGGGAGATAACACCAACATCATGAAATCCAAGCCACGTAATCCAAGCCTTTCTCCTTCCACCCCCTACTCTAGCCCTAGGCATTTTATTTATTTATTTGACAGAGAGCACAAGCAGGGGAGCAGCAGAGGGAGACAAGCAGGCTCCCCGCTGAGCAGGGAGCCCGATGCAGGGCTCGATCCCAGAACCCTGGGATCATGACCCCAGCAGAAGGCAGATGCTTAACTGACTGAGGCACCCAGGCCTCCCTCAATAAAGACTTTTTTTTTTAAGATTTTATTTATTTATTTGACACAGAGAGAGGTAACGAGAGCAGGAACATAATCAACCAAGCACAATACATTGGGACCTACTCTGTACCAGGCCCTGTGGCCTTGGATGGATACTGCAGGGCACACAGGGAAATCCATGGCAAGGACACTGCCTTCGAGTGGCTCATAGTCCAGCTGGAACCAAGCCTAGCAATATAGGATGAAGTCCAGCAACTGAGAAGAGAATGGCAGGAAAGGCCTCAGGATGGGGGCAGAGAGGAACCGGGCTTGGAGCTGGGGCTAGAATTCAAGATAGCACAGGCCTATTAAAGTCCGGAACAAGAGAATTATGTTCATCATCACCACTACTTTTAACATTCAGTGGGGCATTCGTCAACACAATTAGACAAGAGAAGATAAGCAAAGGTAAAGAACTGGGAAGGAAAAGGTAAAATCCTCCCTATTTTTGGAGGCAGTAATCCCCTCCTAATTGTGGGGGATACATTCCAAGACCCCCGGTGGGCGTCTGAAACTGCAGGTAGCACTGAACCCTTTATATACTATGCTTTTTCCTATACATCTATACCTATGGTAAAGTTTAATTTATAAGTTAGGCACAATAAGAGATGATAACAATAAAATAGAAGTTATAACAAAATACTGTAATAACAGTTTCGTGAATGTGAGTGATCTCTCTCTCTTTCATCCTTTCTCAAAATATCTACGATATTTATCCTTCAGGACAGAAATCTTTTGTCCACGTTCATACTCTTCAGTGTGGCACCCATAGATAGGATGCCACCGGCCACAGATTTGCCTTTGCTCATTGTCACTGCGGTTTGGTCCCAGGCTGCCATGGCCTCAACCTTAGCCCTTATTCTCAAGGAATAAATTGCTTGTTGTTATTTTTTTTTAATTGCTTGGTTTTTCTTTCTTTCTTTCTTTTATTATTATGTTATGTTAATCACCATACATTACATCATTAGTTTTTGATGTAGTGTTCCATGATTCATTGTTTGCATATAACACCCAGTGCTCCATGCAGAACGTGCCCTCTTTAATACCCATCACCAGGCTAACCCATCCCCCCACCCCCCTCCCCTCTAGAACCCTGTTTGTTTTTCAGAGTCCATCGTCTCTCATGGTTCATCTCCCCCTCCGATTTCCCCCCTTCATTCTTCCTCTCCTGCTATCTTCTTCTTCTTCTTCTTCTTTTTTTTTTTTTTTAACATATAATGTATTATTTGTTTCAGAGGTACAGATCTGTGATTCAACAGAATTGCTTGGTTCTTCTGATGGTTTGTGTCATTGTATGCGTTCTTGCAACTTCTATGTGCCCTTCTGGATGCACTTTTTAATCTTGGCCTTTTACAGTAGCTTCCTGGCATTCCTATTGTTTTTGCAACAAACTTAAAGCATTTCTCCATATTTGAAACAATGCCATGGTTTTCCTAGGAAAGTGGCAGACTGGGACAGTGGCTGGATTTGGTAGTTGGGTAGCTGGGGATTGCACTTGCCCTGAGTTGCCAGCCAGCTTGACTTTGTTCAGTATCCCACTATTTGTCTTCCTGTAAAGCTCTAATAATTACAAGTTCGGTGCTAGCACATGAATAGGCAGACATATATAACAGATGAGAAAGCCCAGAAACAGACACATATAAGAATTTTTTTTTTTTAAGATTTTATTTATTTGACAGAGAGAGACATAGTGAGAGAGGGAACACAAACAGGGGGAGTGGGAGAGGGAGAAGCAGGCTTCCCGCTGAGCAGGGAGCCCGATGCGGGGGCTCGATCCCAGGACCCTGGGATCATGACCTGAGCCGAAGGCAGATGCTTAACGACTGAGCCACCCAGGTGCCCCCACATATAGGAATTTAATATATGATAAAAGCAAATCAATATAAATGGACTTTGAACTGAACAGATGCTGAACCTCCCCTATGATAAGAGAAATGTGATTTAAAAGTACAGTAAGAGGGGGCACCTAGGTGGCCCAGTCAGTTGAGCTGCCAGTTCTTGGTTTTGGCTCAGTTCATGATCTCAGGGGTCCTGGGATTGAGCCCAGCGTCCGGCTCCTCGCTCAGTGCAGAGTCTGCTTGTCCCTCTCCCTCCCCCTCTGCTCCTCTCCTCATTCTCTCTCTCTCTCTCTAATAAATAAAATATTAAAAAAAAAATAAAACTACAGTGAGAGATTACTTCTCACCCATTAGCATGGCAACAATCCAAAAGTTTGATCACATGCTATGCTGGTAAGGCTGAGGGGACTTTAAAATTGTATTTGTTCTCATTTTTTTCTTAAGATTTTATTTATTTATTTGACAGAGAGCACAAGCAGGGGAGCAGCAGAGGGAGACAAGCAGGCTCCCCGCTGAGCAGGGAGCCCGATGCAGGGCTCGATCCCAGAACCCTGGGATCATGACCCCAGCAGAAGGCAGATGCTTAACTGACTGAGGCACCCAGGCCTCCCTTAATAAAGACTTTTTTTTTAAAGATTTTATTTATTTATTTGACACACAGAGAGATAACGAGAGCAGGAACATAAGCAGGGGGAGTGGGAGAGGGTGAAGCAGGCATTTTTAAAAGAAAGAGAACATGGGTCAGTTAAAATCTTAAAAAAAAATGTCTTGGAGAGCCTGGGTGGCTCAGATGGTTAAGCGTCTGCCTTCGGCTCAGGTCATGATCTCAAGGTCCTGGGATCGAGCCCCATGTAGGGCTCCCAGCTCAGCAGGGAGTCTGATTCTTCCTCTCCCTCTGCCTCTCCCCCTGCTTGTGCTCTCTATCAAATGAATAAATAAAATCTTAAAGTCTTTATTGATACACAATTTACATACCATATGATTTACCCATTGAAAGTGTACATTCATTCAGCTTTTAGTATGTTCATGGAGTAGTGCACTCATCACCAGGATTTATGTTAGAACATTTTTATTACCCCAAAGGGAAACCCTGTACCCTTTACTCATCAATTTCCAATCCCTTTCTCCTTCCACCCCCTACTCTAGCCCTAGGCATCCAGCAATCCACTTTCTGTCTCCCAGGATTTGCCTATTCTGGACATTTCAGATCAATGGAATCGTACGCTATGTGGCTCTTTGTGAGCGGCTTCTTTCACTGAGCATGTTTTCAAGGTTCATCCATGTTGTAGCATGGATCAGTACTTCATTTTTTATTGCCAAGTGATGCATCACATTTCATTTATCCATTCATCTGTCTACGGACATTTGGGCTGTTGCCACTCTGTAGCTCTCATGATAATGCTGCAGTAAACATTCATGCACAAGCTTTTGCGTGGACACGTTTTTATTTCTCCTGGATATGTGCCTAGGGGCAGAAGTGCTGGGTCCTACAGTTATGACATTGAACCTTTTCGGGAATGTAAAGTGGTTGCACCATTTTACATTTCCAATAGCAATGTATGAGGGTTCTAATCTTAGATCCTCACCAACACTATTTATCATCCCTATGGAAGAGTGTCATAAACTGGCTGAAGAGGAGCATTACAGATCATGTGGTCCTGCCCTGTGATGAGGATGAAGGAACCTAGATAAAGGAGGGCAGGCAACCTCCCAGAGTTTGTAGATGGCACAGCCAGGATCAGAGGCTGGCTTCCAATATTTCTAAGGATATTTTATTCTTTTGTGTTTGATTATACTCGGTTGTATGATTCTAGGTGCATTTTTACCAGCTATGACCTTCGGAAATACCGCTTCTCTTTGACCCGCGTTTCTTGTAGATTACTTCGGCTGGAGAAAGACAACAGTGACCTATGAAGTGCCTTCCAGAGTTTGAGAGTGAGGACAGCAGGAAGGGGTGATAGGCAAGCTGCTCACCATCTCCACTGGGATGACATTATGCAGGAGGAATGCGGTCAGTTCAGAGGAAAAGCTGTCAGGGAGGAATACTGGGACATTTGATACCCAGTCAGGGAGACAGCACCTGATTTAAGGAGAGGCACCAGAGGGCTTAGTGTGCTGTCAGTCCAATTCCCACTTGGAGGCAGGAGAAAGAATTTCAGCCACTCTGTGGACTCCACCCTACCTCCCCACTTGAGGCCAGCTTCCTTGTCACCCCTGCTTCTTCTTCCAGCTCCCTCTGTTCCAGATGAACCTGTTAGCAGGCCTGTAGGTGTGGAGTTCTGCCTCACTGGGAGCTCTCATGAAAAGCAAAGAGAAACAATGGATTGGAGCAAAGCCACCAGCATTCACTCTTGTCTGACCTGGGATGGCAGCCAGGAGTTCTTTGCTTGCTTGGGTGCTAGTGGGTGCTCCGTAGTCATATTCCTTACCACCCGAGGCTTCCAGAAGGATAGCTGAGCAGACACTGCAGGACGGCAAGTCTCAGCCCCAACCTGTGGCGAACACCCTTGCACCCCATCTCGGACAGCACATGTTACTTAATAATCTGGGTTTAAAAGGATTTCCAAAAACTCTCCCTTAAATAACAATTTTCTCCATCTGCACTGTCTTGAGCCGTTCCTGTTGGCCCCATTCCAAGTTTGCTCCACATCCTCCATGTGGATGGGGCCCGTTCCGAGAAGTCACCCTTTACACAGGGATAGGATTCTTGGACAAGCCAAGGTCATTTTCAATCTGGCAGTTTGCTGCCTGGAGTTCTGAAAAGCACAGAGCTTTCAGCATGAGGAAGGTAGTGGTACATTGCGGCCAAGCCTGGCAAGTGTCTTAATGATAAGGAACCAAGTGTCAAAGGAAGCACCGTAAGCTGAGAAAGACTTGGGGATCTCAATGCCTGCAAATCATTTGCACACAGGTAGAACTTTTCTATCACCTTGGATTTCCCTCCTTAGTTCCTGCTAGGAAGTGGGAAGACTCCGTTTACCCTGTTGAGATAACCGTCTCTTCTGGGGAAGGAAACAGAAGGATTTGGGGTTTATTTGTTAAGCTTCCAGGACTGCTCTACTGTGGGAACTTCACTTACAAGCCAGAGTCTCATCCTAGCTTTTTCCCCATTAGCATCACCATTATCTTTGCCAAGAGCTTGTGAAGCTAATGCAACATGGTTTCTTATCTTTAGAAGCTCATCCATTCCTTCCAGGAACATTTACAAAGAACTTACTTTGTGCAAGGAACCCTGGAGATACAAGGATAAATGAGAAACTATCAGTTTAGATACATAAACCCATCATTCCAAAATCTGTATGGAAAGTACTTGGCTAGAGGTCCGGGCCAGAGCTAAGAAAATACTGAGTAGGGCAGGAGATCCAGCATACCCAAGAAATCTTTAGAGGAGGACAATGCCCAGGTTTTCTCTGCACTCTTAGACACACGATCTCCAACCTCAAAACTTAACCTTTTCCTCCTGGATTTCATCTTAGCTTATCCAAGGAATGTTGTGTTTTAGTTAGATTATACTTCTTAAATCTTTTTTTTTTCTTAAGATTTTATTTATTTGAGAGAGAGCACAAGCCAGGGGGGAGAGGCAGAGAAAGAGGGAGAAGCAGACTCCCCACTGAGCAGGGAGCTCGATGCAGGTCTCAATCCCAGGACCCCGGGATCATGACCTGAGCCGAAGGCAGACGCTCAACTGACTGAGCCACCCAGGAGCCCCTACATCATACTTAAAAAAAAAAAGAAAAAAGGCAAGATAGATGTCACAAAAACAGACACATAGATCAATGGAACAAAACAGAAAACCCAGAAATGAACCCACAATTATATGGTCAATTAATCTTCAACAAAGCAAAAAAGAATACCCAATGGGAGAAAGAATGTCTCGTCAACAATGTTGGGAAAACTGGACAGTGACATGCAGAAGAATGAAACTGGATCACTCTTACACCA
Source organism: Phoca vitulina (assembly GCF_004348235.1). Taxonomy (NCBI): domain Eukaryota; kingdom Metazoa; phylum Chordata; class Mammalia; order Carnivora; family Phocidae; genus Phoca; species Phoca vitulina. The sequence continues at coordinate 1,023,743 of NW_022589709.1, forward strand.
TACACAAAAATAAACTCAAAATGGATTACAGACCTAAGTTTGAGACATGAAACCATAAAAGCCCTTGAAGAAAGCACAGGCAGTAATTACTCAGACATCGGCTATACAACTTTATCTAGATAGGTCTCCCGAGGCCAGGGAAATAAAAGCAAAAATAAACTACTGGGGCTACATCAAAATAAAAAGCTTCTGCCACAGCCAAGGAAACAATCAACAAAACTAAAAGGCAACCTACGGAATGGGAGAAGATATTTGCAAATGACATATCCGATAGAGGGTTAGTATCCAAAATACATAAAGAAATTATCAAACTCAATGCACGCAAAATGAATAATCCAATTAAAAATGGGCAGAAGAGCACTGGGTGTTATATGCAAACAATGAATCATGGAACACTACATCAAAAACTAATGATGTAATGTATGGTGATTAATATAACAATAATCAATCAATCAATAAATAAATAAATAAATAAATTTTAAAAAAATGGGCAGAAGACATGAATAGACACTTCTCCAAAGAAGACATCCAGATGGCCAACAGACACATGAAAAGATGTTCAACATCACTGATCATCAGGGAAATGCAAATCAAAACTACAATGAGAGATCATCTCACACCTGTCAGAATGGCTAAAATCAACAACACAAGAGAACAACAGGTGTTGGCAGGGATGTGGAGAAGGGGGATCCCTCTTGCACTATTGGTGGGAACACAAACTGGTGCAGCCACTCTGGAAAACAGTATGGAGGTTCCTCAAAAAGTTAAAAATAGGGGCGCCTGGGTGGTTCAGTTAAGTGTCTGCCTTAGGCTCAGGTCATGATCTCAGGGTCCTGGAATCGAGTCCCACATCGGGTTCCTTGCTCAGCAGGGAGTCTGCTTCTCCCTCTCCCTCCCCCGCTCATGCTTTCTCTCGCTCACTCTCTCTTTCAAATAAATAAAATCTTAAAAAAAAAACTTAAAAAAATCAAAATAGATGTATGAATCTACCACATGAATATCAAAACTGCCATTGAAGATATTCCCTAGTCCATTACTTTATGCTCCAAAAGAAGTAACGTACTTTGTATGAAGATACAGATGCTAAATTCTATAAAGAAATTAGTGTACAGTTTTCCTCTTTGGAAGAAGTGGTATGCTTTTTTGTAAAATGCAGAAAAAATTTGAGTCAATCCATTTTGGTCCCTCCACCTCTGCCTTTTTGCTTTGGCTGCCAGGAAGCTCAGAGTTAAGTTTAATGCTCAATTACACATTGGGGAAGTTTTTTTCTATTATACAGTCCTATATAAAAAATGATGTATATATAAAGATGTTCAATGTGACAGGTTTTAATGGCTAAAGATTAGAAACAAGTTAAATATCCATTAATAGCAATTGGTTAAATTATAGTACATCCAGTGGTGAACATTTTTCAGCCAGTAAAGGAATAAGGCAACTTTGTGTGTACTCTCCAGAAGTATTAAGTGGGGAAAAAAAAAATGGGTGGAACGTGTGTGTGTGTGTGTGTCCTGTTTATGTATGCATAGGATAATACATAGAATATTTGACTATAGCTGGAAGAATATCTAAGAAACTGTTTACAATGGTGGTTTCTGGTGAGGTGAACTAGTTCACTGCGGGACAGGGTAGAAGGAAGGCTTTTTACTATATGCCGTTTCCTGCCTTTTGAATTTTGTACCATGAGTATATTTTACCGATTCAGAAAATTACAGAATTGTTAAAAAATTTATTTTTTTTATTTTTAAGATTATTTATTTATTTGACACAGAGAGAGAGACAGCGAGAGAGGGAACACAAGCAGGGGCAGTGGGAGAGGGAGAAGCAGGCTTCCCGCCGAGCAGGGAGCCCGATGCGGGGCTGGATCCCAGGACTCTGGGATCATGACCTGAGCCGAAGGCAGACGCTTAACGACTGAGCCACCCAGGCGCCCCAGAACTGTTAAAAATTTTTTAAATAAATTGAATGCCCATTCATAGGAAACATTTTATTGAAGATCTTTAGAGTAATTAGCTCTCTCTTTAATTAGCTTTCCATTTCTCTAAATCAGATTAATTTCAATTCCTTTGAGAAGTCTTTGTTTCCCCTGAAATTGTAGGCCATTTTTTTCCATGTTTATTTTTCAGGATAGAAAGGTCCATAGCTTTCATTAGATTATTAAAGGTAACTCTGATTGAGTCAAGCAGAGAAAGACAATTATCATATGGTTTCACTTACATGTGAAACATAAGGAATAGCATGGAGGACATTAGGAGAAGGGAAAAATGAAAGGGGGAAATCAGAGGGGGAGAAAACCCAGGAGAGACTATGGACTCCGGGAAACAAACTGAGGGTTTTAGAGGGGAGGGGGATGGGGGGATGGGTTAGCCTGGTGATGGGTATTAAGGAGGGCACGTACTGCATGGAGCACTGGGTGTTATACGCAAACAATGAATCAGGGAACACTACATCAAAAACTAATGATGAACTGTATGGTGACTAACAACATAAAAAACAAAACAAAACAGTGAGTGCCTTGTTTCTTCTCCTTTTTTTGCGGGGAGGAGGGTGAGGGGGGGAGGGAGGTTAACAACTTTACATGGTCCTGAAGAAGAGCAATGGCAGTAAAGCATCTGGTTCTTCTCTCTATAGATCACAATTCAAAACAGTATGAAAGGTATTTATTGAGTGTCGGATGGTTTCTGATCAGTTTTTACCTGTTTGCAGCTGTTCTATTGTATATATCCTTTACTGGAAGTTATTTCAAACTCTTTGGAGATGGAGACTGGGTATAAAGTATAAATAAACAGAACCAGATACTAAAATTAAAAACAAGAACTAAGAGAGAGTAGGATGACTATCTGTACCATGAGACATTGACCCTGGAAGGAGGCAGCTCTGCTTGATTCCAAAGGCAGAGTTCTGGGGCGCCTGGGTGGCTTAGTCGGTTAAGCATCTGCCTTCAGTTCAGGTCATGATCTCAGGGTCCTGGGATCGAGTCCCACATTGGGCTCCCTGCTCAGTGGGGAGCCTGCTTCTCCCTCTCCCTCTGCCCCTCTCTCCACTCATGTGTGCATGCTTTCTCTCTCTCAAATAAGTAAATATAATCTTAAAACAAAACAAAACAAAAACAAAACAAACAAAAAAAACAAAGGCAGAGTGCTGATGCCCATGATGTCCATGTGATGGAAACTAAGTGCGGCTGGACTGAGTGATTAGAGGCTGATATCTAAGTTAGACCTGGGAACCTTCGGCTACCAGGTAAACCTTCTGGCCAAAGGAAAGGTGACCATTTATCTTCTGGTGGTGGGAAGGCCTCTTTGGCTGCAGGAGTCACAACATTTGTCTGTCCACCTCTGATTTCAGTGGAGGTGAGGAAGCATTTCCTAACATTTGTTCTTTGGCTAAGCTAATACGCCCACATACTATCTCCCAAGATATTTACCTCGGTGTTTGACTCCTCCAAGCTACACCACCCTATATTCTGCTGAATATTTTATGCCAAAGCAGCTTATTTTCTGCGCCTCTCTACCTGCCGGCAGACATGTTTTCAGTTTTAAGTGGACAGAGTCTGTCCGAAAGGTTCTAGGAAAGTCCCCAAACATGGTAGGGTGATGTGTCTTCAACCACAGAAGTTCTTAACATCGATTGCCAATGGGAGTGCTCAAGTTAGAAGTTTTGGCAAACAAAATCAACAGCAATTATTAATATTTAATATGTTAAGGTGCTATAATCATTACATTTTTATTGTGCTTTCCCTCTCTGACCTTTTCCTTTACCTTTTAAAGTCTCCCATCTAACACCTAGACGTGATCTCAGAGCCCTTCAATTCAGATGCTACCGTTTTCCATCGGAAGACATGGGGGCATAGAAAGGTTCAGTGCTCAGCTTCAAAATACGCAGCCATTTAGTGGCAGAACTTGATTTCAGTGCTTATTATACCAACTGAGTCTGCAAAAAGTGTAGAATGTGCTGATGTTGATGCCTGCAGGGTGGGCATCAGGATTGTGAAGGAACACAAAGGAATGAGATCAGCCTCTATTGGCCATGAATAATGGATTAGATAGTGCGTGTGTATGTGCACACGTGCAAGTGTTTTAATACCAGAGGGAAAACAGAACATGTTTTCTCTAAAATATTAGTCATTTTTTCAAGAAACGTTTACTGTATGCAAGATACAATGGTAGCCATAGGGGATACAAAGATGATAGGACATGCTTCTTGCCCTACTTAATAAAGTAATACCATATAGCTTTGATTTTTCAAGTGAGAAAGTATGTAGGAGGAGAATATGAAATTGCATTTACGATGGGAATGCATTTAGGGAGGAGAAAGAAAGAAAGGCACTAACGGTAAATATTCTAATACTCTGTAACAATGAATTGATTCCCCTTTAAAGGGAATTTGATATATATTGTGAGATTATCCAAATTAGATACTTTTTAAGTATGGTTCTTTTGAAAGCAGATGATTCCGACTATGCAAGCTTTTTATTGCAGAATCCCCAGCCTAGGAAAATGATACGGTGAGGCTACAGCTGATGTTCATGACCTCGAGAATCTGAATACAGAACAGAGGAATGGGGTGAGGGTGGGAGGAGTAGAGACTGTTTAAGTTTTGTCTGCAGCCTGAGACTTTCAGATTTTCTTTTTTTAAAAAGATTTTATTTATTTATTTGTCAGAGAGAGAGAGAGCGCACACACAAGCAGGGGGAGTGGCAGGCAGAAGGAGAAGCAGGCTCCCCACTGAGCAGGGAGCCCAAAGTGGGACTTGATCCCAGGACCCTGGGATCATGACCTGAGCCGAAGGCAGACGCTTAATGGACTGAGCCACCCAGGTGTCCTTCTTTCAGATTCTAGGTCCCTGAATATTCTGCATGGTTGATGAGTGTTCCCATTTTATAGGTATAAGATATATCATCTTTATATGACTGTGTACTGTTTCTTTGTAAACATCTTGTGAAATTATTAGAATTATTTACTTTCAGAGGAGGAAAAAAAAAGACCAAAAAAAAGACAAAGAAAGACATGTAAGACCTCATTGATCATCTAATCTACCCCTTCTGTTTTATAAGCAAAGAAGATTGGCCTCAATTAGCAGAACTGACTTATTCCAAACTCCATACAATTTCTGGGAAAGTCCAGGCTTCCCGAGACTTCACTGGGCGCTGCATGTGTGTTTGGAGGAGCACAAATTGTCTTTCATAAGTGGGAAATGACATCGGGAGAGGGCTCCTGGCAGGAGGACGAGAACTCCCATTACTTCAGCCTCTGCTCTCAGGCTGTTCATGGTCTTGGAAAAAGCTGAGCAGGCCATCTCCAGGGCTGAGGACACTGACCTGAAACGACCTTCCTCTGGTGAGGAAGATTCTGAGGAGCTGCTGTGACCAAGGTCTGCGCACAAGTGAGACTTTTATAGGTGACAAGATTCTCATTCAAGAAGACGAAATGCCTGAAAAAAGGTGAAACTCTGAGCCAAAAGACTCAGGATTGTTCTACCAATGTTCCCTTCCCTGCCTTTGCTGCAGGGTCTGTGTACCCTTTAAGAACTGCCTGTCCCCGGCGCCTGGGTGGCTCAGTCGTTAAGCGTCTGCCTTCGGCTCAGGTCATGATCCCAGGGTCCTGGGATCGAGCCCCGCATCGGGCTCCCTGCTCAGCGGGAGGCCTGCTTCTCCCTCTCCCACTCCCCCTGCTTGTGTTCCCTCTCTCGCTGTGTCTCTCTGTCCAATAAATAAATAAAATTAAAAAAAAAAAAAAGAACTGCTTGTCCCTCCTGTTGGCTTGCTGTTGGCTTGCTGGTGAAGAGGAGCCTGCCTGTTTACAGCACCAAAAAGAACTGCTTGTCCCTCCTGTTTACTGGGAAAGCCACAGCACCAGACACACGCCTGCCATGGAGCAGATACTCAGGAAGTATCTGTTGAATACATGAAAGAAGGGGGACTGAATAAAAAGCATTGTTTTTTGCCCTCAGAAGGTGTCCAACATTTGCTTTGAATATATCAGCACCTTTCCCTGGTACTAAGGCCTTTCCTTTCTAAGGCCAGAGGCTGATGCTCAGAGCATTTCTGTTATCAAATTGAATTCAGAATCGTGATATCTCAACCTGAGAAATGTAGTCGGAATTGCACATGAAACGGAAGCAAACCACAGTCTGTATCCTGTCTTGCTTGCCTGAAGCCCCAAGGGGCCTGGGGGAGCCCCTGAGACTACCAGCCTTAACGTTCATCCCCATCGACCTCGCTGACCGCATCCTCTCACCCAGTAAGCTTTGTGGGAATCCTTCCCCGGAACCACCAAGCTTCTAGTAATTCTACAACCATTGCTAAATCTTACTATGTTGCAACAAGACAGCCTTCACACAGTTGTCCATTTCTAGCTCACACCTTGATCTTGTTTTAAGACAGTTAAAACTGGCTACCTGCCTTCAGGTGATCCTGGCAGGTCAGAGAAGCAATTTGTTGCTTCCCGACAGACTTGCAGTTGGGATTTTCCTCTTTCGATTCTGACTTGAGAGTTTCTCCTTTATTCACAGGGTTGTGAAGCCAAACCCTGTCCATCTGACACGACTGACGGTCAGTTGCTAGAAGAACAAGGCTACAGAGGACGGCACAAAGGCAGGCTCTGCGGACATCAGCGAGGGCCATGAAGGGGACGCTGGGCAGCGAGAAGACGTCCCAGGACATTGTTCCGAGGTAAATCTCACCTGTTCTGTCCGTGGGGGAGGGCAGAGAGGGGGCAGAGGGGAGAAGAACGGACTCTGCCTTTCTTGAAGGGAACTCGGAAGCGCCCAGACGGTGGCGAACAGCTCCCTCCCCCGCAGCTCCCCGCTCACCTCTGCGGTGGCCCTTGTCCCAGCTCCTCCGAGGTCCCGGCCGCAGCCCAGGCTGGACTCCGCTTCTCCCTCGGCCCCTACCTAGGCGGCTGCTGTCACTGCGCCGCTGCCCGACCGCGCGGCTCCCCGGTGGCTTGCGGAGGCCGGTCGCGGTGATCGAGTTACCCTGCAGCCCACTGGCTCGGGCCAGGCACGTGACCAGAGAAAAAGTTTGGGTCTGCGTGGACTGGAGACAAAAAACGCCCTTCTTCCCGAAGGACATCTCCTTAAAGCCAAGAGCAAATGCGCACTTCAAGTAGGAGCTTGAAAGAGCGCATCTGGCCAAACTCGGGGCTTTTTTCCCCTTCTTTTTAAAAACTTCCTTCATCTTCCTCAGCTTAAGATGTTGCTGTCCCAGGGAGGCAGGTGCATTAAAAGATGTGGCTATCAAAAATAAATAAGTAAATTAAAAAAAAAATGGGGCACGTGGCTGGCTCAGTGGATGGAGCCTGCAACTCTTGATCTCTGGGCCCTGAGTTCAAATCCCACCTTGGGCAAAGAGATTAATTTAAAATAAAGAAAGAAAGAAAGAGGGCAAAAAGATTAATTTAAAATAAATAAATAAATAAATAAATAAATAAATAAATAAATAAAAGATGTGGGTATCAGATACTGTGGTGGGCAGTCCAAGTGGATAAAAAGGTTACATGGACCAGAGGATCTCATTTGCTCATTTTTTATTACTTCTGTTGCTGCTGAGGGCAGGCAAGGGAGGAAAGATGCATCAACTATTACTAGTGAGTCTAGGTGCAGGAAAGGTACACCTGTGGAGGTTACGTGTACTTGTTGACTGAAACAGGTAACATGAGGATACAGGATCCATAACATGAAATGGTGAGCACCTTTGAAAAAGAACTGAGTTTTGTTTGTAAATTTCTAAAAATTATTTTTGGAGAGGCAATATGTGCAACTGATATAAAATACAAAAATATCGAAGAATGTATAGTAAAATGCCTTTTTATACTCTTCTCCAGTCCCCTAATTCTCCTAAGAGACACCCCTGTGACCAATGTTTGTATACCCATCCAGAGCTTGTCTATCTAAATACAAACATGCATGTCTCCCCCTCTTCCTTAGAAACAGCACACTATATATGCTTCTTCTGCTCCTTGCTATTTTCCACTCAGCACGCAAACATGGAAATTGTTCCATATAGTTCCTTTAAGAGTTACCACATTCTTTTTAATGGCTCATGCTGACCCATTACCTACATGTGTCATTATTTGGCAAAAAAAAAAAAAAAAGGACCAAGGACCATGTGTTAGTTATCCTTCCTTGCCTAATTCCTGGCACAATGCAAGGGCTCAGGAAACACGCAATGCTTGCTTGCTCACAAATTAATTACATTTTGTACAACTTGCTCATGTTTTCCCTCCTCTCTCCTTTTGGAGGTAACAATATTTTTTTGGAGGTAACTATTTTTTTCAATATTCCAGATATTTATATAATGTATATATTCCCCCACAACCAAGTCTGTCTCGTGCACTGCTCAACCTTGCTACCTGATCCAATGCCCATCTTAATCTAGCTCCTCTTATATAACATTATTCCCCACTACTTCCAATTTTCTAATGCTCTGAGTACCACTGTCATGCGTAAATGTTTATCGATCACTTACTATGTGCAAAAATATTTTTTTCTACTTTCTGTTATCCCTACCTCTATGTCATTGCTCATAGATTTTTCCATCCAGATTTTCCTTCCTGATCCTGCCCATTATTCTACCTCTGGTTCTTTTCTTTCCGAACTTTTTTAGCTTATGTGGTTAGTGCTTCCCTAGAGTAGCAGGCAATTTTTTTTCTATAATCATTTCAAGTAAGAGCTTTATGTATTTCTATGGCATAACTCTGGCACACAGTAGGTCCTCAGCAGAACCTGCATAAATGAGAATCTCTCTCTGGTCCTCCTGGGTTTTCTCTCCATCCTGCCTTTGAGGAATTGCTCTTGTTATTTCAATGTCACCTCAGCCATCCCCCTCCCAGCTGCTCTCCTTTAAAGGAAGTGCTCTTGAGGAGAGGTCCAGAGATCCTGGAAGAAAGTGGGTCTGGGTTCAAACTGCCATCCACCAACTTTATGACTTTGGCTTCTCTGAGTCTGTTTCCTCATCTGTCCTTCTTTGACCCCTAAGTAATTTCCCCTATCTTCCCTCAATCCAATTATTCTCTGTCACTTTACCTCATTAGTTTCTTTCATCATAGCTATCACCAGTTCTCATTGATGGGGTTTTGGGATATAGGTGAGGTTCAGGGGGGTGGAGTCCGGAGCCGACAACTAAGAAAGAATTCTTGAGACGTCTTTGGTGCAAAATGGTGGTTTATTAAAGTACAGGGACAGGACCTGTGGGCAGAAAGAGCTGCTGCCCTGGGGTTTTGAGGGGTGGCTGATTATATACTTGGGAGTTGGGGGAGGTAAGGAAAAGGGAGGTTTCAAAAGGATTTTTGTATGTTACAGAAGACTCACAGGATACCAGAGGTCTTGCCATTGTCAAGTTAAGGTTGTTTTTCCTTCTAGGAAGGCATTAACAGTAAGATAGTTGGGAACTTCCTGGAGAAACATTACACTTTGCCCCCTTCAAGTATCTGGCAATGGGCTGTAGGTTATAAGGGCATTTAATTGTATCTACATTCCCTTCTGGAAGCTAGACCATTGATAGAAAGGCTTTGTCCTCGTAAAATTGCTAAGACTTTTGTAAACTGAGGGAGACTCCTGTCCTGCAAGACTGTGATCTCTATCAGTTAACCATTTGTTTTTCCTTTAGGGCAGCCAGGAGTGCCTGCACAATGTCACCCATACCACATGGGGGGGGGGGTGTAGGCTGCCAGCTTTGGGCTGGTCCTCAGCGAGCCTTCTGCTCCTGCATCATCATCATCATCCTTTTATTTCCTACGTGAATGCTTGTTTACCTGTTTTACTGTCAGTCCCTGCCACCAAATGTTAAGCTCCATAAGGCTAGGAACCTCATCTGCTTCCAGTGCATCCTCCAGGGTCAACAAAGGACACAGCATGTAGCAAATGGACCATAAATATAGCCCGCTGGATGAACACCTAATCTCCTCCTGGACTGAGAATCAAAAGACTCAAATCCTGGTCCTATCTCTGGGAGCTGGGTGACTTTACTTAGTTCCTCTCTGTTAAATTGGGGGAATGTATTAGAACATCTTTATGGACCCTCACAGATTTGGAAATTTAAAGGTCGATGATTATTATGGGTAGATTTAAAAATTTTGTTATGTTAGTAGACTCTGAGGGAAAAGGAAAATCAAATGAGATATGAATAAAATAGATTTGATGTCTATTTCTAGATAAAAGAAAGAACTCTGATCTCTGATTTCATCAAAGAACAGAGGTGTTTTTTTTTTCAGGTTGAAATCAAAATATCGAAACAATACTCAAATGCTTAGTTATGAAACATGACATTTGCTTTATATTTAGGGGAAGTCTGATGATCTTGATAATTTCCAAGGGTCCAAAGACGGGTTTTCTATTCTGTACCAAGGAAAAAAGCCAGCTGGGGGCATTCTTCATTTGAATTTAAAGGTAAATGTATAAGCTGATAAAAGACATTATACAAAGTGTCAGACCTTGGCTAAGCTTGGTGTGTGTTGGTGGCCTTTAACGATGGAATCACTTGACAGGCATCTAGGTATATCAGCACTCGAATGGGTAAAAACGTTTTTGAGACTTGAGCTCAGAGGGTGGTTATAGTGGAACAAACCGGGAGGCATTTACCTTCTTTTCCATTTTCAAAATATTTCAAACCCCAAAACAGTTGACCTTGAATTGTGTGGGTCTACTTAATAGCCCACTGTTAACCAGAAGCCTTACTGATAACATAAACAACTAACACATATCTTATACATTATATGTATTATATACTGTATTCTTACAATAAAGTAAGCTAGAAAAAAATGTTAAAACCATAAGGAAGAGAAAATGAATTTGTAGTACTGTGCCATATGGAAAAAAATCCACATGTAAGTTTTGGGGGAGTCAAAAGTTATACCCTAACCCCTGCACTGTTCAAGGGTCAACTGTATATATTTAAAATTTTAGGGGCTCCTGGTTGGCTGGCTCAGTTGGTTAAGTGGCTGCCTTCGGCTCAGGTCATGATCCCAGGGTCCTGGGATCCTTGCTCACAAGAGAGCCTTCTTCTCCCTCTTCCTCTGCCTGCCTGCTGCTCCCCCTGCTTGTGCTCTCTCTCTCTCTGTGTCAAATAAATAAAATCTTTAAAAAAAAATAAAATAAAATTTTATCTTCCTACACATACTTTAAGAAATGCATCCCATTAGATTTAGTATTTAGACTTAAGAATAACAGAAAGGCTTGGCTGGCCAAGGATCTTCTTGGGAGACCCATTTTACAACCAGTGTTTCAATTTATTTAGCCTATAATCTCCTAGCTGAGATTTGTTCATGCCTTACTTTTTATAGTTTGTAGTCCAAAAACGATAGCTATTTTTTTTTCCCCAAATAGTAAATTATATTATTGAATATATTCTTCTCCAACTACCCTCTCATTTGTTTGGGACCTCCCTCCCTTTGAGGATTAGTGATTTACACAATTATTCTAATTTTGCAGTAGCATAAATACAGCATGAACTTCCTTGTTTCCAGCAAACACTCCGATGCCTCCTGAAGTACAAGCCATCTGTGTTTTTCATTTCTCTTCAATAACCTGAGAAATGAACACCCAGTTCTGGGTGGAGGGCAGGGGTTTGGGGAAATGGAGATGGTGTGTTTCCTGTTTGATTGTTTCAGTGCACACCAGGCCCAGTGGTGCAGGAAAAAACAAAAATCCAAGAAAGGACTGCAGAGGATGCTCTTCATGTGACTAGCTCCTCCTAGGGCTGTCCTCTCCAGAATCTAATTACAAGCGGGTGAAAGACTATAAACCCACGAGATGGGTGGGGTGTGGGAGTGTTTTGCCTGCTTTCTCCAGGCCAGTATTGCTCAATGGACTGATTGTTAAGTCTTCACCGGAGCTAACACAATGAGTATCATCTCCGGGATAGCAACAGAGACAGGCCAGAAACAATTGTTTATTGAATAGACTTACATATCTTCCTCAGTGCGGGGTGTTTTTTCCATTTATTAATACAGCAACAACCTTATGAGATAGTTACATCCCTATGCAACAGATAAGCAGACAGACACTCATCTGGAGGGGACAAGAGGAGTGGGGTTCGGAAATGCATTTGATGCTCTAATCTGGGGACTGGGGGTGGGAGTTCACCTCCCCGGAGGATAACTTTTGGGAATCCAGTTTGAAATTGCCACTGAAGGCCTGCTCTGCCTCCGGCCTCGGAAATGGAAGCAGGATTTTGTAGAACCCCCTTAGGAGGAAATGTCTAAAAGCAAGAAGGCCCAGTATCTTGGGAGTAAATTTGCTATCCACTTACCAACAGCCCCCTTCAAGGGAAGGCACCTAGCGCTATGGCTAGAGCCCTGCTTTGGGCCCTCCGCACCTGCCTCAGAGACAGGGTGGATCTCTAGCTGAGAGGCCAGGAGGGAGGCTCGGAATTGACAGCTGTGTGCAGGAAGCCACGGCAGGAAAACGCGAGGCCGCGCTGCAGCCGAGCCCGCTCCGACAGACGCTGGCAGACCGCCCCCTTTCCAAGCAGGGTTCAGAGGATCAGGGGGCGGGTGGAGGCTCTAGGGGCTCCTAAGCCAGGCCCAAGCCCAGTGCTCTCGCAAGGAAAATGTGCAGAGCCCGCCTAGCGCCCGCCGTCTCCGAGCTCCTCTTCCCCCGCGGGAGGCCGTGTCTTCTTTGTAACTCGAGCAGGCCCTGGCGGGCCGGTTGCTGTGGTAACGCTGCCCGCCAACTCTGTGAGGCGGGGAGGAGGGAGGCGGGTCTCGCCGGACGTCACCCAGACTCGGTTTGGGGGTGCTGCTCCACCCCCAACTAATTGTTTGCCAGAAAGGAAGCCGAGATCGATGTTTTGTCAGTGAGGGGTCCAGGGGGCTGCATTAGTACAAGGAAGGGGGTGAGGATCCGTTCCTGCCGACGATTTTAACGGTCCATCAAAGCAGGCCGGAGAGGGCGTTGCAATCTGGGGGATTTGGTCAGAAGATCCACGCCCCTTCCTCGGCCTTTGGCGTCTGGGCCAGGCCCACCCGAGCGGGGGCTAGTTCTAGACCACGCCCCTCCTTTGGGCGCGCGGAAGGAGAACCGAAACAGCGTGGTGTTGCTAATTGAATTGAGCCAGTGCAACTAACGCGCCGAGGCCCAGCCCTGGTCCTGTTCCGCAAGCGTCCTGGGAGGCCGCCCCGCCCCGCTGTTTTCGGGGCGCCCTCTTCGTTTTGCGCCTGCGCGTTGCTCTCGCGAGGTCGGGTTGGACGAACACTCACAGTCTCCGGGGCGCGCAGAAGGGGTGGAGCAGGCAGGATCAGGCGCGCGCGCGCGCGTCTGGAGTGACGCTAAAGGAGCAGGCGAGTCGGGAGGATCCAGCGGGTAGAGTGGTTCGGCCAAGTTTTTAGGTGGGCAGTACGTAAGGCTGCTCTGGGCACGAGGGCGCCCATCTCACTGGCCCGCTCGGTTCCCGGAGCGGATCCGGGGCAGGCGGAGAGCGCCGGGTCAGGGGCCGCCGCCGCCGCCGCTGCTCCCGGGGGCCTGTGCCCGCCAGCCCGCCAGTCCGCGCTTCGCGGGCCCAGCAGCTCAGGGTAAGCGGGCCCACGCTGACCAGAGAGGAGCGTGAGATGAGAGAGTGTGGGAGGCCATCGGGACCTGTGGGAAGAAGGGGGATGGGGGCGTGAGTGAGGGGCAGGGGGTGTGAAAAGAGAAAGAGGCCCATCGAAGAGTGGTAATAATACCAACCACTACCACACAATAATAATATTCTAGTGTTATGTGCCAGGACTTTATAAAGCACCTTATATGCTTCATTCTGTTAACCTCTACTACAGTCCTCCGAGGTGTATATTATTGAACCCATTTTACAACATAGGAAAACTGAGGCACCAGAGAGGTTAAGTAACTTACGCAAAGCCACACGGCTAGTTGGTGGCCTGGGTTCGAACGTAGGTCTTTCTGGCCTGAAAGCCTGTAATTTTAATATCTTTGTTTTGGGGGGAAAAAAAAGGTGGATATAAGGGAAGGGGCGGGATGAGTGTTGTTTGGAGAGGGAGAGTGATCCAGAACAGGAAGAAAATGTTGATGGGAGACTGTAAGGGAGAGGACCTGAGTTTGGAACCTCGCGGGCCTCTCGCTTCTTGGTTCTTTTGGCCCCACAACTTTTCCTTGCGGTTCTGTGTTTATGAACCATAGCTATTGCCTGGACCACATGGTTGGTTTTAAGAACTGGTTGAACTGCGGTTCAGTCCAGGGTAGTTATCCTCGGACACTGTTCTGGGGGCAGGAGTGATGGAGGACGGCGAGGGCCACCGCCGCCGTGTATAGAGAGGACCCTCTTCCGAGCTGCTGCCATTTCTTCTCACTTGCTCCTACTTCCTTTTCCATCTTATCCTTGCGCGGCAAAGTCTTTGTTCAGTTCTCTAGAATAGGGAAGTGATGTTTATTGTCTCCTTGCAAGCTTAGGCTTAAAACAAAACCGGAAAAACCAAACATTCTTTTCCTAAGCAAGACCTGGTACTCTGGATTGCTTGCAGAGAAAGCTTTCGGTTGGCTTTATTCGTAGTTGCTCTTTAGAGCTTTCCTGGGTAAATAGGAGCTTTGTTTTGGAGAAGTTTACACTACAGGTCAGCAAGAGCGGTCTGCACAGATTTTACTGCAGATCAGCACAGGCAGGGACCTCAGTAATGTGTGTGTGACCTTTCCTTCTTGAACAGTCCAGTATTGGGAAACAGCAGGTATCAGAGCTTGTGTTTTGCTTTCATATAGAGTGGAGTAGCTCGTGTGGGAGTCACATTTTCATAGAGTGGAGTAGCTCAAGTGGGAGTCAAGATTTAATGTCAGCCTGTGAGGGAAACTTTGCCTGTGATCATAGTTATTCTTAAAAATTCCTTAGGAAGGTGTAAAGTTACAGATGGACATTCTGTTTCTCAGTAAATCTAGCATAGTTTTTCCTTCAGCTTTCAAACTTGTTACTGTTTCTCTGGTTGCAACTCAGAAAAAGTAGCTTACCTTCTGGGGCTATATTGCACAAATAAACATATTTGAATGGGATAGAGTCCTTCCATATTGTGAGGTGTACTGTGCCCTGCTGGCACTGAGAGGCTTAAAAGGAGGAAGACTAACCAAGGAGAACAGTATGTTTGTGATTCCCATCTTGGGATCCTTGTGGAGCATGCGCTCACTGAGTGGAAAGCGGCAGGCAAAACTGACATCATTTATTCTTATTTCTCTTCTCTTTGTCTAGCATATCCAGTAATTTATGCTAAGCTAAATGTGCATACTGTGATTCCTTTTCAATTTTTGAGTGGCACTACATTTTGGGATTTGCAAGCAATTTCCCCACAATTTTCCTAGATAAGGGTTTGGTGCGAGGACGTCTTATATATTTTTGCCAGTGGTATGCACTTGTGTTCCATATTTATCAGATATGTGTAACAAGGGTTAGGTTTTTGAAACTAGCTTAGCTTTTTTTAAGGTTTTATTTATTTATTTGAGAGTGAGAGAGCACGAGCTGCGAGGAGGGGCAGAGGGAGAAGGAGAAGCAGACTCCCTGCTGAGCAGGGAGCCTGACAATGCGGGGCTCCATCCCAGGACTCATGATCTGAGCCACCATCTAAGCCCTGTGGCTTAGCTTTTTAAAAAAATTTTCTTGGAAGTGGAAGTCATGATAGTGCCTTTCAAAATATTATAATGTCTCTGAATTTCAGTTTCCTTTTTTTTTTAAGATTTATTTTTTTGAGAGAGAGAAAGCCAGAGAGAGTCTGAGCTGGGGGGAGGGGCAGAGGGAGAGGGACAAGCAGACTCTCTGCTGAGCAGGGACCCCGACACTGGGCATGATCCCAGGACCCCGGGATCATGACCTGAGCTGAAGGCAGACACTTAACCAACTGAGCCACCCAGGCATCCCTAGTTTTCTTATCTGTAAAATGTAGAGGAAGATACCACTGTACAAAGTTGTTGTGAGATTTCTCCACTGTTAATTTTGAAGCAGAACCCCACATTTCGTATCATATCACCTATATCTGTTTCGCATTATCTCTAAAAGATAAGGACTCTTTTTAAAAAAACCATGACAATATAACACCAAAAAAAGTAAAAAACCCCCAAACAAAAAACCAAACCAGCAATTGTTCAGACTTTTGTCTTGAAAATGTCACTTTTAAAAAAAATTTCTAACAGTTTGTTTAAAGATCTAATTAGGGCCTATAGATTTTGATTGGTTGATAAGTCTCTTGAGAGTCTTCTATTTTTATTTCTTGCAATTTGTTGAAGTTGGGTTATTCTGTAGTTTCCCACAGTAGTTTCTGGATTTTGCTGATTGCCTTTCTGTGGTGTCATTTAACCTGTTCCTCTGTCCTATTTATTTCCTGTAAATTGGTCTAGAGGTTTGGTCAGATTCAAGTTAGATTTTTTTTTTTAAAGATTTTATTTATTTATTTGACAGAGACATAGCGAGAGAGGGAACACAAGCCGGAGGACTGGTAGAGGGAGAAGCAGGCTTCCCGCTGAGCAGGGAGCCCTATGTGGGGCTCAATCCCAGGACCCTGGGATCGTGACCTGAGCTGAAGGCAAACACTTAACGACTGAGCCACCCAGATGCCCCTCAAGTTAGATTTTTTTTTTTAAGATTTTATTTATTTTAGAGAGAGAGCGCGCAAGCGACCATGCTGCCCCCCCCCCCCCCAGGCATGAGTCGGGGGAGGGAGTGGGGACAGAGGGAGAGGCAGAGAATCCCAAGCAGACTCCCCGCTGAGCACGGAGCCTGCTGCAGGGTTTTATCCCAGGACTCTGAGATCATGACCTGAGCAAAATCAAGAGTGGGACACTTAACCAACTGAGCCATCCAGCTGCCCCTCAAGTTTGATTTTTTTTTGGCAAGTGTAATTTCATAGTGGTGATGTGTTCTCTCAGGAGGCACATAATACCTGGTTGTCTCTTTCTGTGGTTATTGCAGCCATTATGATACTTTTAACAACTTTATTGAAGTATAATTTACATACTATAAAACTAGAGTTCAGCAATTTTTAGTAAATTTACGGAGTTGTGCAGTCATCAGGTAGTTGAGTTTGGTAACCTTTCCATCACCTCAGTAAAATATCTCATGCCATTTACAGTTAATGCCCGTTCCCATTCCATTGCTGTAGTCTACTTTCTGCCTTTATAGATTTACCTTTTCTGAATATTCCATATAAATGCCATTATGATTATTGCCCAGATCTATGAATTCTTTAGGAGCTACAAAACAGTGATATTCTATCATTCTGTATTTGTTAGCTTTATAACTTCTATTAAAAGAAACTTTCCCTCAACTCTTTAGTTACTTAGTACGATTTATATAGGAAAGACAAGATACATACTTTTAAAAAATAAATTAACTAGCATTCTCCATTGGTGACCAATAAAATTTATTTTCTCAGGTTTAAATCTATGAGTTCAGGGGTGCCTGGGTGGCTCAGTTGGTTAAGCATCTGCCTTGGGCTCAGGTCATGATCCCGGGGCCCTGGGATTGAGGCGCCCCCCCCACCCCTGCTGCTCTCCCTGCTTGTGCTCTCTCATTCTCTCTCAAATAAATAAAGTCTTAAAAAAAATAAATCCATGAGTTCATAGTGAACTGTCTTAGAAGTTTGAAGACATTGTAGTGACTATTCATAATGGTGTTTCTATTATCTTTTATATATATATAAAATATTTTTATATTTTACTCAGATTATTTCCTGAGTTCTTTTGACACAACCTTAAGAGCTTCTTAGCTGGGGAGCCCGGTTCTAAGGGTTTAGTGTAAATACCTAATTGTCTTCTTTATAACCCTGCTTTTTTCTGCTTCGAGACCAAAGGCATTTTTTTGCTTGGGTCCCTTTTGCTGTTTGGCTTTTATGGAAATGTCTTCATAGTCATACCCACTTCCCCTAAAGTAGTTTATGGTTGTGCTTGAAATGACACCAAAAAGGAAGTGCATTGTTTAAGTTAGGAAAATAAGGAAGTGAAGTGGTACTGATTTAACATTAATGGGCATAGAAATGGCTTTCTGCCCTCCTGCCGGGGAAAACCTTAAACCTTAAACACAGTTTAGAATCTAATCCGTCCTAACATTTTCTTAATTATGGTCATATCATGGAATTTACTCCACCCTCAGTTTGAACTTCTGCCCTTTACGGATGTTCTTTATTTGTTCATTTGCAAGCCTTTAATTCGTGCCCATCGTGTACAGGACTGAAATGAGAAGAAATGGTTTCTGCCTTCAAGAAGTGTCCACCCAGGGTGCCTGGGTGGCTCAGTTGGTTAAGTGACTGCCTTTGGCTCAGGTCATGATCCTGGAGTCCCAGGATGGAGTCCCACATCTGGCTCCCTGCTCAGCAGGGAGTCTGCTTCTCCCTCTGACCCTCCCCCTTCTCATGCTCTCTCTCCCTCTCTCAAAGAAATAAACAAAATTAAAAAAAAAATTGCTGGAATTAAAAAAAAAAAAGGAAGTGCCCACCCATATTTGTTAGGAAGTTACCACAGTCTACTTAAGTTTCAGAGTAATTATAGTCTATTATAATTTCAGAAAAACATCTGTTGAAGTGTTGTGTACCTTAAATAAATGGAATCTTTCAGGGTTGCTGACAAACCAAAAGATCAGTTTCTCAGACTTTTCTCAGAGAAATGATGACATTTGAGAATGACAATTTTGTTTTGATCTAGATTCTTATTGTTGCTTTTGCCTGTCTTGAAAGTAGGAAGTAAAGATTAATTTTACTGTTTCTAGGAATTTTCCTCTGAATATATATCTATATACTGTAGCCCACTCTTACGTTGAGGGTCCATGTGGTGGGGTTGCCTTTTTAAATAAAGGCCATTACAATAAGCTTCTTTGGTCTTTTTGTAACTAAGCATCTCATTATTATAATAACAGCATTACTCTGAAGCTGAATCATGTTGAGTTTTATCTTGCAGAATACTGTTCCCCTCCATAGTTTACTCCCAGAATATGAACTATAACTCATTATGCTTTCTGGCTGAATTATTTATACTTGCCGTCTTCTCTATTCCTGTTGTTGAATTGCTTAGTTTCTTTATATTATTATGTGTTTAAAAGTAGACATTAGTAATTCCAATTCTTGGGCACCTGGGTGGCTCAGTCGTTAGGCGTCTGCCTTCAGCTCGGGTCATGCCTGGGATCTAGCCCCGCATCGGGCTCTCTGCTCCACGGGAAGCCTGCTTCTCCCTCTCCCCTCCCTCTGCTTGTGTTCCCTCTCTCGCTGTGTCTCTCTCTGTCAAATAAAATCTTTAAAAAAAAAAAAATTCCAATTCTTATTTTCATTGTGGTGGTTAAAGTTTCAAATTAGGAGATGGCGTTGGTTTTTACCACTTAAATCCCTAACTTCATGATCTATTTGCACAAGTCTAAAGAGGCACTATATTAAGTTAGTTAATTGCCTCTAGTTATATTTGACTTTTGGATTGTGGAGAAAAAGAATTTCCCCTTTTATAGGGGGCAGAGGGAGGAGTCCCATGACCATATTCACTATGTATTTGTTAAGACTTACGTATGAGAGTTTAGGTCTACATACTTTCAGGCTTTCAAAGATCCTAGTACATACATTTATTTATTTATTTATTTATTTTGTTTGTTTATTTATTTTTTAAAGATTTTATTTATTTATTTGACAGAGACACAGCGAGAGAGGGAACACAAGTGGGGAAGAGGGAGAAGCAGGCTTCCCGCTGAGCAGGGAGCCTGATGTGGGGCTCGATCCCAGGACCCTGAGATCATGACCTGAGCAGAAGGCAGATGCTTAATGGCTGAGCCCCCCAGGCCCCCGCCCCCCGCCAGTACATTTAAACTGGCTAAAGTGATTCCTTAAAAATGTTTCCATGATTTGGTCTCTGTGCAAAGTGTTGTGAAAGTCATAGATAAGGGAATATTTGTGGTCACTGGGACCTATTTTAGTCTTTAGATAGTCTGAAAAGGGCTCAAATACTTGTTTACGGTAGTGGTTTCACTTCTGTGCTAAAGGGCAGCTTGGGCAAAAGTTTCTTCCCCTCCCTCCCTTCCTCCCTCCCTTCCTTCCTTCCTATTTTATTTTTAAGTAATCTCTGCACCCAACATGGGTCTCAAACTTACAACCCTGAGATCAGGAGTTGCATGTTCTACCAACTGAGCCAGCCCAGCACCCCAGTTTCTTCAGATTTCTGAAGTAATTTTAGTTTCTTTGGGCCAGAGAACTGTGTGTGTATGTGGTGTGTGTGTGTGTGTGTGTGTGTGTGTGTGTGTGTCTATCTTTGTCTTGACAAAGGCAAGTTTCCCCACCATATAAAATGGAGAATGAAGATAAATATAATAGTCTTAATGTTTTGGCTTAAACTGATGAAGTGATTTTTTTTTTTCATCTTTGTTTTGTTGACATTATGCCAGTGTGTAAATTTATGTGATTTTAAAATAATGTTTTTGAATCTAGATCAGATCAAGCATCGGTTTACCCTCTAACAGTCAGCTGAAAGCGACTTCGCAAGTTTCTTCAAGATGCCTGCAGCACTTGTGGAGAACAGTCAGGTTATCTGTGAAGTCTGGGCCAGCAATCTAGAAGAAGAGATGAGGAAGATCCGAGAAATTGTGCTCAGTTACAGTTATATTGCCATGGTAAAGAGCTCAACTCTGTTTGACTCACTTTCTACTATGGACTTAGGGGATATTCAGTGTGAGATTTTGAAAGCAAGGATTACACTAAAGCCATGGTAAATTAAACTTGGTGGAAGGTTGTGATGCTTTTATGAAACGTCAAGGTAGTCATTGTGTCTGAGAAGGATATAACCTCTAGTAGCTTAGATTTTCTGTAATGTTACTTTGTGTTTAATAGTGTTTAAGGCAGAAGTTATGTCAGCCCATAGGGCACATCTGTCCCGCAGATACGGTGAATTTGAAATGGTTTTTTTAAAATGGTGTTTAAAAATGGTTTTTAAAAATTAGCTATCAGCATGTAAAAATTAAGAGATCTCTTTTAAAGTCCAGATATCTGGCATCTCTGGAAAAAAATGGGAAGATCTGGCATTACAGGATTCACAGTCCTGCCTGATACTGAGTGGTGGGAGAGGCAGATGTGTGTCATGGTGATATTAAGGCCTCTTCTAGAGGAGCCGTGCACTGTCTAGTTTGCTTTAGTCCCTGTTACTCATAAGCAGTAAGTCTTTAGCCTTGTATTTAAAACTGCCTGTGATCTTGTTCCAGGCTTTTTACTCATGGTAAATGTAGCTATTGTTTTTTTCTGAATGGCTGTTTCATTTCCCTCTATTTGTATTTTTATTCATACATTGTTCTCAACCTAAGCTTTTTTTTTTTTTTTAAAGATTTTATTTATTTATTTGAGAGAGAGAGAGGGAGAGCACAGAGGAAGCATGAGAGAGAGAAGCAGGCTCCCTGCTGAGCAGAGAGCCCGACAGCCCGACGTGGGGCTTGATCCCAGGACCCTGAGATCATGACCTGAGCCAAAGGCAGCGGCTTAACCCACTGAGCCACCCAGGCGCCCCTCAACCTAAACTTTTTTTAATTCACTGTATATGAATGTAAAATGTTCTTAATTGATCTGTAGTTAGTCACCTACTCTAACTCACATCCTGCGTAGGATCTCCAAGTTGCTGCGCAAAACTTCATGATTCTAGTGCTATTTGTGTAGATATCAATGAGATAAGTATTTTTTTTTTTTTTTGTAAAGATTTTATTTATTTATTTGAGAGAGAGAATGAGAGAGAGAGAGCACATGAGAAGGGGGAGGGTCAGAGGGAGAAGCAGACTCCCTGCTGAGCAGGGCGTCCGATGCGGGACTCGATCCTGGGACTCCAGGATCATGACCTGAGCCGAAGGCAGTCGCTCAACCAACTGAGCCACCCAGGCGCCCGAGATCAGTATTTTAATATAGGTATTTGTGCCCAAGCTTGGGTCTTGTCACATAACTTTTATAAATTAAGATAATATTTAAGAATGATCAATTCAGCATCTACTGTTTTGTGAAACCTTATGATGAGAGACCTTTTCCTTTTCTAGGACACAGAATTTCCAGGTGTTGTCGTACGACCAATTGGTGAATTTCGTAGTTCCATAGATTACCAGTATCAGCTTTTACGGTGCAATGTTGACCTTTTAAAAATTATCCAGCTGGGCCTTACATTCACAAACGAAAAGGGAGAATATCCTTCTGGAATCAACACTTGGCAGTTCAACTTCAAATTTAACCTTACGTAAGTGTCTGAAACATTTCTCAGTGTTGTTCTTAGATCTGCTACATTTGTGCAGACTGTGATTTCTAACTGACTTTATTAATATGAAGTTTTGTTTCCATTGAAACCAGGTAAGGGTTGGGCACAGCATTCAAATAGAGGATGGAATAAGGAATCTCAGAAAGTAAAGTCCCCCTTAAAGAATTCTTGCAGGTCAGCAATAAAAAGACAACTCAGTTAAAAATGGGTATCAGATCTGAATAGACAGTTCTCCAGAGAAGATATAGATATGGCTAATAAACCCGTGAAAAGATGGTCACCATAATTAGTCATGAGGGAAATGCAAATCAAAATGACAGTGAGAGACCACTTTATACCCACCAGGTGGCTGTAATAAAAAAGACACAACAAATGTTGGCAAGGGTGTAGAGAATTAGAACCCTCATATATTGCTATTGGGAAAGTAAAATGGTGTAGCCTCTTTGGAAAACAGGTAGTTTCTCACAAGGTTAAATGTGGAGTTAGGCCCCAAGTGGGAACAATCCAAATGTCTGTGAGCTGATGGATAAAACAAATATGGTATATCCATGCCATGGAATGTTATTGGACAGTAAAAGGAAAGTAGTAGTAATATATGTTGTATATTGATGTGCTTTGAAAACATGCTAAGGGAAAGAAGCCAGACACAAAAGACCACATATTGTAGGATTCTGTTTATATGAAATGTTCAAAATAGGCAAATTGATAGAGTCAGAATAGGTTAGTGGTTGTCTAGGATGTAGGGGGGTGGTGAGATTATAGGGTAGTGGGGAGTGATTGCATAATGGGTATGGGTTTTCTTTTTGAGGTAGTAAAATGGTTTATAATTGACCATGATGGGTGGTTGCACAACTCTGAAAATAACTAAAAGTGATTGAATTGTATACTTTATTAAAAAAATTTTTTTTTTAAGATTTTATTTATTTATATGCCAGACAGAGAGAGTGCACAAGCAGGGGGCGCGGCAGGCAGAGGGAGAAGCAGGCTCCCCGCTGAGCAGGGAGCCTGATGCAGGGCTCGATCCTAGGACTCTGGGATCATGATCTGAGCCAAAGGCAGATGCTTAACCGACTGAGCCACCCAGGCGACTCTATTTTTTAAATTTTTAAAAAAAGATTTATTTGAGAGAGAGAGTGTGTGCGTGGGGGTGGGGGTTGGAGGGGTAGAGGAAGAGGGAGAGAGAGTCTTAAGCAGACTCCATGCAGAGGGTAGAGCCTGATGCATGTTATGACCCTGAGATCATGACTTGAGCTGAAACCAAGAGTCAGTCACTTAACTGACTGTGCTACCCAGGCACCCTGAAGTGTGTACTTTATTTTTTAAAAAGATTTTATTTATCCGAGAGAGAGAGAGAGAGAGAGAGAGAAAGGGAGGGAGGAAGAGAGAGGGAGAGATCACAAACGGGGGAGGGATAGAGGGAGAAGCAGGCTCCCTGATGAGCAGGGAGCCCGATGCGGGACTTGATCCCAGAACCCTGGGATCATGACCTGAGCTGAAAGCAGACATTTTTAACCGACTGAGCCACCCAGGTGCCCAGAAGTGTATATTTTAAATGAGTAAATGTTTAATGTGTGAATTATAGCTTAATAAGGCTATTTACAGCGAAAAAGTAAAGTTAATTCTCCAGTTAGGTGAATTGTAGTTCTGCCATTTTTCATCTGGGTGATTTGGGGTTAGTAATTTTACCTTCTGTAATTCAGTTTCCTTAACTGTAAAACAGGATTATTATTATTTTTCATAATAGAAGAAATAAGGGAATGAGTAGATGTTAATTAAGGGTAGTTGAAACTGAAGCCTATCTGATAGTGGGTGAATTTTGATGTTTTTAAAATACGGTAAACACATAACATAAAATTTACCATCTCAGCCATTTTTAAGTCTGCAGTTCAGTAGTATTAAGTATGTTTGTGTTGTTGTGAAGCAGACCCCCAGAACTTTCTCATCTTGTAAATCTGACACTCTACCCATTGAACAACTCTCCCTTTTTCTTCTCCAGATCGTGGTGAACCACATTACTACTTTCTGTTTCTATGAATTTGTTTTGGTTACCTCATATAAGTGGAATCATACAGTATTTGTCATTTTGTGACTGGCGTATTTCACTTAGCATGATATCCTTAAGGTTCATCCATGTTGTGGCATATTGCAGAATTTCCTTCCTTTTTAAGACTGAATAATATTCCATTGCATATTTAGACCCCATTTTGTTTATCTGTTCATTCATTGATGGACATTTAGGTTGTTTCCACCTCTTGACTGTTGGGAGTAGTGCTGCTATGAATGTGGATGTGCAAACATTTTCACCACCGTGCTTTTCATTCTTTTGGATATATACACAGAAGTGGGATTGCTGGATCATTTGGTAGTTTGTTTTTAATTTTTTGAGGATGATGTAATTTTTTTTTTCTTTCTTTTTTGAGAGAGAGAGCACGCACGAGAGCGTGCATGTGCATGCGGGGGAGGGCTGGGGAGGGGCAGAGGGAGTCTGCAGTCAGTGCAGAGCCTGGTGCAGGGCTCGATCTCAGACCCTGAGATCATGACAAGAGTCAAATGCTTAACTGACAGCCACCCATATGCCCCAGGATGATGTAATTTTTTAAGGGGAAAATTTAGGAGAGACTATCATTTTGCTGATTGTATGAGGTAGTTTTAGTGTATTTCTGATTGGGCCACAGTACTCAAGTAGTGCTTTATTTAACAGCACCAGGAGCATTATAACTCAGGAATAATTTTTTGATTGTTCATGTACTTTGGAGATTTCTTTGAGGTTCAGAAATAATTTGGGGTGATGATCTGGATCTTTCCTTTAACTGCATTTTTTTTTAGTTCATTGCCAAAGCCTATTATTATTTATGCCTTAATGGTAATTAATACACAAAGGAAAATAAGGGTTGTTTGTTATTGTAGAGTTTATGTATGTGTTTAAAACAATGCTTGTTTTAGGTGAAACAAAACAATGTGATTCATCACTGGTTTTAATTTAGTAGAAAAAAAAATTTTTTTTTTTTAAAGATTTTATTTATTTATTTGACAGAGAGAGAGACAGCGAGAGCAGGAACACAAGCAGGGGGAGTGGGAGAGGGAGAAACAGGCTTCCTGCTGAGCAGGGAGCCTGATGCGGGACTCGATCCCAGGACCCTGGGATCATGACCTGAGCCAAAGGCAGATGCTTAGCAACTGAGCCACCCAGGCGCCCTAGTAGGAAAAATTTAAGATTAGGTTTGTTTTTTCTTTTTCCGAGTTGTCCTAAGTTTATCTGAAAAACAAATGTAAAAACAGTGAAATCTAGTGGAAAAGGAGTTACATAATTTATTTCCCTACTTTTGTAGTATGTGGTATTGTAAATATTCCTCTGTTTAAACTGATGGATGTATCTTTGCTGTGGAATATTATGCCAGAGTTGCAAAGGATGTGGTATATCTATGAGCATTGGTCTGGAAAGATGGTCTGTGCTGTGTAGATATAGGGATGGAGGTGTGTATGTGTAGGTAGAGCAAATAGCCTTCAAGGATACATAAACTGAGTTATTAACAGTTATTTCTATGATGTAACATTATAAGAACATTTTTAAAAATTTTCTGGTAATCTAAATATTTTTGTATTGGTTGATTCTGTTTTTCTGTAAACAATGGGGAAATGTTGAGGTGTCTGGGTGGCTCAGTCGGTTAAGCATCTGCCTTTGGCTCAGGTCATGATTCCAGGGTCCTGGGATCGAGCCCTGCATCAGGCTCCCTGCTCAGTGGGGAGACTGCTTCTCCCTCTCCTGCTTCCCCTCCTTGTGCTCTCTATCTCTGAAATAAATAGAAATCTTCAAAAACAAATACAAACAAACAAACAATGGGGAAATGTGGATCTTTCATAATTAAGAAATTCATTTTGTGGGGGCAAGTCTCACTTTTCCATCAGCCACAGAGATAAGATTATCTACTTTGCATGCTTGCTGGAGTACTGGAAAGAATGAATTGATCTATTCTTAAATTATGAAAGCATTTCGAGAATACTTGTTATGTAATTATAAGATCATGTTGATATTGCTGCCCACTACTTCTCTTAGATTATCCACCAGCTAAGAAGTGAATACCTTCTTTTTTAGAGAGGACATGTACTCCCAGGATTCCATAGATCTCCTTGCTAACTCTGGACTGCAATTTCAGAAGCATGAAGAGGAAGGGATTGACACATTGCACTTTGCAGAACTGCTTATGACATCAGGGGTGGTTCTCTGTGACAACGTCAAATGGCTTTCATTTCATAGGTCAGTCCCAGATAATGTGTATTTCTCTTGCTTTGGGAGCAGGGAATTGAATGCTTATATTATTTCTGCAGTCCTACTGGCTATCTTCTTTTGGTCACTTATGAAGCAGTTACGGAGTTCAAATGGTAATTTGCCCATGTTTCAGTTTTTCAAAAAATACTTTGGAGCTCATACTGGTTTGTTTCATGCACTACTGGGCTCCGTCACATGGCTATCAGTGGGTATGTTCCAAGTGGAATGATGGAGGGTGGGGAAGATCGAAGCACTTGATCATCTTTTTCTTGTCCTTTAAATGGCTGGCCTGAAGTTTATGATGAATAAAACCCAGATTTATAACTCCTTGGGTTCTCTTATATGTCTCTCATATTAGTCTGGTTTGTTGTTATTTAAGGGAAAGTTCAGATTACAGTAGGATAAAGTACTTTGGAAGACTGAAAGTTACTCACAAGGTAGCACCATTAAGTTTTGAGAAATGAAGCAGTTGACTCTGGGGTCTGGTAATTGCTGCTTTTTCACCTCATTGCCTCATTCTCTCTTGTAGTGGCTATGATTTTGGCTACATGGTAAAGTTACTTACAGATTCTCGTTTGCCAGAAGAGGAACATGAATTCTTCCATATTCTGAACCTTTTTTTCCCATCCATTTATGATGTGAAATACCTGATGAAGAGTTGCAAAAATCTTAAGGTACACAATATATATATATATATATATATATATATTTTTTTTTTTTTTTAAGATTTTATTTATTTATTTGACAGAGAGAGACACAACGAGAGAGGGAACACAAGCAGGGGGAATGGGAGAGGGAGAAGCAGGCTTCCCGCGGAGCAGGGAGCCCGATGCGGGGCTGGATCCCAGGACCCTGGGATCATGACCTGAGCCGAAGGCAGACGCTTAACGACTGAGCCACCCAGGTGCCCCTACACAATATTTTTCTTAACAATAAAAAAAAAAAAAGACAAAGCAGCCTTGTCATTTTGCTTTATCACTATTTTTAGAAATTATTAGTATTTATTATTTATTGCTACTTATGTATTCTTCAGTGCTTGCTAGGTGCCAACATTATGCTGGAGTGGGTGTATATAGAGCTGATTGGCACAGGGATTTGTGTGGTGAATGTCTTTAATCCAGGCATAAAGGGAGGCTTCTGCTTCTCTTATTCTGAGGGAGGCGTTCTTCACTTAGGCCCACAAACCTAGTGAAACAGTTGGCAGTGTGAAGCGTATATGTAGTTTGTTATACATGGGGTCTGTAGTGTACCAGATTCTCAGAGGGGTTCTTAACCCTAGATCAAGAACTTAGCACCCTAATAAATTGTTGACATAAGAGATTTTCTGTCTAGAATTGGATTGGTATTTATTTCCTCAATCTCGTTTTATGGACCCGTTAGGGCTTACGGGGCAGAGGTCTGACACAATTAATGATATATAAAAGGAAGGAGTGAAAAGTGAAATATAACACAGTGTATTGTTTGGAGGGCTAGAAAGGGAATATTGCTGGGGTAAGGCCTTAGTAAATGGCCTGTTCCCACTTGTCATCACCAAAAGAATTAAACTAAAAAGTGGACTTAGTTGACTCCAGTAGAGGAGTGGTGGGTCTGAAATATTATCTTTGTTTTCTTTACATCTGCAGGGCGGTCTTCAGGAAGTTGCTGATCAGTTGGATTTGCAGAGAATTGGAAGGCAACACCAGGCAGGCTCAGACTCGCTGCTGACAGGAATGGCATTCTTCAGGATGAAAGAGGTAAGGAGGTGGGTTATCTTTGTGGGCTGAGATTTGTTAAAAATTTGTAGTTCTGACAGAAGTTGATGACAAGTTTGAAAGCAGTTGTTTGTTTGTTATGATGTTCAGTATATTAAAATGTAGTTTGGGAAGCAAAGACATCCTGAAATGGAGGCTCCTCAGCATATTCAAGTCTAGACATGTACTTGGTGTTCTTAGCAGCTCTCATTCTTGCAGTGATTTGCTTTTCTTCTGATTTCTCTAATATGAACACATTTGTTTGAACACTCACTTATTTTACGCTTAATTTCTGTGAATTCTCAAATGTCTGGCAGCTAACATACTCCATGACAAGCTGCAAGTTTACCTCTAAGATCAGGAACAACACAAGCATGCCCACTCTCGCCACTTTTATTCAACATAGTATTGGAAGTCGTAGCCAGAGTAATTAGGCGAGAAAAAGAAATGCAAGGGATCCAAATTGGAATGGAGGAAGTAAAACTGTCACTATTTTCAGAGGGCATGGTATACATAGAAAACTCTAAGGAGTCGACCAAAGAGCTCTTAGAACTAATTAACGAATTCAGTAAAATTTCAGGATACAAAATCAGTTACAAATATCTTGTGTTTCTATATATTAATAATGAACTATCAGAAAGAAGTTAAGAAACAATCCCATTTACAACTGCATCAAAAACAATAAAGTACCTAGGAATAAGTTTAACCAAGGAGGTAAAAGACCTGTACCCTGACAACTATAAGGCATTGATGAAAGAAACTGAAGAAGTCACAAATAAATGGAAAGATATTTGGTGCTCATGGATTGGAAGAATTAATATTCATTTTTTAAAAAGATTTTATTCATTTGAGGCAGAGAGAGGGGCAGAGGGAGAGGGAGAAGCAAACTCCCCACTGAGCAGGGAGCCCGACCCTGGGATCATGACCTGAGCCGGAGGCAGATGCTTAACCAACTGAGCCACCCAGGCACCCCTGGAAGAATTAATATTCTTAAAATGTCCATACTATCCAAAGCAGTCTACAGATTCATTGCAATCTCTATCAAAATTACAGTGGCATTTTTCACAGAAATAGAACAAATGATCTTAAAATTTGTGTGGAACCACAAAAGACCCCAAATAGCCGAAGCATTCTTGAGAAAGAACAACAAAGCTGGTGGCATCATGCTCCCCCTAGGTTCCTTTGGCAACGTCTGGAGACATTTTTGGTTGTCACAATCTGGAGCAGCAGAGGAGAGGCCCACTACTGGCCAGGGATACCACTAAACATCCTACAGTACTACGGTACACTGGACAGCTCCCCTCCATGCCCCCCAACAAGGAATTACCTTGCCCATTAGGGCCAGGGTTGAGATACCCTGCTGAAGTGTGTAATACCCAGTATCTCACTTGTAACAGCCTACTGTTACCCCGTTTTATAGATAGGGAACCATGGCTCAAGGGGAGTTGAAGGTCACACGGTGAGTGTAGAGCCCAAGCTCTTAAGCACTGCACTGCTTGTTAAAGAGAAGGGAGGAAATGGAGGTGGCTATACTAAACAGCGGCAGCAGCCCATGGATCCTGGCAGTAAAAGAACTCATGGAGAATAGAAGTCTGTACAGAAAGGAGAGCCTGTATATTAAAAAAGGAGTATGAAAAGACTATGTAGAGGAGAGGCTCGGAGCCTTTCTTTATGAAGTTACTTTCTAGTTGGGTAGATTTTCAGAGCTTTGAGACAACTGGGAGGTGCTGATGTGGTAGTGTTGAGACTTGGCATGACTCTTGGCGGGATTCTCACCATGGGTTCTCTGTCCTATCCTGCAGTTGTTTTTTGAGGACAGTATTGATGATGCCAAGTACTGTGGGCGGCTCTATGGCCTAGGCACAGGAGTGGCCCAGAAGCAGAATGAGGATGTGGACTCTGCCCAGGAGAAGATGAGCATCCTGGCTATCATCAACAACATGCAGCAGTGATGGCGGCGAGGCTCTGTAGGGCGGGCCTGATCCCAGAGTGGTGCTTATATGCTGACTGTGTATACTGACCTTCCTCCCCAAGAGAAAACGCTTCTTTTGAGCAAACTGTACCTACCATCTGCGGTGACAGAAAGACTTTTGTTGTATTGAAGACAAACGACGTCTTTATTTTAGATCCAGAAGAGGGGAGTTTACTCTGAATTTGTAAACAAGTCTTCCCTATTCCTCATCCCCAAGCCTCTCTCCAGTTGCTTCCTGCCACCAGCATCCATGGCTCATTTGACACCTTTTTAAATATCCAGGACAAGTCAGAAACAGACTAGTAAAATATATATAACTCTTTATCTGTTGTCATTCTTTTTCTTTTAAATCTTGCTACTCTCTGAGGATGAAGACTTTTTGATGTGATTCTCAGCTGAGCTGAGGGCTTCCAGGGGAAGTGGAACAAATGGTGTTTTTGTAAAGTGGGTTATAGATGTCTTTTCCTCCCTTCCTTTTTTTTTTTGAACTTTCTCTAGGACATTTGCTTTCCTCACATTTTGTTAGTCTCTAATTATGTGCTATTATGTGGAAATGAATTAGTGCTGAAATTTTGAAGACCAGATAATGAAAACTTTTATTAAAAACAAAATTCTTCTGAATCTGTCTACCCTTTATTCATGAGGAACTCCAGAATGGGTATTAAGTTCACCACTTTACGTGTCTTTAAGTCTGTGTTCCATTGTGCCACCGAGATTTGCTGTCACGTCTATCATTTGAAATCATTTTAAGTTTTAATATAATAAAGTATCTTGGATTTGTTCCTGAATGAAATAAGATCAGAATTTTGGACCGTAAGTTTATATTTTCAGTAATGTGATTTCAGATGGTCATCTGTGTTTTTCCACATCTCTTTGTTCTCCCTGCTTTTCCTTTCAGCAAACCTGAGGAGAAGTTAGGGAGACTGGTTACGTGAGTACCAGGAATGTGATGAGTCTTTAAGAAGAGTCTTTAAGAAGTTAATAGTGGTACATGTAAACAGGGCAGTAAGGAATTTGGTTAGAGTTCTCTTGGAGTAATATCCCACAAGTGGGGTAGGAAGCTCAGGACTGTTATTTTTTTTTTTTAACTAGTCATTTAAAAAGTACATTGTATTGTTTTTTGAATGACTACAGTATGGACAATTTAGAAAAACCAAAAACCCCTTTGAAATGGTGGAAATGAAACTGGTAACTCACTGAAGTGGATGGATAGTCTTGCATTTTAAAAGCTTATGGAAAACTCAATTTCAAATGATTCGAAAATGTCAAGTATTATAAGCTGGTATTTAAGATGCTTGTAAATATTATTTATGTTTTTAATTTTGTAAAATAAAGATTTCTTTTTAACTACTGGCATGAAGGTTCGGTCTGTCATAGTTGTTAATTGCTGACTGTAGAAGATAGTTATTTGCAATCAGTGACTAGAAGCATCTCACCTGCCCCCAAACTCTTGTCTCCATATCCCCCAAGTTGGCTTGATATAAAATGTCTCACTTTGTAGAAGTTTTTTGTTTTTTTTTTAAGATCTTATTTATTTGAGAGAGAGTGTGAGCGAGAGGAGACCATAAGCAGGGGCAGCGGGAGAGGGAGAAGCAGATTCCCAATGCAGGGCTCGATCCCAAGACCCTGGGATCATGACCTGAGCCAAAGGCAGACACTTAAGCGACTGAGCCACCCAGGCATCCATGTAGGAAGTTTTTAATGACCAGCTGTGTAAATGGAATTGTCTCTTCACTTCATAATCCCTGACTGAGTGTTCACCCTTACTAGGAAAACTAGTTTTAATTCTGTCCTGGGACCACTCCATTTGGTGGATTAGCTTGTTAATTAGTGGACTTTTAAGACAAATGGAACTTGTGGTATTGTAGCATTGGCTCCATACTATTTCCAACCCTTCCAATTGGCACAAAACAGTTTCAAGAAGTCTGGTATAGGAGCAGATCTAGGCTTTTCACTGGGATGTTCACATATAGGAAGAGAGGTATTTATCACTGATTTGTGGTAAAAGCAGCTTAGGTGAGGGTCAGTGGTTCTCAGCCAAGTTCTTTGGCATGCTGGTGACTGTGGGGCCTGCATAGATGTCCTAAATTTATCTTTTTATTTTTTAAAGATTTTATTTATTTATTTGACAGAGACACAGCAGGAGAGGGAACACAAGCAGGGGGAGTGGGAGAGGGAGAAGCAGGCTTCCTGCGGAGCAGGGAGCCCGACACTGGGCTAGATCCCAGGACCCTGAGATCATGACCTGAGCCAAAGGCAGACACTTAACGACTGAGCCACCCAGGGGCCCCTATTTATTTTTTTAAAAGATTTTATTTATTTGAGAGAGAGAGAGAGTGCAAGAGTGGGGGCGGGGGCAGAGGGAGAAAGACTACTCCCTGAGCAGGTAGGGCTTGATCCCAGGACCCTGGGACCATGACCTGAGCTGAAGGCAGACACTTAACCAGCTGAGCCACCAAGGTGCCCCCAGATGTCCTAAATTTGGATTCAAATAGGGAATTTATCTTTGCCACAGTTGAGGAGACTTATGTCAGGAGAGATGTTGAGGTGAAGGGTTGAGGAACTTATTGTTGAGTGGGAGGGGTAAGAGACAGTTTATAAAGTGTTGCTAAAGAAAGGGCACAAGTTTAGTAGAACTGGCAAGAACTTTGCTTTGTATACGTATATATGAACACATGTAGGGCTTTGTGAGTGCTTATGCTCAGAAAGGGATGGTCCTGTAGAGAGTAACCAGAGAATGCTAATTATGGGTGAATTCAAGCCCCTCCACATAAATTGCCAAATGTTCTTAAATTTCTGTTCTAATCTAGTAAGGCTGACTACCAAGTACAAGCCTAATTGTCAGCCAGTGCTGGTATGAATGAGTTGTTTTGAGTCTTTTAAGTCTAAGCTATTAATGAATATTCTTTCAGTTTCCTAATTTATTCAGTTCATAAGTTTCCATTATACACCTACTAGATGTAGTAAATAGATGCCAGGGATAAAACAGCACATGGAAGACATAATCTCTGCCCTCATTGGAGCTTACATCTGTGTTGCCAAAGAGTACATAATTCACAAAAATAATTTGTGAGCTGTAAAGTACAGGACACTGATGTCCTTTAGGTTGAGGTTCAGGGACGGTCTTTTGAGAAGGGACATTTAAGCTGAGATCTAAGAGATGGGTAAGAATGGACCAGGTGAAAGAACATGGGCAAAACTACTGAGATGACAAGAAAACTCGGTGGGTTCCAGCAGCCTAAGAGACCAGTGTGGGTGGGATCTAGAAACAAGGATGCGAGTGTTAAGAACAGGAGGCCAAGAGATAAATGGTGGGATCAGGCAGGGCCTTTGAGGCCCTGCAAGATGATGTTTTTTCCACTAACAATGGGAAAATACTGAAATAATTTTTTTAAACAGGAAATTGGTAAGATTTGATTTGTAATTTAAACTTGTCATTGGTATATGAAGAATAGAGAATCAGTAATAAGAGCAGATTGAGAGACAGTGGGAGGCGAGAGCAATCATCTGGGTAATGAGATGGTGGTTTGTATTACAGGGTTCGGATTGTGTAAAGGACCAACACTCTTCATTTGCTTAGTGATACCTACTTAGAAAGCTTGAGTCAACTCCTTGTTGCTTTGGCTCTTTGTGGTTCTGATAATTAGGGAGATAGAAATGAAAACCATTTATTCAAATTGGAATGGCTTTAACTACATTATCTAGTATGGGAAAGAGGAGAGGACTTTGGGAGGAAATGGAATCGTGTCACTTCTGTTACCTTCCTGGTAGTTTTATTGCTTAGTTGTCAAGTAGTAACTCTTGTTCTTACCAAAGCAGTAATCGAGGAGTGTGTAGGATTCCTCCAAGCACAGATGATGGTTCTGATAAATCATGAAGGAGTTTAGAATTTCTAGTTTAATAATACTGTTCTTTAATTAAGTGGAAGGGAATAAATATTTTTCTATCTCTGCAAGTTGAAGCATTTGTTCATTTCAGCAAAGATTGTAGAACTGATATCTAGTTCTCCACATAGCCATGCCTATGTATAATCTTTGCAGCCAAGAAGATTTTCCATCCCTGGTAACAATGCATCTTCTTCCTCAAGTTCAAGTTACTGTGTAAAGAATCATGAGGATCTAAATTCTACAATATTTGCTTTTTTTGGTTAGCATTTTTAAATTCTAAAGCTAGGTCTAGTTAAAATAAACAAAACCCCTGGTCAGATCTTTAAATAATAATCTCTTAAACTTTTTCCTTCCTAGAGTTCCTGTTAATGAATTTTATTCTTGCTGCTCACAATTCCAACTTAGGAAATAATTGAAAAGTAAACTGGACACTCAAGCAGAAAAGTTTTCACAATGAATCCCAAAAGAAAATAGTTATATTATTGGGAAAGAGTGATCCCTCCCGACCCTACCCCAGACTATCTAATTTTTACACCCCAGCAACTGGGATATTACAGAAACATCTGTTCCTGACATTGTTCAACTATTTAACCAGAGAGAAGAAAAGACCTCAAGAGAATGCTCAATAATGGGTGGGGAGGGGGAGAATGAACAGGTTTTACAATTAAATAGTATGTAGGATCCCATTATGCTGAAGTTGGAGTCCACTGATCCAAAGTTACATATGCAGAATTATTCGTTTTTCTTCAAAGACCATCTGTGGTTTTAATTCTCAAAGGGTCCTGTGATCCAAAAAAGATTAAGAGCCACTGAAACAGTAATTTCTTCCTGAGCTATTTTGATCACCATTACGTTTTATAAAACTGAAGGGATAAGACACATCTGAGTTTTAGTTATTTGTTCTTCTAATGCTTTAGTAAATGATTTGTTCTTAAATAAGCAATTACATGAAACAATAAAACCAAATTTTTGACCTAAAGTTCAGATGGATGGTAAAGTCAACATGATGGGTAAAGGCCTATTTCACATTCTAAGGAAGTCTTTGAAAGAATAAAAGGGGAGAACCCAAGTAAACAAAAACAGTAAGGAAAAGGATACCAAGTCATAAAATGTAGCAATTCTGTCTCCAACAAGAATGACATGTTTACCATCAGGCAAGTATTTATAAAGGTAGCTTGTGTTTAAGAACATAACACTTTGGGTAGTTAAAAAGTTTCTCCTCTTTGGGTGAAACCTGCATAAGGCTTTAGAGATGACCAACAATCACCCTGCAGGTGTTAGTTCTGAATATCTACTGCTGGCTTTTCATGATCCTTCCTCCAGTAAGAAACCACAGTTGAGTCCAAAGTCTGATTCCACTATGTCTAAGGGTAGAATAGAGTCAATTCAAACTTGACCCTCATTTGTATTATTTAGATCACTGCAAAAACATCTAGG
This sequence comes from Phoca vitulina, assembly GCF_004348235.1. Classification (NCBI taxonomy): domain Eukaryota; kingdom Metazoa; phylum Chordata; class Mammalia; order Carnivora; family Phocidae; genus Phoca; species Phoca vitulina. The sequence goes on from NW_022589709.1 coordinate 1,059,182, forward strand.
GATCAGAGTGAATGTCTGGCATGGTGTAACTGCAAGGTGAAGGGTGTCATATGTTTTGAATTTGGCACAGTTTTCTTAAAGGTCCTTGAAAATTCACGTGCAGAAGGTCTGGCAGTATCTTTTGTAAACTTTAGTGTTGCCGTATTTCTGAAGGAGCTCTCGGGCCTGTTGCCGCATGTCCTGGGTCACGCTGCCAGGACACTGGGACCCGATGTGAAGCAGGATAAGGCAGCACTCCAGCACATCTGGGAAGGGCCAGGTCTGAAAGATGACACAGGGATGAACAAGGAAGCATTTGCAAAAGAGCCACATATACCTGCACAGAGGCACCAGCAACTCAAAAGTCTCATCTAGTGAAACTTCTCAGGCACGGCTGAGCCATTTCCCTTATAAGGCTCTTTGTCATTTACTCTAAGGATAGAGGACACTCAAAACTGGGATGGCTACTGGGATAGCCTTTCTCAAATGAAAGACTCTTTTTCTAGAGCCCTATTCAATTAATTCAAATCATGATTCTCCTTTAATACCAGGGCCACATTCAAATATACCCATCCATCTGTAAGCTATCAAATACATGGTACCAATTTTAATTTTATTTTACCTCCCAATTCCAAAATTTGTTCCATTTCTCTGAAGAATGAGGTATAAAATTGCTTGGGATGTCAATAATCCCGTTCTCACAAACATTTTAGTTAACCAGACACAATGGGATCCTAAATTTTTTTTTTTTTTAAGATTTTATTTATTTATTTGACAGAGAGAGACACAGCGAGAGAGGGAACACAAGCGGGGGGAGTGGGAGAGGGAGAAGCAGGCTTTCCGCTGAGCAGAAAGCCCGACACGGGGCTCGATCCCAGGACCCTGGGATCATGACCTGAGCCGAAGGCAGACGCTTATCGACTGAGCCACCCAGGCTCCTAAATTTTTAATCATATACAAATGTGTACAGATTTGGTACAAAGAATCAGATGACCTTAAAAATTTGGTATAGTCAATAGATAATATAAAAAAATCATGTTTTACCAAATGAACTGCTATAAATCTTACCTTAATACTCTCAGGAAATTTAGCTATTTTCTCATTTGCCTCCGTAAGCCTTTTGGTTAATTCAGGCAGAGAAAGTGGCTGATTTTTTTCTTCTTTACTAGTAATAATAATAAAAAAAGCGTAAGTCATATGCCTTGCCCCACATAACTTTTAACTGTTATCCCATAAATAAAATTCTTTTGTCATCTGGGTCTTACCTCTCATTTTTAATACAAAGGTCAAGAGGAGGGAATTTAATTTGATACGAAGTTTTCAAAATGAAATACCATTCACTATTTTCCAAATCCCCACTTCTCAGACACATAGCTCTAATGAAAATTTAGGATCTTGAGGGGATTCAATTTTGCAGCCAAGTGCAGAAAGCCTGGATTTCTCTGGGAATAGTCGACATAGCTGGGGCTCCTAACCGTAGGTATATGGACGCACATTTTTTCTGGGAAGAGTGTCTTAAGCTTCTCAAAGGAGTCCTGTGATCCAGAGGTTAAGAGCTGCTGGGTTAGAGAACTTTTTAGTGTTTTTCTTGTTACTAAAACCAAACCTAGAGCTGCCTAGAGTGTGGTGGCTTACTGGAAAAGTGACTCAAAACTCTGACTCAAGATTTCAATGGGAGTCTTTTTTTCCCCCAATGGGAGTATTTTTACAGCAATAAATATATAAGGGCTTCAAAACTTCTTAATTTTTTTTTTCAGTTACTAACACTAGTTATCAGTTTATTGATGGTACTAGTTACTATGTTTTAAGCCTTGTGCTGGGAGACAATCTAGGTAAAAGGCACTCAGCATAATAACCAACCAGTAATCATTAATCACCACAAATGCCCAAGGCAGAGGGCCCTGTAATAGTGCAGATGAGCTTTACAGTGATTGGTGATTGGCTCCTGTCATCCACCTGGACCCTATGGTGAACAGAAGTGATTAGGATGCTACAGCATTCTGATCACTTGGGATTTTCTCAATTCAACATGCAGTTTTGTACCACTATTTTTTTGTGTATTTTCTGGGATAGCACAGAACAACTGAAAAACTGTGGTTTTCATTAATGATGCAATAATACAACTCCCCATTTTACATGATTAATTTTTTGGGGAGGGGGAAATCTACTTTTTGCTCAAAGGTATTATTTTATTGTCTGTCCTATTGTTATTAACATTATTTGTGATTTCATTTAACTCCCCAAACAAGCAAGGTAGGAGTAGGTACTCCCAATTATAGATGAGGGAACAAAAGCTCAGAAACATTAAGAATCTTGCCTGAGGTCACTCAGTAGAGCCAGGATTAGAACCCATGCTGGACTCCGAGGCTGGTGCATACCATATTATGGTGCTGGCAAGTGACCTGATCAAACTCATCATGTGCTGATTTTTATCTGATGAAGATGTGAGAACTCAGCAGGGTATGTCCAATTCCACCTTGTACAGATTCACTACTTACCACTCACTCGGAGGACTAGAGAGGGACTGTTCTGCCACCTGTTCAGATTCATTCTTATCGGGACCATTTGTTGTAGACTTACAGACTTGACTCTTCTGGTGTTGGCGGATCATTTCTGCCAAGGTCTCTTGGACTTCAGCAACGGTTCTCTGTGAGTTTTGGAGACTGGCGTGCTTTTCTGAAAAAAGCTCTTTACAAGTGATCAGCATCTGCTCGCTTTCTTCTGTGAGTCTCACATCTAATTCTGGAGGCCTGCTTGTCTCTGGCTGAGAAACTTTGGGGTCTGTTTCTTCAGGGCTGGCATTGTTTATCTGCTGGCTTTGCTCAACAGAGGTTGTCCTTCTGTGAGCAGCTCTTACCCAAACACTGGATTTGGGGCAAGGCCTGGAGAGAGACCACCAGAATTCATACAGATGTCCATAAATAAAAAAGGCCTCCAAACTTTTGAAAGCTGGTGTGGTGGGGGACTGATGTTCACCTAGTTTGTCTCTTAGATGGTCACAGCCTAGGGGGAGAAGAAAAGGATTTAGGGTTGTGTGTTTCTTTATCTGCTAGAAATCTGGCCCCTCCCCTTATGTTTCCTATCACTCAAGGAGAGGATCTCAAGAAGAAAGGATAGCAGTGATCCATGGGACCACATGCCCTTCACCAAAAGCCAACTAGAGCTAAACATTTCCTGACCTAGGACAGCATTCTTGTTGCTGTACTCTACGTGTCAAAGCATTAGAGAAAAAATATTCCATCTTCCTATGAAAGCTCTGGTAGGTAAGATCCCACTATGTCTGAAAAAATCACAGTGATTTAGTTTAGTGACTGTGCAGCTCAAAGAATGTCTTTCTGCTGTGCTTCTCTCTTTTTTTTTTTAATTCATTGATTTATTTTAAATGTTTCTCTACACCCAACGTGGGGCTCAAACTTCTAATCCTGAGATCAAGAGTTGCATGCTCCTCCGACTGAGCCAGCCAAGCACCCCATGAGCTTTTCCATTCTTAACTAACTTGTGAGCACATGACTATTTCTCTCAAACTGTGTAGGAAAATTTATAGAAGGCAGTAAGGTAGATAAGGTAGGTAGGGCCAGGTAAAGGAAAACAGCTCAGTCATTCTGGCTACCTCTTAGGAGCCTGGGTAAGAGAATTCAAACTGGGTGGTAAATGCATAGCTGTCTGGTCTCTATCTTTCACTGATGTATGTCCTCCTAGTGCTATACAACTGGTGGTGGTTATATCATCCATTAGTAGGCATGCCCCAGCAGAGATTGGGGTGCGGGGGCGGTCATTTACCTTCAGGAAGAAAGGCTGAGTGCACTTCCTGCATGATGGTGAAGTTTCCAGAGTCGTAGCTCCGGACCACAGCCCGAAGCAGGGCTTCCACAGCCGCGTCCCAGGAGGCCACCTGCTGGCTCAGCACTGCCAAGGTCAGGTCATGGCAAATGTGAAGCAGAAGCTGGAGGGAGGAGCCAGAGTTTCACTTAAATATTCTCCCACAGCAAGCACTGTGATGATACCAGAAATATTCCTATTGACTGCACTTGGAAGAAGTATAGACCATGGACGTTTAAGAAAGCTTCTCCTATCTCCACCACCCATTTTTGCTTCCCTATCCGAGAAACTTTCCTATCTAGCTGCACTTTAATACCTTGTCTGGTGTTAAAGTCTGCTCATGCTAAAAAAAAAAAATGCCTTGACATTTGTATTTAATTAAAACAAAAAGTGAGTTTCGGAACTAAAAGCTATAATTCAACCAACCAAGCTGGAGTATAATTAAGATAATTTATAGTGAGCAATTTGATGAGTTTTGGTAAATACATATATCTGTGTGTGTGTGTGTGTGTGTGTGTGTGTGTGTGTATATATATATATATATATATATATATATATATATATATGCTACAATCACCACCAAAATCAAGACCTAGAACATTTTCATCATTGTAAAATATCCCCGTGTGTCCCTTTGTACGCAATCCCCTCTCCCCACCCCCTGGCAACCACTGATCTAGTTTTGGTCACTATAAATTTTGTCTTTTCTAGAATTCATATAAATAGAAACACGAGTATACAGTCTTTTGTGTCTTCGTTCTTTCACTTATCATAAGAGTTTCAGGATTCATTGATACTATTTCTATGTCACTAGTTCGGTCCTTTTTGGTGTTGCATAGTATTCCACTATATGGATATAACATAGTCTGCATATCCATTCACCAACTGATGGACATTTGGGTTCTCATTTTTGGTTGTTGTGAACTAAGCTGCAACAAACATTTGTGTAAAAGTTTGTGTGGACACCTGATTTCATTTCTTTTAGTGAAATATCTAGGCAGTGGGATTGTTGGGTTTCTGAGCATGTCTATGTTTAACTTTATAAGAAACTGCCAAACTGTTTCCCAAAGTGTTATATATCATTTGAGAAAGTCTTGTTTTTCAAAAATAATGTGCCCTCATTTTCAAAAGAAAAAGTAGATAAACTGATACCTATTTATAGGATGGGTATAGCTGTTACAATGAATCAACTTTATCTCTTTGCATCAATATGGAGAGATTTTACAAACTGCTCACTGAAATAAGGAAGGCACAAAAGAATACATATGGCCTGACTTAGGGGCTGCCTTTGGTGAGCTAGGAAAGGGAAATGGGGTACCAGGGACTTCAACCTTATTGTATTTCTTTTACTAAAAACTAGAAGAATACACAAAACAAAACCAAAACACAGTAAAGCAAAAATGACAAAATGTGAACATTTGTTAATTCTGGATGATGGGTACTCTATTTTTCTCTATGCTTTTCTGTATTTTTAGGCTTTTTTTCTGTTCCTTTTTTTTTTTTAAGAGAAGACTGATCAAGACTAACTTCCAAGCCAAAAGGCTTTAATTAGTCCGGAGGGATCTTTCCAGGTTGCCTGGGCCTGCCTTCGTCTTTCCTGAAATGCAAACTGGCATTCAGCTTGTTTCATTACAGTGGACACGGAGTAAGGACGTCTTACTAGAGTGCGGACAGGGTACCTGTTTGGAGGGAGTGCTGCTGGTAGCAGACAGGGTACCTGTTTGGAGGGAGTGCTGCTGGTAGCAGACAGGGTACCTGTTTGGAGGGAGTGCTGCTGGTAGCAGACGGGTACTGGGTACTCTGCAGTTGCTGCAGTGCCGCCTGGTACTGCTCTGGGCTATCCAGGCTGAAGGTACTCTTCCATACAGTAGTCACCCTCTCCACGAAGGGCCCTTCAGGGCCCGCAGCCCAGGCGTTGTAGGAAGAGCTTCTGGCCTCTGAAAGCTGCCTCTCCTCCAGGTGCTTGGACAGTAGCTCAAGAAGGCAAAACACCAGTCTCTGCCCCTGGAGCCCAACCACAAAGGATAGGAACTGTCATGCAGTGCAAGTGCCTGTCTCGAGAGTTCTCAGTTTCTCAGTGTGTTCCCCATTACATCTGTAGCAACCAAACCCCTTAGTGGGCTGCCTCTGGCCAGTGTGAGTCACGAGTGAGGGGGAAAAGATGTGATCTAACAGACGTTTTTCCAGATGCCTTTGCAGGGATCCTGGAAGTAGCCTGGAGCCCACGCAAACATTTTTATAACACGGAGCCCTGCCCACTATAATGTAAGCCACGTGCAGGCCAGCCACCTAAGTCTTGTGGCCCAGTTTGAGGAAAGATGGCCTGGATTCATCCAGTTCTTAGCCCCTGCCCAAACTTTAGATTAAGGGATACAGAAATAAAGTGTAATGGGCAGAAGGTGCTACGGCAGATAAGCTGTGTAGATCTGAGAGCTGGGGCGGATGGTAGGCACCACGTCTCAGTAAGTTTAAGAGGGCGTCAGCTGGAAGAGACGAGAATAGAAGCACAGAGAGAAGCCCTAGAAGAAAATCTTTCTTTTTGCTAGACTTTCAGTTCCCATGAGATTCATGTGTACCCTTATAATAATATCTTCTCAGTTAAGCTTCAGAAGGTCTCTGTTCCACGTAGCCAAAATAGCCTGATCATTATCAGAACAGCATTTAGCATAAGCTTAAAGGTTTTCTTGCTTTGATAAGGATGCTGTTTAAGAGGAAAAAAAGAAATGCTAAATAGCCATTTTGGAAACTTTTTTTTTTTTTTTTTTGCTATGGATAAATTAAACTCTCTCTAGATTTGGTCACTTATAACTAATACACAAAATGACACTATCTTTGAGGGTATACTACTTTTGTCTCCATTTTTATTTTGCAGTATTTATTTTCCTTTTTTTTTAAAGATTTTTATTTATTTAAGGATTTTATTTATTTATTTGAGAGAGAGAAGGAGAGAGAGAGAGAGCATGAGAGGGGGGAGGGTCAGAGGGAGAAGCAGGCTCCCCACCGAACAGGGAGCCCGATGGGGGACGCGATTTCGGGACTCCAGGATCATGACCTGAGCTGAAGGCAGTTGCTTAACCAACTGAGGCACCCAGGCGCCCCAAGATTTTTATTTATTTGACAGGGAGAGAGACAGCCAGAGAGGGAACACAAGCAGGGGGAGTGGGAGAGGGAGAAGCAGGCTTCCCGCTGAGCAGGGAGCCCGACGTGGGGCTCGATCCCAGAACCCCGGGATCATGACCTGAGCCGAAGGCAAATGCTTAACAACTGAGCCACCCAGGTGCCCAAAAGCTACTATTTTTCTTGGCCTATGAATATTTAGCTAGGAACTGTCTTTAGGCCCAGTAACTCTACTAGGGAAAGAGGAACTTACAAAGTTCATGTTAGTATCTGACCAGCAAAGTTGTCTAAAACGGACCAAATGTTTATGTGTTTTGGAAACTGAGAATGCTGATGCTTTTAAAAGTAATCTCGGTTTTGGGGAGCCTAGGTGGCTCAGTCATTAAGCATCTGCAGGGTCCTGGGATCAAGCCCCGCACTGGCCTCCCTGCTCAGCGGGAAGCCTGCTTCTCCCTCTCCCACTCCCCCTGCTTGTGTTCCCTCTCTCACTGTGTCTCTCTGTCAAATAAATAAAATCTTAAAAAAAAAAAAAGTAATCTTGGTTTTGATGTGTCAAATAAGGCAATGGTAAATTACTCATTTTTAACCAGAAAGGGATAAACAGACATTTAACAAAATACTGATTTTACCACACTTCTTTATGGCTTAAAGCTAACGAGGGGTGCAATGGCAGAGCACCATGATTTCTGTCAGAGGCTAATCCCTCTTCCTCTCCCTCTTCAAAGACCTGATGACACCAATGAAGAAATACCAGACTGCTAGCCTAGGGGCTGAGCTGACTAAAGTCTACTCATATATGTGGTACACAAACTGATAAAGAAGGAGAATTACTGTGAATGACCACATTCTCTCTTACTCTGAATGTGGCAACTGACAAGCCAAGGTACTTCCATGGGATAGTATGGCCAGAGCTTGCTGGACACTTCTAAGGATACCTGCCTAACTGGTACAGCTCGTTCAACTGGGTTATTCATTTGGAATTCAACTAGAAAACGGCTTGGGGCCCTTCCTTCTTAAATACCAGGAGATACAGTAACAGACTGACCTTTAGACTTTCATGCAGCTTCAGGGCTTCCTGGGCTCCCACCCAGTTCCTGGCCAAAAGCAGCTCCTGGGCACATCGGAGAGCCAGGGAAGAGGACAACTCATTCTCTCCTACAATGGAAGCCAACTCTGCAGCCGTCTTAAGTGATGCTGCATCTCCCTTCTTGGCCAAAACTTTGGCTGCGTCGTAGGCAGAAGCAGCCCCTAAATAGCTGCAATACAAAAGAAAACCCCAAAGTGTCATAAACAGATCTCCTATTCCCCCTTCCACTGCCACACAGATAATGAGTGACAGCCTCATACAGGGTAAGGACATAAAGGAACCTCAACATTTGCTGAACTGAACCCAAACAGAGTCTTCATTCCCTTCCAGTTTCCTTGTTTGATGGTAAAGACATTACTAGAAAAAGGGGGACCTCCTGAGTCTGCTACTGAGGTTTCCTGAATAGTTACCATGATTCATATAAATACCAAGGAGGTAGGTCCTGATGAATCTTATGAAGCCAGGTTTAAAACACATGTGCCTTTTTATTTTCTATTCACTTTACATCCCCCCCAAATGTATTATTCTTATCCTGTTCTTCTATGTTCGGATACATGCCTGTTCCCTCAGGCTTACCATTTGGCGGCTACAGCATAATGGCCATCTTTTTCCAGGATGGCTCCCCAGGTGAGATATAGGTCCTTCAGGATCGGGTCCTCTGGGCGCAGTCGGGCCTTGGCAACTGAAATAGCTTCCCTAGAGGCAAGAACAGGTATTAACCAATTTGAAAAGGCTAGGACAAATTGTCCCTCTTGTATTGTTTATACTGTTCAACAGCCTATAAAAAAACGTTTTCCTGTACTACATGAGAAGTTAAAACCACATGCTGAGCTCAATTCTTTACCTAGGTCAGCAGTTCTTAACGTGTGGTCTGTGGATTCCTGGGGGTCCCCAAGTCCTGTCCCTTCACAGAAAACAACCAGCAGTATTGTTGCCAATGATAAAATTTGAGCTTTCAAGTGAAAATTAGAATTTTAGGAAATTTGTGCCTGCTACTCTGGGCATGACAGCTTCTCGAAAGTTAAAGATTCTTCTGAAGAGACCGATGGTGGTACTAAAAAATGTGATTTTTTTTTGGATATTTTATAATGAAATGTGTTAACATTTAGAGTATCTGTATAATTCTGTGAACTAATATTTTCCAAGTGACATACAACTTCTTAGTTGCAGCCAACATAAAGTTGTAGCTGGAATTAAAGTATTTTAGATTAAATTGATCTAGGCAGAACAACATTTAAGAAGTATTTTGAGATATCAACTTCTAGCCATGACGGAGTAATAGTGACCAGACTCACCCTCCTGCCATAAAACTAGACAAAATATGTATTTTTTCAGACCCTGGGCACCAGGCAGCTCAGGACTGTCATCCTAGAGAGAAGGGAACCAATGATGTGAGCCCTGTCAGGGCCCCGCTGCAGGCATCTTCCTACAGGGAACCCCAGCAGAGCCTCAGCAGTCTCACTGAGTGGAGGAGAGACAAAGCAATTGGAATCTAAGGGCCAGGATGATAGGAGGAAGAAGCTGTCCAGAGAAGGATCTACAGAACTCTGTGTGGGGAATCCCATGGAGTCTTTGGCTAAACCATACATGTGTACGAAACTCTTTAAGGCTGGACAAAGAACAATCAGGGAACTGTAAGCTCAGTACCTCCCACAGCTCACGCAGGGGCCTGGGGGACTTTTGTGTTTTGACCAGCCAGACATGTGAGTTGATTTGTTGAATACACAAGGCATTCAGAAGGTAGAACGGCCAACTAATTCTAGAGTATAGATTTCTTTAAACTTGTCCTAAGAAAGCCTAAAAACAAGCTATGAAAAGATCAAGCTGATCCATAGCAACTTTTTTAAGATTTTATTTATTTGAGAGAGCAAGTGAGCGAGCAAGCATGAGCTGTGGGAGGGGCAGAGGGAGAAGCAGACTTCCCACTGAGCAGGGAGCCCTGACACGGGGCTCGATCCCAGGAACCCAGGATCATGACTTGAGCCGAAGTCAGCCACTTAACTGACTGAGCCACCCAGGCGCCCTAGATCCATAGCAACTTTAATGCTCTCTAAAACAGAGTTCCACACTCTCTAAAGGCAGACAGACCAAAACAGAATAAAGAAAAAGAAAGTCCTCTCAAAGCCATCACATCAAATGGCTGAAAATCAGTGATGGGAGAAAGTCCTAAAAATAGTAAGAGAAAAATGACATAGTTCCTATATAATAAAGATGAGATTAAATGCAGTAGTCAACTCAAAAACAATGTAAGAGAAAGGAATGTCATCTTTGACGCCCTGAAAGACAAAAACTGCCAGAGAAAGATCCTTTAAAATGAAAGCAAAATTACAGGCTTTATAAAAGACAGACAAAAGTTGATGGAATTGGTTGCCAGAAGAATCACACTACAAGATGTGAAGATCTTGTTCAGGTGAAGAAGGAGTTGATAGCAATTAGAGCCTTGGACCTATATAAGAGAATGAAAAATGCTGGAAATACGTATGTGGGCAAATATTAAAAAAATATTTTAAAATTAATAAAAAATTATTTAAAAAGATGGCAGGTTAAAGCAAAAATTCTAATAGTGTAATCTGGGGCTATAACATGTCAAATATGACAACAGCAAAAAGGACAGGTAGGAAGGAAAGAAATATATTGTCTGTAAGAAGTAATACAATATTATTTGAAAGTAAACTGTGATAAATTAAAAATGCTAATCATCACAAGCCCTAAAGCAACCATAAAATAAATGAATAGGAGTATAGCTAATAAGCCAGTATTGGAGATAAGAAGATATTCAATTGATTCAAAAGAAAGCAGGAAAAGACAAAATGAACAAATAATAGATGGGATAAGTAGCAAGATGGTAAATTTTAATCGCACCAATATTTACACTAATTGTAAATGGCCTATGCACTCCAATTAAAAGACAGAAACCATCAGACTGGATAAAAAACAAGACCAAATTGTATGCTGTTTACAAGAAATACTTCATTCCTTCTGTTTGTCACTACTTACTATGTTATATTATAGTGAAAGTGTAATAACTTGGATAGGAAGGATTCATACCAATCTCAGGAGAGTGGTTACTTCTAGAGAAGGGATGAGGACAGAATTGGAGAAAGGCAATTCAACCAAATCTGGAATGCTATACTTAAAACAAAACTGGGGGCACGGGGAGCTTTTGGGGTGGTTGGCAAGATCCTGTCTGTCTTATACCGTTTTCTCTATTTGTACCGTTTTCTCTATTTGTGTTACTTTAGGGATAAAGAAGTTCTGAAAAAGATCAGCGGCAAACACTGACAAAAATTAACATTTGTTAAGTACAGGTAGTGGGTGCATTGATGTTTGTTAAGCTAGTGTACGTATATTTCTGTATGTTTGAGATGTTTAATTACAACAGAGGTTTGTGCTAGTTGTCAGTAAGCCGAGCTGTTTAACAGATGAATTTCACATTATGTTCAACTATTGGTTCAATTGTAGGGTCATGCAAACCTGTAGAAATGGTTTGACTTGAGCAGCTCTACAGCTTCATACACTTTGTGGATAGAAAGTAGGTGAGAGGCAGCCTTGACATACTGATCTTGAAAACACAGCTGTTTGGCAAAAGCTTCCACGGCCCACAGCCACACATGGTAGCCAGCTATTAAAAAAAAAAAGAAAAGGTGGTGGTTGAATAAGAAGCAGGTTTAAGAAAAAAAATTAGCACATACATACATTTGCGTTAAAAATGCCTTGGTTTTAGTCACTGCATTAAGTATAACATTTAGATACTAATTCAGCTGCCATTACAGATCATCTGCTTCATCTACTCTCCCTATACCCACATTTTAAAACATCAGTTTTTTTCTTTGGTTATGTAACACATACAAAATAGTGCAAAATTCAAGAGGTACAAAAGAGTATGGATGTCAGGACAGTGATTACCCTTGTTGGGGTGTGTGGAGACTGAATGAAAAGCAGCATGAGAGAAGCTTCCAGGGTGCTGGTAGTGTTACCCTTCTTGATATGCGTGCCGGTTACAGGGGTGTATTCAGGCTGGTGAAATTCCTTGTCAGTCTCGACAATGGCCTGTGTACTTCTCTCTCCCTCTCTCTATATATAGTATACTTAAATACAGTTAAAAAAACTGGGCATGGCATAAAAGCTTTCCTTGTTATCCTGGCATCTATCCACCCAAACTTGTCCAAATTCCTTTCCCTGGAGAAAACCATTATTATTAGTTTTTTGAAACCTTTTTGAAAAAGTCTATGAAGACACACTTAAGTATAAATGACAGACTAATAAGTACTGCTGTGCATCTATACCTTGATTCTTTTCACTTACTACACCTTGGAGCTCTATTCCATATTAGAATGCACAGAGCTGCCTCATTCTTTCATAGGAGCTTCTACTGTCTAGAGGTACAAGATGTAACCAGCCTCTTCCTGATGGACAGAGAGGTTCTTGTGATCTTTTGCTATTACAAATACTGCTGTAATGACAGTCCATGTATACTTGTCATTTTGCATGTGTGAGTACAGTTAATTCCCAACACTTAGAATTGCTGTGTTAAGGTTATTAGACACGGCCAAACTGTCCTGCGAGGGAGGGTCCATCTTTTTAAAAGATTTTATTTATTTGAGAGAGGATGCGTGTGAGAGAGCATGAGCCGGGGGACAGGGCGGGGTGGGGGGGGGGGGGGGGGGGTTGGGCAGAGGCAGAGGAGAAGCAGACTCCCAGTGGAGTGGGGAGCCCGACGCGGGGCTCCATCCCAGGACTCCAGGATCATGACATGAGCTGAAGGCAGACACTTAACAGACTGAGTGAGCCCCCCAGGCGCTATGAGAGTGTCCACCTTTAGTGGACTTATCCTCCAGGTGATAGCACTTTCGTTGAAAGACATACCAACTGGTGCCATAGCCACCAGACTGTCTGTCAGCTCCCCTCTTTCTGCTGCCGTCTGAAGAACACCTTTTAGATCTCCCTTCCAAAGCATGAGCTGGTGAAATAACTCGGGGTGGCCATTTTCCAAGTGACCTTTCCCTGTTCGGAGGAGAGAGAATGTTGGGAAGATGTTTCAGAAACCTCTGTCTACACAGACTTCCACAATAAGAAAGGCCAGATGAAAGAGAGGAACAAACTCCTAGAATATGCTGTTGCTGGCTGAAGGGAGAGTCATCTCCCAGAGTGTTCATAACGTGGTATGAAGCCCACTTAGTCGCTTGTCCACCCACTCACTCTCACTTACACTCACAGTGAACACTGTATGTTCAGGGTCCTAGGACCGATGCAAGGGGTGTTTGCGAATATGCAGATCGTGGAGCTCAAAACCTAGTTAGTTGACATGTAAAACGAGCCATTATGATGCCGCAGGATGGCATCCATAAAGGAGGTAGAGGTGTTAGGGAAGCATAAAGATAGACTGGGTTACGTTGACTGGACTTGCCTCACCTTCAACCTCAATCATTCTGTACAGGGCAGCCCGGTCTGTGAAAAGCCCCAGGTGAAATCTTTCCTCAAGATCAGTACACACCTCCTCATTTAGCTCTGCTAATTCAAAAAGAAAATGAGGTTACTATTATCTGTCCAATTTTCCAAATGTATGTCCAGAACATCCTTTTCAACAGTGAAAAGAAGAGTCTTGTGCTCTTATTTACCCTAACAGAGACCCCTGCTGGTTACAAGGGTAACAAAATATGAGAATACTTTGAGTTTGTTAAGCTCAGCCTTGGCAAAATCCAGTGAGACAATTTAGTTTGCAGTTTGCTCAAATAAAGATTTGGGGGGAAGAAAAAGGGAATATAAAGCCAGCCCCAAATTCAACATTTTATTTTGTTTATTTATTTTTAAAAAAGATTTTATTTATTTGACAGAGACACAGCGAGAGAGGGAACATAAGCAGGGGGAGTGGGAGAGGGAGAGGGAGAGGGAGAAGCAGGCCTCCCACGGAGCAGGGAACCTGATGCGGGGCTTGGTCCCAGGACCCTGGGATCATGACCTGAGCTGAAGGCAGATGCTTAACGACTGAGCCACCCAGGCGCCCCTCAACATGTATTTTAAATGCAGTGAAAAACAAAACAAAAAAACTAACAAGAAATGTCCTTAACATTCACTAGGATCTGTCACAGAGGGATTCAATATTCATTCTGTTTTTAAAAAAGTCACGTGAGCAATTTTCCAGTAAGGTTAATAATGTAAAACTATATGATTAGGTGTATAAGTTATAGGAAGTCATCAAAAAGTCCCCGAAAGAGAGCTATGTATATAAGAAGAGCATAAAATATTTATGGAGAGAAACAAGAAACTGGCAATAGTGTGGCCTTGAGGGGAAATGGAAGGAATAGGTATCAGGGTGGGAATATAAAAAAGATTTACATTCTTTTTGAATCTTTGAGTATCATTTATCATATGTATCCCGTTTTAACATGTAAAATTCAAAATTAAAAAAATATATAGTTGCTCAAATATCAAAATAATAGAAACTGAATAAGGACTTTGCAAAAGTAAAATAAAAAACCTTCTAAAAAACTTCCACCAAAATTCTAAAAAAGGAACTGCCATATTATGGGTATATTTCCAATAAGCAAGTTTTTTTTTTTCTACATGAAGATACTGTTTCCCAGGGAAACGACAGTTGAAGGAGTTGATTCATGCTAAGCTATTTAAGCCATCACACCAATTCTGGCACATAGATGGCTGGTAACAACTCAATTTATAACAATAAATCAGAGCACTGCATCTCAAAGTCACTGGGCAGTGCTGACAGTGAATCAGAATGGGGAGCTTGGCTTTGGGGTTGGCGGGGGCGGGGGGGGGGTGAGGAGGGAAGCCTGGAAGAGAATGTAGAAATACAAATAATTTTAGACATTTGTTTGTGCATTCATTCAACACATATACAAGCATCTCTTATGTGCTAGTTCCCAGAAGACTATGGATGGGCCAAGGAAGTCTGTTTTTGTACCTTTGGAGTGTTTTGCAGTTGCTAATACCAAACAGTCCTGATGAAGCTCCTCCTTGGACCTGTGGTCCAGGCTGGTAGTCAGTGGAAGCATGGAACGAGCTTTTCGCTTCTTGGTTAAGGATTCTGAAATGTAATAAAAATACAGACCGTCTGAAGAAAAGCTGATCAGAATCACAAAACTGGATGGCCATTGTGTGACTGTAACCTACTGAAAGGATACTGTTGGGCATCAGAAAAGTTCCTACTTACCAACAGCTGCAAAATGACCCTTCATCATTAAAACATTAAAAAAATGTTTAAATTGTTTAAGTGTTAAAACTGTTTAAAAACATGACCCAAACCTGAAACAATCAAAACAACAAACAAATATTTAAAACCTAAAAAACAAACAAAAACCCCAACAAAAAACCAACAACAATGAAAACCACAGTTTGTGGAGTTTTCGGTTGCATGTAATATTTGAGGATGCTTTCACAAAATATTTTAATCATTAGACACCAACCTGGCTTCTCTTTAGGTGGCTCCTTCTTCAGTAAAGTGACTTTGTTGTTAACAGTGACCTTTGACTTTTCAAAGCCTAACGAAACCGGAGTGCAGGTAACTGGTTCTCTAGAAGCTACATCATGGGGGATAAAGAAAAAAAGTTTGGAGAACAACAATGCAGAATCTAGTTCTTTTTAATAATTAAGAACTATACCAGGCTTAATAGTATGATTTTATGTATTCCATAATAGGAGATAAAATACTTTGGAAAAGAAGCATGGGTAGTCTTCCTTTTCTCACCTCACAAACCATCTGTATTCCAGGAACTCTAATTGGTCTAAGGAGAAGTTGTTTGTAGCCCTACAATTTTATACCACAGGCCCAGGAGTTCTGAAACTGCTCAGATGGCAAAAGACTTCTTACATATTTAGATGACAAAGCACTAATTACATGTTTAATTACAATAGAGAATATTAAGGGTATGTGATATGAAGTCACAATCCTGAGTACACACAACCATGAACTTTTAAAAAAAAAGCCCAGCTGTTGATCTATAGGGGTAAAGGACATTTTGTGCAACCATTTTGTGATAAAGAGATATTTTGATAAGCCTAAAAAAAAATAAATCATTAAACTTTTAACTCTTAATTTTCCTAAACTATGTGTCCAACAGCCATCCCTTGGTATGGAAAGGGTCTGGATGTGTTTATACCACAGATTTTGGCCATTTTAATTCCTGTAGTCTTATCCTGCCCAAGTTGGTAAGAAGTGTTCTCTAAAGACCTTCACTGTTTCCATCCCAGGCTTCCACCAGATCCCCTTTAACACTTCCAAGAGGTTTAGAGGCTTAAAACAACCTTTTAAGAAACGAATGCAGTTTCTGACAGCACCAAAGATACAACCTAAGTTAAAGGGATGGGATAGTAAGTAGGTCAGAGGCAGAGAAGTTTCGAACTGAGTAAGGACCTGGCTTAGTTTGACCAGCCTACTAACTCCTAGAGTCTGGGAAACACAGGATTTGGCCACATACCCACTGAGACAATGCCACTGGGGAACTCTGGCTCCCGGGCTTCCTCCTCACCCTCCTGGTCCGACACGCCATTCTCAACAGGTCCCGAGCTCTCCCTGATGCTCTCGTCTTCATTTCCATCATATCCTTCCTGCTTTACAGGAGCTCTCGAGGTGGGCTTTTTCTTCTTTTTGGGCTTTGGCTTAGGTTGAGAGAGCCTTTTTTTCTCTAATTCAATACTTTTCTTACCTAGAGGAATCATAGTTAAGACAAGGACAGACTAATATATATATTCTCCCATCCAAGTACCAACCAGGCCCGACCCTGCTTAGCTTCTGAGATCATATGAGATCGGGTGTGTTCAGGGTGGGATGGCCGTAGACTAAAATATATGTTCTTGGTTAAAAGCACTCTAGGAGATAATCTCCAAACATCATTCTTTTTGATAGCATTCTCACCATTTCCCTTCTTTCCCAATTAATTTTTAGAGTTGTATTATCAACATGTTAACCAAACCCTTGTAGGATTTCATTAAATCATGAATATGATGCCCAATTATCCTTGAATACTTATAGTATGTATTCTACACAGAGGGACATTTTCCTACATTACTACAGCACAGCCATTAAAATCAGGAAATTAACATCAATACATTACTACTGTCTACTCTACATACTTTATTCAAGTTCTGCCAAATGTACCGAGAATGTCTTTTATAGCAAAAGGAAACAATCCAGGATTACATGATGGACTTGTTTGTTATGTCTCTCTGGTTTCCTTCAGCCTGAGACAAGCTTGTTTTCCTTTAACTTTCAGGACTTGAAACTTGTAAAGATTACAGGACAGTTACTTTGTTGATTTTCCCCACTGCCTGATGTTGTCATGAATAAATTTGGTTTTGCATTTTGGACTGGCATACATAGGAGTGATGCTGTCAATACAACATTCGAGGTAGCACAAAATTTCTATTTGTGTCATTATTTGGTTGTTTCCTTTGATCACTTGAGTAAGGGGGTGTCTTGCAGGTTTCTCCCTGAAAAATTGTTTTTCCTTTGTAATTACTAAACTAAGTATTTGTGTCCACTAGTTTTAGTATCCATTGATGTTTCTTGACCACAAACTGTTACTGTGATGATTGCTGAATGGTAATTTTCTGATTCCATCATTCATTCTACATTTATTAGTTGGCTTTCTATTATGAACAAGAGCTTTTGTCTCTCCCCATTTATTTAGACCTTCACTTTTTTTTCAATATGGATTCATGGATTCCTATTTTGTTTTAATCCGTTACTACTTATTTACTTTCTAAGTTTTTTTTTTTTAAGATTTTATTTGTTTCTCTGAAAGAGAGAGAGCACATGAGCAGGAGGGAGGGGCAGAGGGAGAAGCAGGCTTCCCCCTGAGCAGGGAGCCTGAAGACACAGGGCTCGATCCCAGGACCATGGGATCAGGACCTGAGTGGAAGGCAGATGCTCAACCAACTGAGCCACCCAGGCGCCCCTACTTTCTAAGTTTTAAGGCATTTATTCTTTGCTGTTTTAAAATCATCTTTATTGAGGTATAGTTTAACATAATATACCCACTTTTTAATACTCTGATGATTATACATGATGTATAATCATGTAACTCACCACCACAAATAAAATATAAAATATTTCCATTATCTCAAAACATCCCTCCTGCCTCTTTGCAGCAAGATGCACTTCCTGAGTCCCAGGCAGTCACTCATGTGCTGTCACTATAGTTTTGCCTGTTTTAGAATTTCATGTTATATATACTTGTATTCCCTACTGTACATTAGAATTATACAGCACATATAGTCTTTTGTGCCCAGCATCTTCTGCTCAGTGTAACATTTCTGGGGATTCATCCATTTTGTTGTGATTATCGGTAGTTACTTTCTTTTTATTGCTGAGTAGAATTCCACTGTAGGGATATACCACAGTTTATTTACCAGCTGACGAACTTGTGGGTTGTTTTCAGTTTGTGGTGATTACAGATAAAGCTGCTATGAGCATTCTTTTACAAATTTTTTATGTAGATATATCTTTTCATTTATTTGGATCATTTTTACTTATATATTATTCTGTCTAGTTTTTTTTAAAAGATTTTATTTACTTATTAGAGAGAGAGAGAGGGAGAGAGAGGGAGAGAACAAGCAGGGGGAGCAACAGAGAGAGAAGCAGGCTCCTTGCTGAGCAGGGAGCCCAATGTGGGGCTTGATCCCAGGACCCCGGGATCATGACCTGGGCCAAAGGTAGACGCTTAATCAACTAAGCCACCCAGGCGCCCCCTGTCTAGTTTTCTAGCTGTTTATGGCAGGTGGGCAAGTTGGCAACTTAATCTTTGACTGCCAGAAATGGAATTCTCCTGTTCATTATTTTCAAGTTCAGACTGTCCCAGATTTGGTTAGTGGGAGCCCCTCTGAGCTGGCTTCTTTGTCCTCTTGATATATCTCAGTTCTTTGAGCACTTCCTTCCTTTGTGGCACCAGATGATGTTCCAGGCCCATCTCATATTTTTCCTGTCCCAACATGGAATTCGCCATTTCTCTAAGAAGCCCTGGTTGGTTTCTTTGAACAGAAAATGATATATAGAAACCAAGATCTGGGTGTTAGGTGTACTCGTTACTATTTGTATGCTGTCCTCATGGCTGCCTTCCTTCATCAGGAAGGCAGCCCATGCCATACTGTCACTGCCACCCTACATGAATGTCCTCTTTTCTTGACCTTGATCAACTCAATTACTGAGGAAGGGAGTAAGGGAATTAGGGAAGCATTTATGGGCTCCTGGTTCTGACTGACCTTGAGGAGGCCGGGAATGTTCTTGCATGGAAGTGAGCCATTTGTACACACAGAAGTCATCTGCCCCTGAGTAGATGCAGTCTGGATCCAGTGGGGACCATGCCACACAAAGAAGTCGACCTCGATGTCCTCGGAAATTGCAAAGAGGCTCTTCTCGGAGAGTATCCCACACCTAAAACCAAAAGTCACATTTCTGGTTAATCTATTGCTTTGGGGGAATATAAGTTTAAAAAGATTAAAAAAAAAATCTGTGTACTCTTATTTCCCTTTATGATTTATTATTTTCTCTTAGGAGTTCAAATTTTAGAAATGTTATTTCCTGTAGGAGGCTTATGTACTCTGGGATGTAGAGACTTTCTTATGGGGATGATTCTGAGTGAGCTTCTAATGGTACCCTATGGATTTCACTGTACTAAACCAGGATTCTATGCTTTTTGGGCTGGGGATTCTGACATCATGAAGCGAATTTTAATTCAGAGCCTACACCTGCATGTGTAGTGCATGCGTATGATTCTAATTTCTCACAGGTGATTTTTTTTGTCCCCATCTCTGAAATTATCAATTTCCTTACTGTTTCTTGAATTACTCCTGTCTCCATTTCACAGAGGGCAGCCTTCCCGGTTCCTAGCTTTGTGCAGATAGCTCAATTACAAGTCAGCACTGAGATGGACATCCATCAGAGGTTAGCTCTCCATTTCCTCATGTCTGTTCTGGTTCTCGTATCTGAAAGTCCTACCTCATAGCTCTGGCTTGGCATCTCATCTTTATTTTTTCCAACTTGAAGATTTTCGACTCACCAATTTATTATTAAAAACTGTTCATGATTTATAGCCATTGTTTCTGTTTAAAACAGGAGCAAGTACTTCTCACATCAATTTAGTCCATCATATGACAGTAAGAATGAAATGTTAAAAAACATTAGAATTTAGCTAGTTCCTATCAATACCTTCCCTTTCATCTAAGTCAAACAAAAATAAAAACAAAAACAAAACCTAAAAACCCAATCTTAGCCTGCCAGAGGCCCAGATATGTGGGATGAATTAAAATGCCTTCTAGAGCTCAGAATACCCCTTTCTATAGAAGATAATGGCCAGGGAAAGAATGTACACAGCTGGGGGGAAAAGAGGAAAGAGTTCCAGTTAGAATACATAGTGAAGAACCTACAGAATCAAGGACACAATAGTACCTGAGCTGTACCATCGTAGGAAGCAGATACCAGCCTTCCATCATGATGTGGGCTCCATGCCACACTGGTAATCTTGGCTGTGTGCCCTGACAGGGTCCGGTAGGGCTCTGTAATGGTCACTGGAGATTCAGGATTGCTCTCTAAGAGACAAGGGGAAGATGTCATTTCTACCAACAGCAACAACATAAAGACACAGTGGAGTTAAAATGTAGAGTCAAGATTTTGCTATATGCTTTCTAGACGACTTTCAGCAGGCAATATTTATTTATTGGTTAAGACTATGGGCATGTACGCAGTGCCTGACACATGGGTTTACTGCAAGAAGTGTTAGCTGTCATTCTGTCTTTCTAAAAGCCACCAAATGAAAACAGTATCTTTTGCATGTGATATCAAGAAGGATGTTATCACTTTTATGGTAGCTAAAGATATATAATCTGAACTTAATCATGAGAAAATACCAGACCAACCCAGACTGAGGGGACATCTACTGCCCATAACAGGGTAGTATTCTTCAAAGATTTAAAAAACAAACAAACAAAAAAAAGGCTTAGAGACTATTCCAGATATGAAGGACATTACTGGATCAACTGACAAAGCTAGAATATGGATGGTAGATTAATTGTATATATATTGTTAAATTAACTGAAGTTCATAATGGAATTGTGGATTGTAAAGGAATATCCTTCTTACAAGATACACAAATATTAAGGGACATGGGGGCATGATGCATGCAACACAAATGGTTTGGAAAAAATATGTACACAGGCAGGCGCGCGCGCGCGTGCGTGCACGCACGCACACACACACACACACACACACACACACAGAAACAACTGAATATGACAAAAGGCTAACAGAAATGAACGTGTGAAAGGGTGTATGAGAGTTCTCTGTATTATTCTTGCATCTTTCCTCTGAGTCTGAAATAAAGTAATATATATTTTTAAATTTTTTTTTTTAAGGTTTTATTTATTTATTTGACAGAGAGAGACAGCGAGAGAGGGAACACAAGCAGGGGGAGTGGGAGAGGGAGAAGCAGGCTTCCCGCGGAGTAGGGAGCCCAATGCGACCTGAGCCAAAGGCAGATGCTTAACACCTGAGCCACCCAGGCGCCCCTGAAATAAAGCAGTATTGATTCTGGCCATTTTTTGGTCTTTTTCTGTTATTCAGTAGATATGAAATAAAAAAAACAAACTGAGATGTTAGTGTTAAAGTAGATAAAGATCTGCATTGCTCTGGAGAATTAAGTTAATGCCCTCTGCCGAGTGGATGCTTAATTTGGAATCCCACTAGTAATAAGGACCAGGATAAGCTTTCTAACATATCATGCTCATTAGTTGCACACTGTCTACTACTTATTGTTAGGAAAGTCTGTCTCTAGTTTAATAGTTTTTCCATATGCTTTTAATGTGAAGGAACCACTGCTAGAATAAATTTTTTTTGTTGTTACAGATAAGGATTCTTAGAAAACTATGGGAAATTCTAGAGAAAATCAATTTTTTTTGTTGTTACAGATAAGGATTCTTAGAAAACTATGGGAAATTCTAGAGAAAATAAAAAATTCACTATGGCTGACAGCCCATACTTGGCAGTACTCTCTAAACAGTGTAGTGTTAGATTATAATTTCTTCATATTAGGAAAAAAGTAATCTCACTTCTTTCATATTTAAAAAAGGGGCTCGTTTAACCACCTATGCGGGGCTCCATCTCACCACCCCAAGTTCTGGCCTGAGCTGAAACCAAGAGTCTGATGCGTAACCTACTGAGCCACCCAGGCACCCGTCTTATTTTAATTAAGAAGAATATGTTACTTTTGAAAGCAGAAACAACCAGTGAGAATAACATTTTAATGCCAAGAAGCAAGTAAAAAGGTATACAACTTGGAATGCGAAGCAGCTGAACAGTTATCACCCCAGTGTGTAAGAAACCAAAGTTACCTATGACAGTCTTTAGGTTGTGCACATAAATGACCGCATTGTTGGACCCAGAGGCCATCAGATAGCTCAGCTCCGGCTGACTGCCATGCTCATGATGCCAGCTAATGGTATTCACAAGCTTGTGATGCTGCTGGATGGTGCATATCAGTTTCAGGCTGGGAACCTGAAATATTTCTATTGATCTGGAATAACAAATACACGAGAAGATAGATGATCAAATTACAATCTAACGCAAACAGGAATCTCCCTCATTCCATCATTCAACTAAAGGTGAAATGGAATAGGATAACCCTATCTATCACTGCAAAGGTCACTCTCTTACAGAGAACCAGATACAAAAGGCTGTTCTTTCAACAAGTATATTTAGCTTTAAAAAAATCCCAACAATCTCTGTAAAGTTGTGTTTATCAGGCTCTTGTGATAAATGGTGCTATGGAAAAGCTAAAAGAAGAATTCATGAACCAATGGCTAAATTAGAACTATGCTGCTATGATCAACATCAGAAAATGCACAGTGAGGTCTAAAAAGCATTTCTGCCCAGGCTTATTTTAAAAAAATGAAGAAAGATTTAGGCAATTCAGTGCAGTAAGTAGTGCAGGAGATGAGCATTTTGTGAAGCATAAAACAGCCCAAACACTGAATAGGCAAACATTCCTTTAGACTGTAAATACCTAGCTTATTTTGCATTCTCAAAGATGCAGGGAGCTCCTGGATCATTCAAGGATATCAAGGACAGATCAGAATATCATATTCAACAGGCTGCCCCAACTAACATTATAGATGGCATTAATCAGCTTTTGATCAAATGTATGTGCAATTACAAAGTTTTCTGGTTTTGTTTTGTTTTTTAAAGAAACAAACACATACCCATCTTCGTTGCCAAGAGCCATGATTTTGCCATCTGCTTTCCAGCTGATCTCTGTGTGTACAGGCAATTTGTACTAGAAAGCAAACAAACCAATCTTGACTAAAAGCATTGTTCTTCTCTCTGCATATCTTACAAATCAACGATGACAGCATGAGAAAAAAAATCCCTAGAGTTTAAAATGTTCTAATTATGCAACTTGTAAATAACCTACATAGTTAGAGTTACTACAAGAGTTACTAAAAGCAAGCATTCTAATTGTAATTTCCTTAATTGGGACAAAAGAGAGAGGCCAGTAAATACTAAATGTTTACAATGCCTAACCTTGTGAAATGAACTTCATTAAAATGATTTTGATCCCACAACAGAGAATGTAACATGTCCACTGGCTTGATAACATGGGGGTCATGTCTCCTTAACAAAAGCTTTATATACACTACCCTGGTTCTCTTCCTGTCTATTTCTGTTTCTTTTCCTTCTGGTTTTTTTTTTTTTTCTCCCAACTGTTGGTGTTTCCCCAAGGCTGTCCCTCTTGTCTTCTTATCTCTTTAGACCATCTCATATATGCCTACAGCTTCTTCAGCTACCATTCATCTGAAAGAATTCCAAATTTTTTTTTTTTTTAAGAGAGAATGAGTGAGTGCTCAAGCAGTTGGGGAAGGGCAAAGGGGAGGGAAAGAGAGAATCCCAAGCAGGCTCCACACCCAGCACAGAGCCTGACGCAGAGCTCAATCTCATCACCCCGAGATCACGACCTGAGCCAAAATCAAGAGTTGGATGCTTAACCGATGGAGCCACCCAGGTGCCCCAGGAATTCCAAATTTCTAACTCCAGCCCAAACTCCTTGTATGAAGTTTTTTTTTTTTTAAGTTTTTATTTTTAAGTAATCTCTACACCCAACATGGGGCTCAAACCCACAACCCTGAGATCAAGAGTTGCATGCTCTGGGGCGCCTGGGTGGCTCAGATGGTTAAGCGTCTGCCTTCAGCTCAGGTCATGATCCTGGAGTCCTGGGATCGAACCCTGCTCAGTAGGGAGTCTGCTTCTTCCTCTCCCTCTGCCCCTCCCCACTTGTGTTCTCTCTCTCTCGTTCACTCTCTCAAATAAAAAATAAAATCTTAAAAAAAAAAAAAAGGAGTATGCTCCATTGACTGAGTCAGCCAGGTGCCCCTCCTTGTATGAAGTTCTGATCCATATATTCAACTACCACAAAACTAAAAGCTCCTTAGGAATAGAAATTTTGTCTCTTTTATTCATTGTTGAATGTTAATGTTGAGATAATATTTAATGAAAGAATACAGTTGATAAAAATAATTCAATTTATGATTAAATGTTATTTTTGCTAGTCATTAAAAAATAATGAGCACCAATAAAATGCTCATTTGCAAGAATAAGGAATTCTCAACATTATGGTTTCACTTCAAAAGACAGTTCTGGCACAGATTGATAAAATGGTAAGGCAAAAGTGATTAAATGTGGGTATCTGGGTCAAGGATATAAGGGAACTAGGTATATTATTTTTGTGTAAATTGTGTAATTATTTCACTAAAAAATTAAAAATGAAATGGTTATTCTGTCTTGAGCAAAATACTTTGCAGCCATACTTGGCCACCGTATTACTTTTTATCAAAGTCTCACTCTGGAGGAAGTGGCTGGCCTGAAAAGGATGCTTTATATCCAAGATCTGAAAATTTATCATAAATCACTATGATAATTGAGACAAAATTTGTGTGTGTATGTATGTGTGTGTTTGGTTAAGTTCCTTGCTTTACTCAGAGATAAAGATTTCTACATTATGTGTTATGAATCACAAATTCATTGAGGCTTTTAGGAACATCTAAGGAATCTGATTAGCATAATGGATATCTCTAATAATGGCATTTATGATGAAAGATGGGAAACCAAGAAGATATAGAGATTCAGAGAAGACTTTAGACCACAAGAACCCACTTTGATTGAATTGGTGTCCCTGATGAGTTTGTTGATATCATAGGCCTCGCCACCAAGCTTCCAGGGGTTATGCTGTAAGACAATCCCTTCCCCTCCACAGCTGTATAAAGTGAGGGAAGGTCTGTCTCCTTCTCCTCCTATAAGATAAGAAAAGAAAGTTTATCAATTTTGCATTTCATCAGCTTAACTATTTGTTGCTATACTATGGGTTATTTTAAAAGAATTTTATTAATACATTGGGATAAAGTTACTGTTCTTTGCATATGAACACAGTTGTTGGGAGAAGTAAGAAAATATACTAATTCTACAGTAATATTTATAATGCAGCATATTTGCTTTAAACATTCTTCTGCCATTCAAATAGTATGGGTGCCAAAGCTGGGATCAAAAAACATGTTCGCAATGTTTATGAGACTTTACCTTTTCTTTCAGAAATGAGCACTCCACTCTGTGGGCATTTAAATATACGGAGCTGCAGGACTTCCTATGACTAACTATAAGGAGCTGTCCTCAAAGCAATGATTTGTTTAGTATTACAGCAATCCTCTTTTTGACTTTTAAGAAGCAAACAATGGTTCTTGTGGGTTTCTCTAAGGACAAGTTTTACTTTCACCACTGCTAGAACTATGCCTGGCACAAATCAAGGATCCAAGGATTCATTCAAGTAGTTGAATGAATGAAGGAATGACCTACAACTGCAATGCTGCTTGAGTTCTGATGATTTACATTATTTTCTCTATGTACTGCGATTACTTGGATATCACTTTAGGGATAATAAAGATAAGGCTGAGGAGCAAGAAGAGGTAAAGGGTCAGAGTACAGTGATGACAAAAAGAGATCATTTGAGGAATTCTAAGTTTGCTTTAACTGTAGGTGAAAACAGATGATCCTTACTCCATTAATATAGTCAAATACCATTGTAATTCTGATAAAAAGTGATAGCAGATTTTAGTGACAGCACATTAGGCTGGGCACCAGAGGCCAGCATGAGGGAACTATATGCACAATGAAAAAATTCAGCTCGAAGAGACCAAATGCTTTAGAGTTTGGGGGGTTCTTATTACGGGTGAATGTTTCTAACTTACCACCTGCTATGACTGCCCTCATGGATCCCTGGGGGGACACAGCAGTCTGCATAAGCAGTCACTGTACTAGAATATTTATGACTTTCTAGCTTGAATATCTTCCAATTAAACTGAAAGAAAGAGAATGCTCTCATGTTTGCTAGAAATGGCTCAGGTACTTACCGAGTGAAATGGGGGGTAGTGGTGGCCCCCAGGCTAAAGTGTATACAGTCTTCTTATGATATGTGCTAGAAATCTGTGGAGGTCTGGGGGGAAAGGGGATGACAAAAATTTAAACAGAAGGCACAGTGGGAAACAGACCCATCTTTTTCTAAAAGGTTCCTATCTATGTTGCTGATATTTGAGCAAAACAATTTAACAGTATCCTTCTCCAAATAGCTGATTGTGGAGAAGCCAACACTTAAATAAAGTACCATGTAATGATATCTGCCACCAAAATGATTAAGTCCCAAATGTACTTTATCCAGAAAAAAATGTTATCCCTCTCCCCCCGTCTGGCCAGTTTGGGATTTTTCCTCTCTCCCCTCCCAGTTGCCTACTTCACTTAAATGTCATATATTCTAATGTTACTGTAGTTACAAGCAGTGTAAAGGTTATCACAACTAGAGAAAAACAGAACAAGATAGAAAATGCAAACTGTTCAGCCCAGAACTAAGGTTACTGCAGAGCATCTATTATCATCATACAGATGGACCCACCTCACTTTCAAGTAAAAGACCAGAAGTCATTTCAGGTTTACCCTGTCATTAACATCACATTCTTAAACTAAGACAAGATTTTAGAGAAGTTGGAAGTTTTTGACTGAAGAAATCTTGCTCTTGAGGGTTATGTGGAAGGCTGGGGTGGTCAATGACATGTGCGATGTCAGTAAAGGGCAGTTTGGCTGTTACCTTTATCATAAACCGTGTTCTCTGTATGATGTGAGAATTCCTAGAGTCCAGAACTCACGACCAAACTAGGTGTTGACTTATTTACTTCCATGTTTCTGGCACATGCATCATTATCATTCTGGACAATAAAACCCAATTTCTTTGGGCTCAAAGAAATAGGATAAGTAGTTCTGGCTGAATACTGCCCAACAGCATGTCTACGGCAGCACCCTTCCTCCTACTACACACCTTTCCTGGGTTCGTTTGGATATTCAGCTTATAATAACCAGAAGATACTAATTTAATAGAATTAGTCAACAATTTTGTGATGACACAGAGCTATTCAAATTGAAATATGGTTTTATTTTCTTCAGTGCCTCTTTGAAATAGTGTATTATTTTTTTGAGAATTAAAAAATGGAGTTAACTAACTGCGGAACAAAAAATGCAGGTAACTAACTGCATATAGGTTTTACATATGTACTTAAAAATTGCATATAAAAAAGATTAACTCTGCAGTGTAGTAAGTAATTCTTACTTAGAAATGAATGATCTAGAATAGGGGTTGGCAAACTTATCCTGGAAAGGGCCAGCCAGTACATATTCAGGCTTTCTGAGCCACGAGGCCTCTGTCACATCTCTCGCTCTGCTCTAGCACTATGAAGCAGCTTCTGATAAGGTGGAAACAAGGGAGCGCCGCTGGGTTCCAATAAAGCCTTATCTGTGGATACCGTAATCTGAATTTTATTTAATTTTCATGCATTGAAATGGTCTTTTGGGTTTTTTTTTCCCCAGTAATTTAAAAAGGTAGAACCATTCTTTAGTAATGAGCCATGGCTCTCCAATCCCTGGTCTAGAACAGTGCTGTTCAATAAGCACTGGGCCTTGTGCACTCGAAATGTGGCTCATGAGAAACAAGGAACTTAACTTCTAATCCAATTTAATTATTTTAACTATAAATAGCCACATGGGGCTACCAAAGTGAACAGCGCAGGCCTGGAATCTAATCAAGCAGCTAGGATAGCTGTGGGTTCAGTAGATTCATAAAGCGAGCCATACGTCCGAGCCACATATGCAACTTAAAGCTTTCTTGGAGCCACATTCAAATTCAAAGAAGCAAAAGAAATAAGTGAAATTCAATTTTCATAGTATATTTTATTTAGCTCAATATACAAAAGTATTATCTTTTAAAATATCAAAATAAAATAATTATTGAGCTATTTTACATTTTTGAGGTGGGGGGAGACTGTCTTTGGAGTGTATTTACGCTTACAGCACATCCCAGTAGAGAGCTGTGGCTAAAGACTACTGGAATGGGCAATGAAGCTCTAGATACAACTTCCAGCTTGTCGGGAATATGGGGAATACTGAAATGAGTTAGAAATTGCCACAAAGAAATCACCAGGTAAGTCCAAAACGTAGAATATTCTCACCAAAAACTTATCTGGAATCTTCAAACTGAAAAGGCAATGTTATGGATAGAAGTGGGGGTGTTCTTCTAGATAAGAGAGACTAAAGAGACATAACAAAATGCAATGTGTTGAACCCTATTTGAAATGAATTTGAAAAAAAATTGCTAAGAAAAACATTTTTGGCTCAACTGAAGAAATCTGTATATGGACTGGATATTAGATCTTATTATGGAATTACTGTTAATTTTAGGTGTGCAAAGATAAGGCAAGTATGGCGAAATGTTAACAACTGGTGAGTCTAGATGGAAGGCACAGAGCCGTTCTTTGTACTAGGCTTTCAATGTTCATGGATGCCTGAAAACTTCTGTAAGAAAAGATGAAGGAAAACAAAAGCAAATGGTTTATTTTAGTGGTAACCACAGGTCAGATAGGCTGAACCACTATCACCTGAAAAAATTTTTTAAAAATAAAATTTCAAGTTGTAAGCCTCAGTCTCACAGCCAGGATCTTAAAGATGTTTCCCAGGCCAATTATGATGTATGTCCAGGTTTAGGAATCAAAATTAACTCCATCAATGACATTACGGTCAGTGGGCCAAACAATCTTCTATTTCTTACTTGTTGGAGTAGGTGTCATACAATCCCACCTTCCCGTCATCAGTCCCAAAAGCTAAGCAGCCTTCCTTGGTTGGGTGCCAGCACAGCTACAAAACATGAGGAAAGGGGCATCCCGTTAAGGGAACCGTCAGGTTATCCGTTAAGCATTCAAACGGACAACTTTCTTGCTCTTGGTATCTTCTAATTTTAAATGTAACAGATTTTCATTATTTAAAAGAAACAAGCATTAAACAAAGTAAAAGTCACTGGTAATCCCACCATCCAAAACACCCCATTGCCAATTTTGTATCTTTCCAGATATTTTTTCGTGAATAAAGTTAAATATATACAGTTGAAAAAAACAAAAATAGGTTCAAACATTTAAATGATGTGCATGATACACTGTTGAGTGGGGATACATAACAGTTTAGAAAATAGGATTCTATTAATAAAATTTGCCAACTGTGGTTCTCTGCATTATAGAAGTGGGAGAATACAGTGGAGGGTTGGAATATTTTTTGCGTTCTACACTTCTGTACGGTTTGGTTTTCTTTTTTTCTCTTTATATTGTTATTATTTTATTTTTTATTTTAAAGATTTATTTATTTGAGAGACAGAGAGAATCTCAAGCCGACTCCACACTGAGTGCTGAGTCCCCGTGTGGGGCTCGATCTCACAACCCTGAGATCCCAACCTGAGCTAAAAAAACCAAGAGTCGGATGCTTAACCAACTATGCACCACCCAGGCAGTCCCTGTTATTATTTTTTTATTGAAGTATAGTTGACGTACAATGTTATATTAGTTTCAGGTGTACAACATAGTGATTTGGCCAATTCTGTATGGTTTTCCTTTTAAAACCAAACATTTACTGATTTTAGACTAGAGAAAAACAAAAAACATATACATATTGTTGTGTAATCTGCATTTCATGTTTTCTAATTTTCATTTTTCATGAATCATCAACACCTTTCCACATCAAAGAAAGAGCCACATTATCATTTTTAACAGTCTGATACCATTCAATATGTGTTTATATTATAACTTAAATGAATCTTCTATGAATGCACATCCAGGTCATTTTTAATTTCTTACTACAAGAATTACTTATTTGGAAAAAAGTTCAGAGCAAGCTCAAATAAATCATCCTTACCGCTGTAACCTTGGACTTGACACCCTGCCAAAAATTTTTCACATCATAGTTGTTCTTGATGGAGAGTGTATTCCATACGCGGATCATGCCATCCCCAACGCCTATGGCCAAACAGCCCATGTCCACAGGAGAGAAAGCCAGGCTATAGGCAAACCCACCGAGGGAAGGCAGGGTCCAGCAGCACTCAAGGGTGGCCATGTCCCAACATTTTACCTGAAAGATCAAGGGTTAGGGTCTAAAAATAAAAAAAGATCTGAGAAACTGGAAAAAGAATGAACATCTCAAGTAGGATGGACTCAAAGAATGGGTAAGAATAATGTAATTTAACTATTCCTGTAGGTACTGGAAAAAGTGTCTCTTAGAAAAAAAAAAAGTAATAAATTATAGAGCTCAAAGGGATCTTAGAATACATTTATTCCCAGCGATGTCAATTGAATTCAGGGTCATACAGTGAATAAACCAGACCCAGGCCTCCCATTTCCCAGAGTCCACTGGCGTTTCTCCTTTATTACAGCATTGGTAATCTCCTCATTTGGCAAACCCTAACTAATAATGAAGATGGCCTGAGGACCCTGGAAAATGACAGGAGCTCTCTCAAAAAGCAAAATATCTTATATCCAGGGGAAGGAGAGTGCTACATATTTAATCTTCACTTGTTTAACAGAGGAGCTTGGGAGAAAACAGTATATCAAATAAGCCTAGCTTAACTGCAAAACAATAGTCATAGACTCTTAAATAAAGCCAATTCTCTCTTGGAGATTTCACCAAGAGCAGATGTTTCTCTACCTAAACTATAGACAAGGATATTTTAAAGCCAAAGCATGATTATCTCACACATCCTTCCCTGGACACATCTACAATTCTTTAACATATCTGCTTTAACAAAAAGGCATCTTGGTGGTTCCTCACCTTTCCTCAAACTCTGCTGTTGACATAGTTAGTGCTGATCAGTAACAGTTAACTCTGAGATTGGTCTGGGCTTGGCTCAGGGGTCAAAGGTGGGGCCTGAGAACTGATGGATGGTTTGAAAAGCCCTCTAATCCCATCCAAGTCATAAATCCGCGCTCTACAATGCTAAATGCAAAATAAGCAGTTCTTACATCTCTATCCATTGATGTGGAGAGCAGCAGCTGTTTGTCATCCTCAGTTTGTAAAGGACATAAATTAAATACAATTCTTGAATGATTCTGCCCTTCTGATGAGGCACTAAAAAGGGTATATTTCCGTCTCCAAGACTGAGTGAGATCCCACAGCAACAGCTCGCCTCTGTGAAGGAAAAACAAGCATGAGTTCTCTTTCACAAGCAATCTGAAACAAGTGGATTTGGGGACAGAGAGTAGGGGCCCTCCGCTGCAAAATAATTTTGCTAACTGTTCTTTTAAGGAGAAGAAACTGCATATTCTGAAATATGCACAAAATAGCTCAGAAAGAACACACACAAAAACAAGGAGTCACTGCCCCTGGGGAAGGGAATCTGGTTGCTTGAGAAGACAGAGTAAGTACTTCACTATGTTCCTGCATTCTTTCTGAATGACATGAATGTACTGCACTACCTTTGGAACAGATTTTCCTAACAGCTTTAACTGTAAAATGCCACCATAATTTGCATAGCCCCAAAGCTTTACGACATACCCTCTCTCTCTCTTTTTTGGGACAGTGTGGGGGAGTAGGGCCATGATCAACATTTTGGGGGGGGGAGGATTTTTATATGCTTTAACTGTCATTTCATTTAAAAGCAGGGCCCTTGTCTGCACTTAGAAGCCAGGACTCAATACATTTTGTTCAGTGAATGGCTATAATTGCCCTAAGAGACAGGAAATTCTGTAAGCTCCCTCTTTTACATATGAAGTAATTAAAGCTCAGAGTAAAGGGTCATGCTCATGAACACACAGAACATAAGAGACTGATTCTGAAATGTAGTTCTGCCCGACTTTAGAGTCCACGCTCTGAACCACCAGGCTATACTTACTGGTTTTCTCAGTACTATTATTAGATAGCATAGGAATTTGTCTCATGGTTTTTCTATTACAAATGGCCCACGATGATATAAGCCTTAACCATTGCTTTTTCCATCTTGTGTGTCTGGGAAGAGAAGCCTAGGAATTCCTCAAGCTAGAGTGGAAAACAAAATATGTCAGAGAGAGCATGACCAAAAAAAGACTTACCCAAAACAGCTGGATACCAGCTGTGTTGGTTGATCCTTGGGCCAATGGAGTGTCAACCAAAGGCGTTCTTTAACAGTTGGGTCTATACCCCCTCCTCTTCTCTTCAGAAAGGGTAATTTCAAAATCATCACCCCTGCAGATTAAAAGGAGGTCAGTGGGTGCTCAAGACAGTGAAACTACACATGTGAAGTCCCCAGCAGTTCACAACAGTTTGTGGTTTAAAAGTCCGTTAGTTTGGTTACTTATAATTCAGACCTCATTTGTTCATGGAAATGTTATTATACAGAGTTTTAATACGAGTCTAACTAATTTAGGTGAAACAAGCTTTTACAGGCTGTTCTGGCAACCTAAGCACATTAAGAATATTGTCTGTCTGGGAAAATGAGGTTTCAACTGAACTGTGGACCCAGGTGGTAACACAACTCCAGATTCTCCAAAGTTGGCAGGACAGGATTCCTTCTTCTAGTTGGCAAGAAAGCCAACAAAAGGGACAAATATGGCAGTCAACATGAGAAGTCCCTCCACCCCTGACATGCTACTCACCAGTGGTCCTTCATCCCTACTATGTATATGGAACTCACTGGTGGAGCCTCTAAAAATATTTATGCTAGGGCCCAACTCCTAGAGGTTCTGATTCAGTAGATTTGAGGTGGGGTCCAGGCACCCACATTTTCCAGAAACTCTCCTGGTGATTTTGCTGCATGACTAGGACTGAAAACCATTGTACTAGACATCCATAAGCTTAGAGGTTACCCTTCTGGAGGGTGTTGTTGGCCTAATGTTGTCCCCACTTGGGAGGATCAGCCATAGTATGTCCAAAAGCAGCTCACAATTCTTTAAAAAATTCTGTTTTCCAGAATAACACTATTAGTTACCAGTGACTAAGCTATAACTACGTGCCAGCACTGTGCTGTTTGCTTCCTATGCATTAATACACTTGGATGAAGATGATGAAGCTTTTACGGTTTTTAAATAAAGTGGAGAAAGAAGACTGCTGTAAAGAGAAAGGCTCGAATTTTACTATAAAGGCCATGTGCACTCTGCCTGGAGTTCCTCTCAATTTGTAAATTGAAGGTGAAAGTTCTGTTCAAAGAGAGAAGCTTGGGAAAACTGAAGGACTGAGGGTCCCTGTAGTTTGGATAAACTGAGCTTTAACACTTAAACATGTGCTTCTACACTGGGTATATGTTATTTATCCTGCATTTGTGCATTAAAACCTCTAGCTCTTTTCCATTTCTCTGATCCACGCCTTGCTAAATTTCAATATTCCTATCCTTATAACAAACATCTTGCCTTCTTTGACAAACAGTGTCCCTTCTAAGAATGCATCAGAAACCCTCATCTCCAAAACTGAAATCAGACTGGGGGGAGCAACTTTCTGGATAGAAAAGTAAAGAACTGCCTTCTGGCAGATGACACACTCTTAGGATAACAAGATACAATAAAAAGTTTCTACTTCTACCAATCACTACAGTTTGTATCACAAAAGAAACATCAAATATCAATCTTACCTCGGCCTCTAGAGCAGCTCCAGATTCGAATGGTCTGATCTTTGCTTCCAGTGGCTAAGTAGCAGCCTTTTGTTACTGCAGTTTGTGCTATAACTTTACCGTTGGGAATTTCAAGTTCTTCTAGGGTAAAGATGGTCATTTTGTTTTTAATTTATACGATACATGAACTTGTCAAAGAAAAACTAGTTTGCAAGGTTTCTGAAACTTAGCTATTATGTTTATAGATCTGATCTGTAAAACCTAAAGTTTTAAATGTAATTCAAATGATACAGTTTTACCCACATTGTTCTTTAGGTCTGAGGAGTACTCAACCCTCTTAAATCATCTTTACCTGAATTTTCCTCTTGATTGATGGATAAACAGTCTTCACCAAGCAGGGGACACCAGGCTATGGAGTGGATTTCATCATCGTGGCCTCGAAGCCTGTGAACAACTTCTCCTTTCTTACTGATGTCAATTATAACCACTATGCCATCCTTGTAGCTAAAAAACAAGAGTTAGAAATACTGAAAAATGAAGACAGAACAGTAAACATTTTGGATTAGGAGTTATCACTGTGCACTTCTAAAAGGTAAGTGTATTTGGGATGAGGGAGAAGGGAAGAAAGCAAGAAATAATCTTTTGTCCTTTTTCCAAAATGTTCATTTTCTGTTTCCCGGTGGTTCTGACACATTGGTCCCCCTGCCCCCCAATCAAACTCTTGGCACTAAGTAAAAATGTATACATTACCTGGCATAAGCTCACAGAATGTTTGAAGGGAACTTCTGGAAGAACGGTTATTTGTGGGGCCCAGGGCCCAGCAATCCCTCTGATTAGAGATGAATTTGTCCTAACATACTTACACCTCCCCACCTTTTTAAAAGTGATCCTATTTTTCTAACTGTGAACAAAAGCTGCAGTACTGTAGCTTCTAGATCTGGATATTCCAAGGCTACTATTTTTTTTTAATTCAGAGGACACTGAGAAATTCTAATAGCTTTTTAAACAAAAAAGATGAAGTACTTCATACACATAAAGAAGTCCACCAACCTGCTTAAGGGAAAAAAAACCCAATTACCGATATGGTTGAAGTCCTTTTACATCCCACCCCAATCAAACCTCTCTCCCTCTCTTCCCCAGAGGTAAACTGCTATTCGTGAATTTTCTGTTCCATCATTCCTAGCCTTTCTTTGTCTACATTCCCAAAGATGATGGAAAATGATTCTGTATGTATATGTATTTTTTGAAGATCTTATTTATTTATTTGACAGAGAGAGACACAGCAAGAGAGGGAACACAAGCAGGAGGAATGGGAGAGGGAGAAGCAGGCTTCCCGCGGAGCAGGGAGCCCGATGCGGGGCTCGATCCCAGGACCCTGTGATCATGACCTGAGCCGAAGGCAGACGCTTAACCGACTGAGCCACCCAGGCGCCCCTGTTTCTGTATATTTTAAAACTTCATATAAATGGCATCCTGCGGTCTGTTTTTCTGTAGCTTGTTATTTTCGCTTATTGTTAGTGAGTCATCCATGCTGATACATGTAACTCTGGTTCCTGGTCAGTCACTTATACTACTGGATAGCGCTCCATTGTGTGAATATGGCACAAGTCTATTCTGTTTCTCTTCTGGAGGGCTTCCGTTTTTGGTTATTACAAACAAAACCAAACGAAAATGCCATTAATAATCTTATACACACTTAAGACAATTTCAGATTTGATGCATAGTAGTGGAACTGCCAAATGTAAGATGTGTACATCTTCGCTTTCCCAAGTGGCTATACCTATTTACATTTCCTATGTACTAGATAGTTCTATAGGGAAAAAACACCATTACAGCTCTATTTATTTTTCTCCTTTTATTAAAAACATTTTTCCCCCATTACAGCTTTATTTAAAAAAAAAAAAAATGAAATCAAGTATCAATCTTTGCAGACGTGGACTTCGAAAACCATCAATTTTTGCAACCTAATAGTCAAGTGATCAAGCTGTTCTGCAATTTTAATCAGCCCTTCAGGGAATGATCACCATTTTGAAGATCCTCTAAAAACAAATCGTTCTGATTCAATCCCGTGTCTGAATGTGCAGTTCCTTCTACCTGAAAGATTTCTTCTTTTCTTGTGAATTCTTGCTCGTCTTTCAAAGTCAGTTTGATTCAACCTTCTCTCACCCCTGCCTACCAACCATTCTCTTCCCTCTCTAGTGCTCCCACTTCACCCAGCAGACCTCCGATCCACAGACTCCCTCAGTTTTCAGTATTACACACCCACAACTGTCTTCCTATCCTTTCCCTCATGCCGCAGATTTCACCATCCATCATCCTAATCACTCCTTTAAAAACACCCTTAGCTCCTTTGTCCCATCTCTCTCAGAGGTATTTACTCCACAAAACCCCAAACTTTGTTGAATCCAACCATACCCTTTCTCAATCAGTTTGAATAGTTTACTTTGAATTCATGACTTTGATTCATAGCTTGGCACTCAACAGGCACCACTGGACCTACAATGTCCCTCAGTAAGCTCATTTTCCTATTCTCTCAGATGACTATTTTTACATCTTCCTGCATGCTCCCAGCCCCACTTTGAGCTTGACTCTACCTTTCTGATTTATGCCTCATGGAGAAAATCAGAAGCCATCAGAATGAAACACCCTCCTCTTCCAACCAGATCAACAAACCTACCTGCACCTGTTTCCATATTCTCACTTGTCCTTTCTACTTGTGATCTGGATCCAGTCCCCTCTTGACTTCTCAATATCACTGCTGTATTTATCACCATTTATCTGTGCAACCGGCTCTTCCTCTTCCATCAATATAAAAACATGCCCTTATTATCTTCCATTTAATATTCCCTTGGCTCCCACATACCTCTCCTCTGGCTTCATGTCTATGCACATTTGTACAACAAACAAAAGTCTCCATGTGTATCTTGACTACTGTACCCCCAGCTTCTTGAATCCACTCCAGCCAGACTTTCTCCTCCAACGTTCTAGAGCTTATGTCAATTCTTCAAACTAGAGTGAAAAGACATCTTTGGGAGAGAAGTAGATGGAGTGGTGAGGGAAAGGGGGGGTGCCTACTCACACAGTTTATGTGAAACAACCTTGGTGATCGAGGTGCAGGCAGAGAGCCCAAGGCCAGACTACTCTCCCAATCCAGACAGAGGGCTGAGAACTGGGACAGAGCTGAGTCCTCTGACACTCTGGGAGTAAATGTTATCTTGAAGAGCAAGTATTGAGGGAGGGAAAGGGGGAAAGAGGGTATTTCCTATATTTGGAGGCTGACTGAAGAAATCAGATGTGAAGAATGAGGAAACTACACTATTGTAGAAACTAAAGAAATATAAACAGAGAGAGAGAGAGAGAGAGAGAGATAGTAAGGACCTGGAAGTCACAGGAATAAATGTTACCAAGGGCTCAGGGAGTGGTTAATACCTATAAATGGCTTCTTCTGAGGAATAAATGGGACAGGAGAAATAAAGCAAATGCAAAATATGCTCATTAACAAAAATACATTACCAGTAGAGATGATACAGCACTTACCCAATGGCTACTAAATCTTCATGATGAGGTGAGCAAGTAAGACAGAAAATTGTCCTGGGTTCTATAAAGAGGTGCTGGCTGTCATTTCTGTTAAGCCAGTAACAGAAAACTACTCCTTTTTCATCTCCAGATACTATTAAATCCTTTACTTGAGGAGACCAATGCAATGCTGATATTGTATGCTTTAAAACAAAACAAAAATACATTTGCTTCTCATTTGTCAGTGCTGAACTTTTAGTTTGTTTTTAACTTGTATAATACCAGGCACATTGATAGGTACGTAATACTGTTACTGCCACTTGTATACCAAGGGTACATGAACCAAATGGTAGAAGAATTTAAGCTCCTAAGGATCAAAGAACCATTTAAAAACATTTCTTCCTTTAATAGCTTAATGCAAAGTTCTTACGAAGATTGAGTCTTTTCCTTTTCTACATTCTCTCAAAAGGCAGATTTATCAAGTAATCATTTAGTTTAGAAACAAGTTTCATTCACTCATTTACAGTTTATATCAGGAGTCTTTTTCATGTAAAGAACCAGATAATAGGTATTTTAGACTGTCAGCCGTAATGTCTCCGGTACAACTACTCAACTCTGCCGTTGTAGTATGCAAGCAGCCAATACTTGAATGAATGACTGTGGCCATATTCCAGTAAAAACAATCTGCAAAAACAGGCAGCACTGTAGTTTGCTGACCTCTGGTTTATATGTATCTCCTTCCAAAAAAGTTTTGACACATCTTAGAATATAGAGTTTCTCATCCAATTAAGAACATAACTATAAAAGCTAACTTGCACAGATGAGCTAGCCTACTTGAAACAAAGGAACCCTCAGCAGATACATAATAACGGTCTGAGAAACCATTAAGCCATGGTACCTGATGGAGCGCATGTTCTGTCACGACTGTTCTTGTCTCTACATCCCAGATTTTCACAGTTCCATCATCAGAGCTGGTGGCACAGAGGTTGTATTGACCCGGGTAATGAGAAAAGGTGAAGCCAGAGACCCTTTCGGTGTGTCCCACCAACTCCCCTATGACTTCAAGGAAAACCAGACTTCAGGTTAGAGTGCTACCTAGATTCCTGGCAGAATCATACTGTTGTTAGATGAGTGGGACCTCACTTGTCCTGTGGTATAACGAAAGTATCCAGGCACTCATAATCAGAAATCCCAAGTGCTGGTTCGGGCTCTGCCACAAGACTTCAGCCCAGTCATTTTATCTCCTTGAGCCTCACTCTTTTCAACCGTAAAATGCTGCTGATATCTCTTGCTGTTCACAGTTCACAGGCAGAGGAGTGGCTCAAATGAAGAATGTAAAAGTGATTCTTATTTAGATATGGCCAGAGGTCATTTGTGAAAGAATAAATAACTGGCTTGCCATATCCCAAGGCATAATCAAAACCTAGTTTGGAGCCTGAAAGCTTCTGGCTCAACTCATTCATCTTACAGAAACAAGTATGTATTTCCAGGATCTCGTTTAGGGCCTGGAGCTGTAGGCAGCCCCTAAACCCAGAAAGGCTCCCAGGGGGCCCGCGCGCGCTGCGTGGGGGAGGGTGGCCAAAGATATTATAAATGCCTGTGTCTGGAAAGGGATAACTTCAGTGAGCGAGCGGTCCTACGTGAGAGCGCCAGGAGGCGGGACCGCTAAGCCACAGCGTGGTGTAGCTCAATCTTGGAGACGCGGACGCAACAGCCTAGTGACTGTGAGCCGATCCTTCCTGGGCCTCAGTTTCCCCATCTGTACAGAAAGGTAGCTAGAAACGCCCACTCGGCGCCTCCGGCGAACCCAAGAAGGGCAGGAAAGCGGTGGCCCGGAGGTGGGGAGTTACCTCGAAATGGGGGCGTCCCAGGGATCGCGCCGGCGCTCGGGCCCACGCGGACAAGGAAGACGGAGGTCCGCGCTGCGAAGCCGAAAAGGCCCCCCGGCACGGCATCGCTGCATCGGGCGCAGTACCAGTTAGGAGAAGGCGGCAGCGTGCGCGGCTCCTGCCCCATGATCACCAGCCAGCAGGGATGAACGAAGGAGCCACAGGGGTAGACCGTTCGCAGCCCCACGCCGTAGCTGGGAAGGGGGCGGGGTTGGCTCCGAGCCCCGCCTCGCCGGGCCCGCCGCTACGGCGCGCGCCGAGGCCCAGGCCACACCGCGAGCTCTGCTCCCGCCGCCGCGGGGCTGGGAGGGGCTGGGCCGCGCGCGCGGGGCTCCGCCTCCCAGTCCCACCCGTGGCCAGAAGGTCTGGTGCTGCCGGAGCCTAGCCTGGGGGTTAGGCATTCTCATCTCCTACAGCAAAGTACATAATTAAGGGGTTAGACTTGTGGAGTCACCTCCCCGCACAGCCGTTTTATTTTTTGGACCGGTTCAACCACTATCCCATCAAGTATTTTTGAACGCTATGTGCCAAGGCACTTTGCCAGTTCTGGAGATTCGTTAAAGACATCTACAACAAGCCACTTAACAAAAAGATAAAAGTTTGAATCAAACCAAAAAGGAAAGGAAGAGTTAGTTCCGGCAACTGGGTGGAAATTCTGGCTCTAGAGTCTTAGTACTCAAAGAGGAGCGGAATAGAGTGTTGATTGCGTGCCAGCTCTGTGAAGGGAATTGTATATGGTTAACTGCTGTGGAGGAAAAGGAATGAAAGTTTCGGATTCTGCGCTTGCACTCTTCTACTCCTGTATTGCTTCTTTGCATAGGGCATGTGGCAGTCCTGCATAGGAAGCGAACGAAACCTGAAATATGTATCCTTATGTAAAGAGGTCAAGCATATATTTGGATGTGGGTAGGGGCACTAATTTTGGAGGCATCCAGCCCCAGATTGAATTAGTGGTTTTGCCTAGAGACTTTAACCTATCCTGATCTGTTTCCTCATTTGAAGGAAGATGATAATCCATGCCTTGTTGGATTGCTGTGAGGAATACATAGATTTAGTGAAACGCCTGCCGGGCATATATGGTAGCAAGTTGCCAGTGAGTATTAATTTATCTCTTGGAGGTCAACCTGGAGATTAACATAGGGATTAGGACCTCATACTTTGTATTCGAGCTGTTTGTACGTTGTAGAGCTTTCCACACGATCTCTAGTGATCTTCGCCTGTGCTGTAGGGATAGTTGTTTCTGTTTTGCTGAGAAGAAAACTGAGGCCCACCTCTCTTCCCAATCTTTCCGGCCCCTTGTGAGGTGAGGTTTCTCAATTTTTCTTTTTTCTTTCTTTTTTTTTTAAAAAAAGATTTTATTTATTTATTTGACAGAGAGAGATAGACAGAGAGAGAAGGAACACAAGCAGGGGGAGTGAGAGAGGGAGAAGCAGGCTTCCCGCCGAGCAGGGAGCCCAATACGGGGCTCGATCCCAAGACCCTGGGATCATGACCTGAGCCCAAGGCTTAACCACTGAGCCACCCAGGCGCCCCGAAGTTTCTCAATTTTTTTGGGTCTCGATGAATGTCCAGAAACTCACTAGTTTTGGCCTTTATTAAAGTCATTCATTCCCAGGCAAGGCTGGCCGGATCACGCCTATAGCGCAGGCGACGTGTTCGCGGTCTCCATGACAGCATCCCGGGTGTAAATACTGCTAGGTCTCCCGCAGTGGGGGGGGGGGGGGGGGGGGGGGGGGGGGGGGGGGGGGGGCGGCGGCGGAGAGAGACACCTGAGAATTGCGCATGCGCTTTGTCCAGACAGTGCATGAACTCGGAGGCTTCCGTAGAGGGAGGGAGAAAGATGGCGGCGGCAATACTGGAACGTATGGGTACGAATGAGTAGGGTAGGGATTTCTTAGTGGTTTAGGCGCGGTAGAAGGGAGTGGAGGTGGGAGTCCGAGTTGACCGCTTGTGTTAATGTTTCAGGTGCATTAAAGATGCAGAATCTGAGGGGGAAGCTGGCCTTAGGGTAAGTCTTTCGCCTCGGAGTTGCAGAGGGCTCAAGGCCTCCTTCCCGGTTTGTCAGTTACTGAGGGCCTGTCTGCCACCCTGAGCATTTGGGCTCTGGGGCTGTGGAAGCGAACGAGACAGCCAGTCTCTGCTTGGTCACTCTATCTTTCCGCCGCCGTATTACATAGCTCTGAGGGAATCAGGATAACCTGTTAGGGGTCATTGTAAATCTCTTTTCTAAATAATCTCTGAACATGGTTACACTCTCCCAACCGTGTTGGGAGCGTCCGACTTTTCTAGTTACCTCTCTGGTTACTTGGTTATCTGAGCAGGGACTGTATTGTAGATAACCGCGCTTTACAACGTGTCTAGCATTGTGTTAAACGCTTTATATGCGTTATCTCATTCTCATAACAACTTGCATAGTGTAGGTATTGCTATACCCATTTTTCAGACAAGGAAATTGAAGCTCCCCAAAGTAAAATAACTTTCCTAAGGCTCCCTAATCATTGGAAGTTCTAAAGCTTTATACTGTATTCTCCAGAGCATTCTTAGACCTCAGGACAAATGCGTTTTTTTAAGGTTAGGGAATGCAATTAAGTCAGGACTGTCAAGGAGCCTTTCTCTGCCACCTTCTCCTTGTCCCTCTTCCCCTCTTCTGCAGTACAGCTGTTGATATTTGGAGATTGATAATCTGAGTGTAAATTGTCTGATCTGCACATTTGTTGGAATTTATTTTGGTTTAGTTTATAGGCTTCGGAGGCGGACGAGTTGGGTGTGAATCCCCTTTTTAAACTGTATGATTTTGGAAAAGTTATTTATCTTTTCTAAGTTTTAGTACTTACGTATGCTAGGGCAGTAATATTAGTACCTATGTCATAGTATTTTTATGAGGATTAAATGAGGTAATGCATATGAAGTGTTTAGTATAGTGCATGGCATATAACAATCCCACCCTAGATTCTAGCTGCCATTACTGTTTTTATCATTATAAATTATTACTGAGTTCCCATTATATTTAGCTCTGTTTCCAGTTCTTCGGTCAAGGGACTGAAGAGGTGGGCTAAAGAAGAAAATAGGAGGCACTGCCCCTTAGGATTTGTCTATACTTTGCTTTTTTTTAGATTATCTCTTACTATTCCATCCTAGCTATGCTAATTTACTTACTTCATCTGAATATGCTGTCATTTATTTGCTTCTTGGCTTTCATACTGTTCCTTCACTTCCTCTCTATGAGTTCTAATTATTTAAACCCTGTTCAAATGTTTCTTATTTAGGTTTCTCAGATCTCACTGAAAAGGAAAGAAATTAATCTCTCCTTTTAGCATGTGTGTCTCAAACAGTGGCTTCATGTTATGTGTCTGTCTGTTTACTAGCTTATATACCCTGGATAGGTAGGGACAGTTCTTATTTCTCTTTATAGTTCCAAGTTAGGGTCTTGCACAAAGTGAATATTTTGTTAATGTTTGTTGACTTAAATTGTCCTGCACTGACTTATACTTGGAAGCTCTGAGCAAGCAACTTAAGCAGTTTGTCTTCAGTCTTTTCATCTATGTAATACACGATTTTGCTGGATAATCCCTAAGGCTCTTTTTAGTCCTAAAGTTAAATAATTTTATGAATCCCTATTCTGGACTTTCTTTCTTTCTTTTTTTTTTTTAGATTTATTTATTTATTTTAGAGAGGGGTGGGAGGGGCAGAGGCAGAGGGAGAGGGAGAGTGAATCCCAAGCAGACTGCCCATGGAGCACGGAGCCCGAGGTGGGGCTCTATCCCAGGACCCTGAGATCATGACCTGAGCTGAAATCAAGAGTCACACACTTCACTGACTGAGCCACCCAGGCTCCCCGAAAATCTGGCTTATTAACTATCCACATGTGTATGACATTGATAACAAGAACCTTTTGGAACAGAGAAGTCATGCTACTTAGTCTGCAAAAGCTCTTGCCCCCCCCACCCCTTTTTTTTCTGTCACTTTAGCTAATAGTGACTTTCAACTAGGGGCAGTTTTGCCCCCATCCACTACCTCCAGCCTCCTGAGACATTTGGCAATGTTTGGAGACATTTTTGGTTGTCGCAACTCAGGCAGGGGGTGCTACTGACATTTAGTGGCTAGAGGTGAGGAATTCTACTAAACATCCTACAAGACACAGGACAGTACCCACAACAAAGAATGATCTGGCCCAAAATGTCAATATTGCAGATGTTGAGAAACTTCTGAGTTTATCATGGTCCAAGGTTGCTGGAATTTTGTTTTTTTGTTTGTTTCTTTGCTAAAGTCTTGTTTCCTTGTTTGATTGTCCTTGACTTTCACAAAATGAAATAAATATTGAGTTATGACAATATACATATCACTTCAGTCCTTTATTTTAGATTCTAATTGAGGCAAGATGGAGGATGTTCTTTTATTCAGTCTCAAGTGTGGGATTAACTTAATGTAACAGAAGTAAATTGGGAACAAAGAATTTTTTACCTTGATGCATATAACAACATGATATTCTCATGTTGAGCTAGAGGCCAGTATTATCTTCACTTGGGATTTGGGTATACCTTGTACTAAAGCGCAAAATGAACTTTGAGCAATAAGTAGGAAGTATTATTTCTCAAATTGTGACTTTTTTTTTTAAAGATTTAATTTATTTGAGACAGAGAGAGAGCATGCAAGTACGAGCTGGGGGTAGTGGCAGGCAGAGGGAGAAGCAGACTCCCCGCTGAGCAGGATGCCTGACGTGGGACTGGATCCCAGGACCCTGGGATCATGACCTGAGCCGAAAGCAGACGCTTAAGCGACTGAGCCACCTGGGCGCCCCTTAAATTGTGACTTTAGAAACTCACGTACTGTTTATCTGAACTCTTAATCCTTAAATTTACTTGGTATCTGCTACTTTTCAATGTCTAATGACTATGGGAAGAATTTGAAAAGTGATACTTAAACTGAATCCTTAAGTAGCGGTAGATGGAAGACACGAGAGTAACAGGAGTAATGAAGTTCGTATGCTAGTTTCAGTATACCACCTACTTTCCGTTTGGGCTCTGGCAGTCTCACCATAATGTGGGCACCTGTATATCTGTTATGTGTACAAGCACTTTGGAGAGTTGGTTCAGGCCTACCTTCCTTCATCCCCTGTACAGAGGTCTAGTGAAGCTAAAAGGAGTTGAGCTTCCCAATAAATGAAAGGATATAATAAATATCAGTAATGATACTTGACTTTCAAAATGATAAAAGTTGATCCTGGATGCCTTTCATTTTTTTTAAAGGTTTTAACTAGTTTTGATTCTTTAGAATGCTAAC
Source organism: Phoca vitulina (assembly GCF_004348235.1). Taxonomy (NCBI): domain Eukaryota; kingdom Metazoa; phylum Chordata; class Mammalia; order Carnivora; family Phocidae; genus Phoca; species Phoca vitulina. The sequence goes on from NW_022589709.1 coordinate 1,103,791, forward strand.
AGTGACCTAGAGTGCTAGGCAGACTTAAATTTTAATATTTGTTGGAAAAAAATTTTACAGAAGGAAATGGATTCCAGCAGTAACTCAGGTTCTCATTTGTTAATTCCACTAATTTCCTTTTCTTTCTTTCTTTTTTTTTTTTAAAGATTTTATTTATTTATTTGACAGAGAGAGACACAGCGAGAGAGGGAACACAAGCAGGGGGAGTGGGAGAGGGAGAAGCAGGCTTCCCGCGGAGCAGGGAGCCTGATGCGGGGCTCGATCCCAGGACTCTGGGATCATGACCTGAGCCGAAGGCAGACGCTTAACGACTGAGCCACCCAGGCATCCCTAATTTCCTTTTCTTGACTTCCTTTTCTCTAGTGAGTCTTCACGGTATTTCTTACATAAAAAGGTCTCAAAAGTTGTAAGTTTCAAATTATGTAGTTAAGTTTTGAATTAAAGATTTTCAATTTACTTTATGATTGCTTAATTTTCTGCTTTAATTTGGTGTTATTCCAACAGTTGACCAAGAGAGGGCGTATAAGAACTTTTGATTTAATACACTCCTGAATTAAGTGCTCTGTTTAGAATATTTTAATTTAATTTGATTACAGTTGTTTAGTATTTGCTTGATAATTCATTTTATGAGCCATTTGAGCCCTGAAAGTATTGTAGGTATTCAGACATCTTTGTCATTATTTATTCATAATTAATTTATTAAGCACCATATTTAATTCATTGAATGTGTATTGATTTGAGTATAAGACACTGTGCTAGGATGCCTGGGTGGCTCAGTCGTTAAGCGTCTGCCTTCGGCTCAGGTCATGATCCCAGGGTCCTGAGATCCAGCCCCGCATCGGCTCCCTGCTCAGCGGGACGCCTGCTTCTCCCTCTCCCGCTCCCCCTGCTTGTGTTCTGTCTCTCACTGTGCCTCTCTCTGTCAAATAAATGAATAAAATCTTAAAAAAAAAAAAAAAAAAGACACTGTGCTAGGTATGATGGATACAGAAGGCACAGGCCTCACCCTCAAGCATTCTTTCAGACTGGTTGGTGTATCAGTGGTTTCATTGAAGAAGAATTAAATAGACGCCAAGGGATTTGTGTTTCTGTAATCCTGTGTCAACAATGAGATTCAAGATAGAATTAAGGTTCAGAGAGCCCCTAGAGATAATGTACTCAATTCCTCTTTTCATAAAAAACTGGAGGCCCAGAGAATTGATAAACTTAGTGTACCCCTGAATTACAGCAGCATAGAAGCAAATGATCACGATTAGAAACATGAAAAGAAGTTTTGAAATTGTGTAATATAAAGTTTACAGTTCATAGTGTTCAGTTTTTTGGAGAACAGGAGAGATGAACTGTTCAGAGGGCCTGATTTAAAATTAGTACTAGCCATCAGTGTTTATCATGTGCTAGGAACTCTAGGGTGTGGTACATTAATTATTTACCCACCACTGACAGAATAAAGTGGGTATTATTCTTTTCATTCTAGAAGTAATAACATCAATTTTATTGAGCCCTTTTAAGTGTCAGGTTAAGTATTTTACTTAAAGTATCTTATTTGAGTTCCTTAAGAAGCCTATGAGGTAATTATGGTTTTTATTCCATTAACCAGTGAGAAAACTGAGCTCTGGAAAGTTATGTGACTTCCTCAAGGTCATTTACCTCATATTAGAGTTAAGATTTAGACTCAGGTTTACTTGACTCCACAGTCTCTGCTCTCATCCCATGGCTTATAGTTGTTGTTTTTTTTTTAGGAAATTCTGCCCTCTAACATCATGTATCCTAGTCTTGTGTTTTTCAGTTAAAATAGTGGAACCTAAATGTGGATGGCAAAGTTTTTGTCAAGTATTTTGATGGTACTGATCTTAATATCAGGATGTAAAATGGTGAACTTGAGATAGAGTAGGAGAAATGAGCCAGTAGGAGAATAGATTTTTAAAATTCTTTAGCCTGGGGGAGCCTGGGTGGCACTGCTGCCCGCTCAGTGGGGTGTTTGCTTCAGGATTCTCTCTCTCCCCCTCTGCCCCTCCCCCTGCTCACGCTTGCTTGCATTCTCCCTCTTAAATAAATAAATCTTAAAAAAAAAATTCTTTAGTCTGAATGGTTTAAAAACTAAAAACAAAGGCCTTGCTAAGTGTATTATCCAGTTGCATAAACTGTGTGAAAATCTGCCAATTTACAACAACTTTGAATATTTAAGTCTGGGTTAAATACTCAGTATCCATGTGCCAGATTTTTTTTTTTTTTTTTAAAGATTTTATTTATTTATTTGACAGAGAGACACAGCGAGAGAGGGAACACAAGCGGGGGGAGTGGGAGAGGGAGAAGCAGGCTTCCCGCTGAGCAGGGAGCCCAATGTGGGGCTCGATCCCAGGACCCTGGGATCATGACCCGAGCCGACTGAGCCACCCAGGCGCCCCTCCATGTGCCAGATACTGTCCTTAGTGCTAGATTACAGAGGATGGTATACTTGCCTTCACAATGCTCAAGTGCACATTTACTACAGGAACTCATTCTTATACAGCCACCTTAGAGTACCATAGTTCCAACTCGCTGCTGCATGGCTGGTAAGAACAGAATACGAAGATAGTGGGAAGAATGGTTGTCTGGGAGAAGGGATCAGGTGATGCCTTGCATTGAGGTGACAATTGAGCTGGAGCTTAAAACAGGATAAGCATTTCATTCAGGAGACGATGATTGAGGAAAAAACAATATAATCAAAAGTATAAAGATAAGAAAGTATGTGGTTTGTTCGGAGAACAAGGAATGTTTGTGTGGCCAGGCCATAAGGTGAATGAGCCAAGATGGCTGTTGGGGTTAGATTATAAAAGGCCTTCTGTGTCTTCCTAGGAATTTAGACTCTATATTTTGCACAGCAGGGAAACACCAAGTTTGTGTGTTATTTGGATATACCCAGACATACAAAAGTAGATAATATGATGAACCCTCATGAACTTATCACCCAGCTTCAACTCATGGCCAATCTTATTTTATCTATGGTCCCTACTCTCTCCCATCATATTTTGAAACAAATCCCAGACACCATATTATTTAATTCATAAATATTTCACTATATATCTCACTAAAAAGTATCAAATATCCAGTTAATGTTCAAATTTGCAATGGTTAAATAACTGTTGTACTTTTAAAATTTTAATCAACACATTGAAATTAATTGATATTTCTTTGAAGTCTCTTAATCAGTTGGTTCTTTATCCAGCTCTTTCTTTTTCCCCTTGTAATTTATTTGTTGAAGAAAGTGGCCTGTTTGTCTTGTAGAATTTGTACAGCTTGGATTTTGCTGAGTGCATCCCCCTCATATTGTTTAATGTGTTCTCCTGTCTCTCTATTTCCTGTATTGAATCTAGAAGCTCCATTAATTCAGGTTTGTTTTTTGCAGAAAGACTACTTCATGGATGGTGGGTAGTGATTTCTTTCCTCAGGAGGCATGTAATGCCAGCTTTATCTTTTAATTTCTTAAGGATTATGAAATATTGTGATTTGTCCTGCCTACTCCACAAAATTGAGGAATTCCACAGGTTAGGTCAGGGATCCATTGTATCTTCTTTAACTCTGTTTTAGGACTGAGCTGGCTTATATTAAAGAGTCAGTACTTTTGGTCAGTCAGAGCAAGAGATCTTGAGGTAATATCTGTTTATTATTTGACTTAACGCTGGTTATCAACATTTTACTCCTAGCTTTCAGTGAACTAGCTCTCTATGGTATTTTATGTAAAATTGTTCTCTGTTAATTAACATCTAGACTGTTTCCACTTGTGATCCTTAAAGAGTTTTGATCAAAATGGAGCTGATGTGATTCGGGAGATTCGTAAGCTCTGGAAAAGATTCTAAGTGTCTTTTGTTTTACAGGCTTCTTTCATCTCATAATATTTTACCCCAATCACATATCCACACAAGTGGGTCTCTGGACATTTCTCGAAGATGGGAAAAGAAGAATAAAATTGTTTATCCTCCACAATTGCCTGGAGAACCTCGGAGACCAGCAGTAAGTTTGTGGGTAAAAATAATCTCTTGGGGCACCTGGGTGGCTCAGTTGGTTGAGAGTCCAGCTCTTGGTTTCGGCTCAGGTCATGATCTCGTGGTTGTGGGATTGAGTCCTGCATTGGGCTCTGAGCTCGGTGCAGAGTCTGCTTCAGATTCTTTATCCCTCCTCCTCTACCCCTTCCCCTCTGCTTCTTCCCCTTGAGCGCATGCCCTCTCTCTAAAATAAATAAAATCTTTTTTTAAAAAAAGAAATTATCTCTTAATTTTGATAAAGAGCTGTTACTCTTATGTGGCTAGCATTGATTTATTGTTCCATGTGAAGAAAGGGAAAAAGTATTCCACAATTTGTGTGATCATTAGACTGTTACAGAGGATGTTCTAGATTTATCTTCTTGTTAGTTTTAAAAGATTGTCTTTGTTTTACATATTTGTTTGCCTTGACTTAACCTTCTGTTTGGGGACCTTAACTCTAAAACTAAGCTAATAGCTTGAGACACACTGACAGCTTTTTTTTTTTTTTAATTTGTGGGTTTTTTTTTTTTTGACAGAGAAAGAGAGAGAGACAGCGAGAGAGGGAACACAAGCAGGGGGAGGGGGAGAGAGAGAAGCAGGCTCCCCGCTGAGCAAGGAGCCCGACATGGGGCTCGATCCCAGGACACTGGGATCATGACCTGAGCCGAAGGCAGACGCTCAACGACCGAGCCACCCAGGTGCCCCCATACTGACAGATTTTTGACTCTTAAGAGGCTGGCTAATGTATTCTTGGTAGTGGAGCATGAGCAGTTGGCAAGGATGACTTAAACCATTGACTGTGTTTAAATCATGTTTGGGGGTGCTTGGATGGCTCATTCGGTTAAGCACCTGCCTTCAGCTCAGGTCATGACCCCGGAGTCCTGGGATTGAGCCCTGCATCATGTTTCCTGCTCAGCGGGGAGTCTGCAGCTCCCTCTGCCCCCTACTCTTGCTCTCTATCTCAAATAAATAAATAAAATCTTAAAAAAAAAAATCATGTTTGGTTTTCCATCATCTTAAATTTGAACATAGACACACTTATTTGTGATTTTTGTTTGTTTGTTTGTAATTCACAAACCTTTAAACTAAGGTTTGAATTTAATCATTGGATTCCTTTCAGAGATACCGAGTTTTATCTCAGCTGCTTGGAATTCTTTTTTTTTTTTTTTTTTTAATTACTCCTTTGGGCCTACTGGCTTTTTAAAGAGATTTATTTATTTATTTATTTGACAGAGAGATAGAGAGCACAAGTAGGCAGAGTGTCAGGCAGAGGGAAAGGGAGAAGCAGGCTCTCCGCTGAGCAGGGAGCCCGATGTAGGGCTCGATCCCAGGACCCTGAGATCATGACCTGAGCTGAAGGCAGCCGCTTAACCAACTGAGCCACCCAGGCGCCCCTTAGCTGCTTGGAATTCTTTTACCCTCTCCAAACTGCTTGTGAGTGCTCTAGTCTGAGATACAAGACTAATTTCCAGCTTAATGTGAATTTGCTGTGGAATACATAGGTATCTGTTAAAAAGCTTAAACAAGTAATGATAGCATAAACAAGATGGAAACATTTGGATCCTTAAGAAAACAAATTGTGCTTAGAATTAATTATTAATTAATTAATAACTATTAATATATTCATGGTGTTAATTATAAATCATTCAGTTCAGAAAACATCTTTTAAAGGTCTTTGGGATTTAAGGCTACTGGATAATGTATATCATCTCAGTAATGTCATTTGCTTAGTTTTTATATGAATTTGACAGCTTGCCTTTCATTAGGATTCAGTTGGTAAGTATTGGTCTGAGTTAGTACAGTTTTTTGTTTTCTTTTTTTTTCTATTTAGGGGAGTTAATTTATTGATTTAAAGAGCTCCCAGCTCATTGGGGAATAAGGGGGAAAAGAGATGCTAATAGTTTAAACAAATAACTTTCTTTCATATTTTATTTTGCCATCAGAACTTAATAGTTAGATTTGTTACAGAATCTGTGCTATTAAGTATTGACTCCATTTTATAATGAACTAAAATTCAGGAAAAATTGCATATTTGTACAAATATCATAAATAAAATATTTCCTATTATTAATGAGCTTTCTTCTTACTTGAGTTCTTTGAACTTAGATATTAATTGAGAAAGAAATCATAACATTTGTCAGGTCCAGAATCTAAAAGCAAAATTTTATATTTTATAGTACTAGTCTTTTTGTATATTAAACTAAATGCACTTCAGGATATATCCCAAGCGGCAAAATTCAGGTAGTTACCAGTAGATTACAGATTTTGTTTGAGTGAGTAATCCTTTTGGGAACAAATTATGACTTTTAGAAAATACTTTAATGTTTTCTGACTTTAGTACTTGGTAAATTGACACTGGTGCATCATTTATACCTGTTATGATTGAAATATTAATGCCCTTCATTAAATACATAGCTTAATAATGGAATAGTGTGCACACCTAGCCACATAGTTCTTATGCTGCCATTATGTACAGTGTGACCTTGTACTTGCCAGTCTGCTAACTGCAAACATCTTAAAAATTAGTTTTATCCCTAATTTAAAAGGGGGTCAGACAGAGGTTGCTGGGTGGCTCAAACATCCAACTCTTGTTTTTGGCTCCGGTCGGGATCTCAGGGTGGTGAGATTGAGCCTGGTGGTGGGCTCTGCGCTCAGAGGGGAGTCTGCTTAAGATTCTCTCCCTCGGGGCACTTGGGTGGCTCAGTTGTTAAGCATCTGCCTTCGGCTCAGGTCATGATCCCAGGGTCCTGGGATCGAGCCCCACATTGGGCTCCCAGCTCAGCGGGAAGCCTGCTTCTCTCTCTCCCACTCCCCCTGCTTGTGTTCCCTCTCTCTTTTGTCTCTCTCTCTCTCTGTCAAATAAATAAATAAATCTTAAAAAAAAAAAAAGGTTCTTTCCCTCTGCCCCTCCTGATTTGTGCTCTCTCTCTCTTCCTCTCTCTCTCTCTAATGAATAAATAAAATCTTAGAAAAAAAATAAAAAGAGGTCAGATAATATTTACCATTCTAACTCATTCTGATCTTCAGCATTGAAATATGCAGTTAAATAATAGTGAATCAGGGGTGCCTGGGTGGCTTAGTCAGGTAAGCATCTGCCTTTGGCTCAGGTCTTGATCCCAGAGTTCTGGGATTGAGCCCTGCATCAGGCTCCCTGTTCGTTGGGGGGCCTGCTTCTCCCTGCTTATGTTCTTTCTCTCTTTCTCTCTCAAATAAATAAAATCTTTAAAAAAATAATAGTGGATCAGTAGTGAGTAAATCCTATAGCGGTAAGTTAAAATGAATGTCACCAATTTGGGCATGTTTTAGGCCACTCCTATTATCTTTAAGACTATTTTCCTAATTTAGCTAGCACCAATTTCCAAACAATATAGATTCCCGTGTAGACTTTATCTTACCTGTGGCTTCATCATGGTGAAGAAAATGAGCCAGAGAGAAATTAAATGGCTTTCTTCGTAATAGTCAGCCCTTGTTAATTTGGGCTTGGGTTTACTTTTGCAATATCTATGAAGAAAGCTATGTTAAATAAACTAAAAATATAGTGAGACTATATCAAAACTGAACAACCCTTTCAGTAGGAGGCATGTTTTTAATTTATGGAATGACATACTGATAATAAGTCATACTTATAAGTCATTATGTGGATCCCATAAGGCCCTAGTTTGGACTCTTATTAGGTGACACTGTTTTTTTGAGAGAGAGAGAGAGTGTGGGGGTGGGGAGGGTGGGGGAGGAAGGGGCAGGGAGAGAGGGAGAGAAAATCTCAAGCAGGCTCCATGCCCAGCGCAGAGCCCCATGTGGTGCTCAATCTTAAGATCCGGAGATCATGACCTGAGCCGAAATCAAGAGTCGGATGCTTAACTGACTAATGACACTGAGTGTCATTAGGTGACACTTTTTTTTTTTAATCATTTGAGTTATTATATGCATTTTAAAATAAATTAGTTTCTTTAAAAGTTACTGGTTTAGACATTTCATAATTTAGACTTACTTTTACTTCATTTGATATTGCTACTTTGCACATTATATCCTAACTTAACTTTATCTGATTTACTGTATAGCTTGGTTAATAGTGACATTTAACTGGACCTCCTGTCCTCCAACTTTGCCACTTTATCTATTTGCTATGATAGGTTTGTCTGGTTTATCTTTAGAAAATGCTTTTAGACATTGCACCTGCCTAAAGGAAATGTTGAGCTTTTTCGTTTTAAAAGAGCATGATTGAATAACTTTCTTCTTTTTTTGGTAAATACTTGATTCCTTTTTTCCCCATGCTCCTGCCAGGAGTACAGTATCTTTTTTACAAAATTTGAAGATAATCATATATAGTTCAGGTTTGGAAATAGCCCACCATGGGAAACCAAGAATTGAAGGGTTTCTGTATAAAAGATTTTATTGAGTGTATTAATTTTTGCAGATAATATTTTCAGTCACGACAGTTCTTTCCTCTCCAGTGCTCCCCTGGACACTTTATTGCTGAAAACGTAATTAGGCTATTGCTATAGTTTTCAGCCTGTCAGCTTCTGTTGCAACTGAAATGAAATCTGCTACATATTAAAAGATGGCCACTTGAGAAAACTCTGCTGTTTCTAAGGCATTTGAAAATTTCCAGCAGGAGTCAGAATGTTAGAAAGTTCTGAGGTCTCCTTGCTATTATTTGCGTTGACAAATGTTTTCTAATTTTTTTTTTTTTAAGATTTTATTTATTTGACAGAAAGAGACACAGCGAGAGAGGGAACACAAGCAGAGGGAGTGGGAGAGGGAGAAGCAGGCTTCCCACAGAGCAGGAAGCCTGATGCGGGGCTCGATCCCAGGACTCCGGGATCATGACCTGGGCTGAAGGCAGACATTTAATGACTGAGCCACCCAGGTGCCCCAAATGTTTTCTGATTGTTTTGAAGGGCCAATATAGGTGTAGTAGTGGAAGGAACGTGGGTTTTATAGTCATAGGGGAACTTTAAAGTTACACTTGCCAAACATTGTGTTAGACACTTCATATACTTCCTGTATGGCACTTTGACTTCCAGCTTTGTCTCTCACAAACTTTGTGGTCTTAGATAAGTCATTTGATTTTTCTGATTTTTTTTTTCTGGTTTTTACTTTGTGAAAGGATTATTATTATTTTTTTTAAATTTAAATTAAATTAACCAACATATAGTACATCATTAGTTTTTGATAAATGTTCAATGAAAGGATTTTTTTTTAAAGATGTATTTATTTATTTGAGAGAGAGAGACTGGGGCGTGGGAGGGGCAGGGGCGGGGAGGGGCAGGAAGTGACTGGGGCAGGGAAGGGCAGGAAGAGAGAGAATCTGACTCTGCACTGAGCGTGGAGCACAACACGGGGCTCTATCCCACAACCCTGAGATCATGACCTGAGCTGAAACCAAGAGTCTGATGCTTAACCAACTGAGCCACGCAGGCGCCCCTGTAAAAGGATCATAAAGTGTTTTCTCTCCCAACTCATAGAGTTAGATCAAATGAAATAATGGGCTTGGAATGTACTTTGTCAACTGTAAATTGTATAATCGATGATTGATTAAAAAAATTAGATGGGATATACTTACTACTCTAAATAGAAGATAATAAAAACTGATATTTACTAGGATCTTACCAGGTGCTAGGCACTGCAAAATGCTTTCTTTACATAGATTATTTTCTTTAATTCTTACTATATTTTTATGTGGTTGGTACTATTATCTTCATTTCAAAAAAGAGGAAACTTAGGCAGAGAGGTTAAAGAGCTTGGGTTCTGTAGCTAGTAGATGGTAGAATTAGAATTCAGACCCAGGCAGTCTGATCTAGGACCTGTGCTCTTGACCAAACACCTAGAATGTCCTGTGAAACCAGTTATTTTGTCTCTTTCACCATATTCTCTTATTTTCCCCACTGAGAGGAAACTTTTTTCTTGTACCTTTTCTTTTGTTCTTTTATCCAGCTAAATGTTTTCATTTAGATCTTTTACTATTCCTCTGGATAGAAATGTTGCAAATTTTGGCACAAAGTAGCCATTTTGTAGTTTGTATCAGTGCCTTAATGATCTTTTTAATATAGTGAGACTTTGGAAAATACAACGTAGCATTTTTACTTCTTGTGGCAGCTTTTTCATTAGGCATAAAAAGTTAAAGTTTTATTGACAGTGTATGTTATTGTTATTTTGATAAATTTGCTAACTTTTTTTTCCCCCCTATTTGTAAGGAAATCTACCATTGTCGAAGGCAAATAAAATACAGCAAAGATAAGATGTGGTATTTGGCAAAATTGGTAAGCTAAAATGACATTACTGTATAATACTTAGGAAAAGAAACTGTGACTTTTCCCCCAGGATTTGAAAAATCGAAAAAATTTGTCCTGATTTCTCCAAAAAGTGAGGAATATAATTACATGTTCAGACAGTTGACAGGTAATCCACAAATGATTGCTCAGAGATGAGTGATTTTGCTTAATTTTTACTTTTCTTCTGAGAAACTGAATCATGTTGGATACATAGATATTTAGAACAAAGACGTCAGGAATCTATACACTGAAAGAATCTAGGAAGCAAGCTTATTTATCTTAAAAGTTAATTCAACCTATTTCAAAACCCTTGCTTTTTAAGATTTTTCCTGGGAGAATGAAATTTATCTATGAGAGAAGACAAAGCCCCAGATAAATATAATACACTTATCCTGGAGAAGAAGATGCCTTTCACTCCTAGTGTGGTGCTCGCCACCCTGTGATTTCTGTTATGTCTGCTCTCTCAGTATTACTAAAACATTTATAATCTAGGTTTTATGGTTAAAATATTTGTTTGATTTTGACTTAAAGAGAGTGGCACCCTTCTCAAACTTGTTTTCTTCTTCTCTGCCTACATTTAGTTAGCTATTTTTAATTTTTTTAAATCCGGCCCCCCCCCAGTTATATTAACTAGCTAGCTATATGTCAATTGAGATATAATTATATGTCAATTGAGATGTAATTGACATATAGCTAGTTAACTATTTTTAGAACTTGTTTGTATTATGTAAAGCTTTTAGTTTTCATTGCAAAGGGAACGTTGACTTTGTAAACTAATTTGTTTATCTTTTCTTGTCTGTTACCCTTTAATTCTAGATACGAGGAATGTCCATTGACCAGGCTTTGGCTCAACTGGAATTCAGTGACAAAAAGGGAGCCCAAATAATTAAAGAGGTAAACTAAGATTTGTGGGGAGGGAGTGCATAGCTGTCTTGCTGTGTTAGTAAGCTTAGCCTAAATCCTGAATTCCCTGGTGTAAATGCATAATTCATATAATACAGATTCAGGGCACTCAGTTTTATTAATGTCCTTATACCTTAGGAATGTTGTATGCCTTAAGTTTATTTTTTTTCCTGACATGCTTTTATTTGCGCCAGACATTTACTCATTTTTTACTGTCTATGTGATAAATCTTTGTTTTAGTGATTTGGGATTTGATAGATTTTTTTAGAAGATTGTTTTTTGGGTTTTTTTTTTGTCAATTCCATAACTGAGAGCTTATGATATTTTAACTAATTGGGTGGAAAGAGCACTTGCTGGGACTCAGGAGACTTATTAGAGTCTACTCTTTTTTGTGACAGTTTCTATTTTGATGATGGGCAAAACACTTAACCTGTCTGGTTCCATTTTTCTTATTTGTCAACTGGGTGGAATTGGATTAAATGATTTCTAAAGACCCTTCCAGCTATGAAAGTAGCTGAATCACTATGTACAAATGTGCTAATGGTATTTGTGCTGACTCATTGTAGGCACATGGTGTTTGTTGGTTTGTTTGTTTTGTTTTGTTTTGTTTTTTTTGAGGTTTATCAATCATTAATCTTTTCGAAGAACCAGTTCCTGGTTTCTTTGATCTATTGTTTTTTTTTTTTTAGTTTCTATATCATTTATTTCTGCTCTGATCTTTATTATTTCCTTCCTTCTGTTGGCTTTAGTCATTGTATGTTGTTCTTTTTCTAGCTCCTTTAGGTGTAGGTTAGGTTGTTTGAGATTTTTCTGCTTCTTGAGGTAGGCCTATATTGCTGTGTACTTTTCTCTTAGGACTGCTTTTGCTGCATCCCGAAGGTTTTGGACTGTTGTATTTTCATTTTCATTTCTTTCCCTGTATTTTTTAAATTTCTTCTTTGATTTCCTGATTGACCCATTCATTGTTTAGTAGCATGTTGTTTAACCTCCACGTGTTTGTGGTCTTTCCAAATTTTTTCTTGTGGTTGACTTCTAGTTTCACAGTGTTACAGTCTTTAGAAAAGGTGCATGGTATGATTTCAGTCTTTTTGTATTTGTTGAGACCTGTTTTGTGACCTAATATATTAGGTCATATATATATTAGACCATAATACATTCTGGAGAATGTTCCATTTGCACTTGAAAAGAATGTGTATTCTGCTGCTTTAAGATGGAATCTTCTGAATATATATGTTAAGTCTATCTGTTCTAGTGTGTCATTCAAAGCTGTTGTTCCCTCGTTGATTTTCTGTTTAAATGATCTGTCCATTGGTGTAAGAGGGGTGTTAAAGTCTCCTACTATTGTATTATTATCCATTAGTTCCTTTATGTTTGTTATTAACTGTTTTGTGTATTTGGGTGCTCCCATGTTCAGTGCATAAATATTTACAATTGTTATATCTTCTTGTTGGATTGTCCCCTTTATGATTATATAATGCCCTTCTTTGTCTGTTTTTACAGTCTTTGTTCAAAGTCCAATTTGTCTGATATAAGTATTGCTACTCCGGCTTTCTTTTGGAATTCATTTGTATAATAAATGTTTCTCAACTCCTCACTTTCAACTGCAGATATTTTTAAGATTAAAATGGGTCTCTTGTAGGCAGCATATAGATGGGTCTTGTTTTTTTTATCCATTCTGACACTCTATGTCTTTGATTGGAGTGTTTAGTCCATTTACATTCAAAGTAATAATTTATTCTTTTAAAGTAATTATTGATGTATATTTACTGCCATTTTATTACTTGTTTTGTTGATGTTTCTGGAGATTTTCTCTGATCCTTTCTTGTCTTTGTCACTTCTGATCTCTCCTTTGCACTCAGAGTCCCCTTTAATATTTCTTGCAGGGCTGGTTTAGTGGTCACGAACTCCTTTAGTTTTTGTTTGGGAAACTCTTTATCTCTCCTATTCTGAATGATAGCCTTGCTGGATAGGGTATTCTTGGCTACAGATTTTTCTTATGCAGCACATTGAATAGATCACGTAGTTCCCTTCTGGCTTGCCAAGTTTCTGTTGAGAAATCTCCAGCCAGCCTTATGGGTTTTCCCTTGTAGATTAAGGACTTCTTTTGTCTCTCTGCTTTTGAGATTTTTTTTCTTTATCACTGTATTTTGTAAATTTAATTAAATATGTGTTGGTGTTGGCCTTCTTTTGTTGATTTTGATGGGAGTTCTCTGTGCCTCCTGGATCTGGATGTCTGTTTCCTTTCCCAGATTAGGGAGGTTTTCTGCTATTGTTTCTTGAAGTAAATTTTCTTCCCCCTCTTCTCTCTCTTCTTCTGGGACTCCTATAATACAAATGTTATTATGTTTGCTGGAGTCACTGAGTTCCCTAAGTTGGTTCTCGGATTCCATAATTCTTCTTTTTCTCTTTTGTTCAGGTTCATTATTTTCCATTGTTTTGTCTTCTAGGTCACTAATTCATTTCTCTGCTTTTTCCAGCCTGCTATTCATTGCATCAAGCCTGTTTCCAATCTCCTTTATTGCATTCTTCATCTCTCACTTTTTTTTTTAAACTCTTATCTCTATGCTAAGGGTCTCGCTGATGTCTTCCATTCTTTCCTCAAGTGCAATGAGTGTCCTTATGATCATTGGTTTAAATTCTTCGTCAGGCATGTTACTTATATCTGTTTCACTTAGATCTCTGGCCATGGCCTTATTTTGTTCTTTCATTTGAAATAAACTCCTCCATCTTGGCATTCTGTCTAAGTCTCTGGCTTCTTCTGTGTGTTAGAAAAGTGAGTTATGTCTCCTGTTTCTGAAAGTAATGACCTTATGAAGAAGAGATGAAGCCCAGGGCCTGGTGCTTCAGGGAGTGTCTTTGGTGTGTGCTTTGTGTGTTCTGCTGTTGTGTTCTGGCTGTTCTATCCTTCGGGTCATCTGCAGAGGCTCTCCTTGCCTGTTGTGGGCAGTGTTTGGTCCCTGGCCTGAATGTGGCAAATTTTAACTAGATGTGCTCTGGTCTGCTTGTGAAATGAGACCTGTCACCACCTCCACTGGAACTAAGGCCCTGCAAAACTCTCTGGTCAGGAGACATGGTGTAGGCAGGGGTTTGTGCTGGTCTTCTGGGGGAGGGGCCTGCCACACTGGGTCTGAGCCAGCCTTGACTGAGAGGGGCAGTCCCACCAGAACACAGGGGATTGGGGTTTGGTGGAAGCAAATTAGGCAGTCAGTGTTGGTGCTGAGCTGCTTCCCTCAGGTGGCTCTGAGTTTATGCTGAGGGGTGGGGGTGGGGAGGAATGCCACTACCCAGCTCCTTTGTTCCTAGAGGTCTCTGTGATCGCTGCCTCTCAGGGAAGTGCTCTGAGAAGAGTGAATAATTTCCCCACTGTGTGCCCTAGGTGCTCTTCAGATCACTATTTCCATGATGTCTTCCCCTGGGTTGTTTGCCTGCCTTCTCTGCAGGAGTAGTACAGTACCCTCTGGGGTCTCTTCCCAGCCAAGCCTGATGACCATTAAAACTCCAGGCTTTAAGCCCCACTGTCTGTAAGAACTCACGAAATTCAGCCCCTCTTGTTTTCCAAGCCACTGGCTATGGGGAAACGTTCTTGTGCATTCCCCTGTGTGCTCCTCTCTCACCCTTATTTGCGACGATGGCTCCCTCCCCTCTGCAGCACCTGCAGTCCATTTCTCCCCTAAACCATGTCCCTGAACGTCCTATCTTCCTCAATGTGGATACATGGTATTCTTCTTTCAAAATGCTGGGTTGAGGACATCTGGGGATATCAGCAGTATTTTCTCCATTTCAGTTAGTTCTCACTTAAAAGCGAGATTTTTTAGTTTAGTAGTTCAACAGTTGAGATTGATGGGTTCAGACTTCAAGAGGTTCCACTGTAATGCCTATATTTAATTTAGTTCAGAATACAATGACTAAGTATCTTTTGTGTACTCAGTTTTTTGTTTTTTTTTTTAAAGATTTTATTTATTTTTGACAGAGAGACAGCGAGAGAGGGAACACAAGCAGGGGGAGTGGGAGAGGGAGAAGCAGGCTGCTGGCCAAGCAGGGAGCCTGATGTGGGGCTCGATCCCAGGACCCTGGGATCGTGACCTGAGCCGAAGGCAGATGCTTAACAACTAAGCCACCCAGGCTCCCTGTGTACTCAGTTTTGTATTGTATTCTTTATCTTTAAATGAGTGAAAGATCTAGGTTTTGATTTTTTTTTAAAAGATTTATTTTATTTATTAGAGAGCTTGCATACATGAGTGAGCAAGGGGAGTGGCAGAGGGAGAAAGCGAGAAAGAGAATCCCAAGCAGACTCTGTGCTGAGCACGGAGCCTGACAGAGGGCTCGATCTCACAACCCTGAGATTATGACCTGAGCTGAAATCAAGAGTTAGTGCCTAACCGACTGAGCCACCCAGGCACCCCACGGTTTCTGTTATTTTTAAAAAAATGTGTTCTGGAGCAGGTTAACTTAATTCAAAATATCTACAGAGTATAAATTTAATAATTCTTAAAATTTTCAAGTATGATTTTCTCTACTTGTTTAATGTTGTTTAATGGTTATTTTGGATCCAAAGTTTAAGAATTTTCAATAAGGGTTAGCTCTTAAGCTTCTTGAACTTTTTGACAATCTCTGACTCAAAGGCATAATGCTTATCACCAAGGGTACTGCCAGCAGTACTGCTGTTTCCTCCTTTCCAACTCATACATTCCATCGTACACTTAGCAGGATGGACTGTGTTGCCTGCATTCGCAGTTCTTATCTGAGGAAGGAAAGCTCAGTGTATCCCTTCTCCTTAGTACTGTTATCATTTAATATTCTCTTTTTAAAATTGGCTATAAAACAGAGGCATTTGATTAGCAGTCATATTATAGAGATAACAACAAGAAATGAGGAATTTAATTCCATTTTAGTTCAGGGTCAGCCGTATCAATGCCTGTCTTTTCTTTGTTTAAGATTCTCTTAGAAGCACAAGATATGGCAGTGAGAGACCACAATGTGGAATTCAGATCCAATTTATATATAGGTAAGATGTTTAATATTCTTAGCATTGGAGAATGTCTTCCAATAGTGATGCCGAGTTCATTATCTAACAATAGTCTTTGATATTTAACTACTTAGGACTGCGTTTGCCAATGAAAATTGCTGGTAATAGCTTATTCTTCTGCCTTCAGCATGCTAATGTTAGTCTGTTATAAATGGTAATAACCTCACTGCTTTCTTGTTACCTGTTCTGTAATGCGAGTGAGATCATGAAACCTATTGCCAATAATTACTTAATAATGGGTACAAGATTATGGTACATGGAGTGGTCCTTTAATCATGATAAAAGTGAGAAGGAACAGAACTGATTTTTTAAAAAATGAATTCTTTGTCAGCCTGAAGGAGGTAAATAAAGAATCACAGGTGGACTTTAGAAAATCTTTATTTATAATGGGCCAAGCCAGGTGCCTAATCCATAAAGGTGTCCCGTAATTTAACGTTCCAATTACCAGAATGGAAAATCTGTTGAATTGTAAAAGCCAAGGCTCAGATGACCCAAACGTGTTTGTTTCCCTTTGTTATTACATTCTGAAGCATTATCTCAGGTTTTGTATGCTTGTTCCATATCAAATTAAATTAATGTAAGTGAAAATGCTTTGGGAAGCATGATGCACCATACAAATGTGAGGGATTTTTTTGTCGCATACCTTCATACAGGTCTTTTTCTAGAAAGAGATCAGTGCTTATTACCAAGCCCCCTTGTCCCCCTCCCAACACCACAGTGAAGTGGAGTGCTGGGTGGAGTTGCTGTTTTCCTTTTCACTTCAGCAGCAATTACTCCTAACCTCAGCAATTTTGTAATCTAACAAAGATGTTGATGTCGAAGTAAAATTTTCTCAATCTGCCAAACCTATGTATAAGAAGAACTGAAGATATTTTAAATTCAAGATACGGGGTACTGCTACTGTCCAAATAGAGGAAAAAAGGCCGAATCATTATGGGAGAAATTAGTTGTGCCTTATGATTTTTTAACTATTAGAGTAAAAACAAATCATCTAAATTCTACTTTGTCACATTACTTCTACCCTCCTGGAGATATTTATTCTGGTTAAGTTAAAACCTACCTCAGCTCACCTGGAATTGGTGCTGGCAACCACACCTACTCCTGAAATTCAAATGAGTTATGATTTTCAATCGAAATATCTTATTTTAAAGCTGAATCTTGTATAACTGATTATATTCTGCTACATGCGTAGATGCAGAGAGAGATCAAAATGGCATCTCAGAAGATGCAGGGCCATCGTAGTTACTCACTCATAAGCTTTTTCTTCTGAGAGCAGCATGAATAAATAATGCAGGGAGGGCCCAGAATCATTGGAAGAGATGAAATGGATGAAGAGCAAGACCATTTGCTTAAAACCTCTTGGTGACCTTTCCTGCTTTATGATTGGATATCAAATCCAATTTAATTAATTTTATTCATTTTCATAGGAATATGGCCTTCTTAGCTGACAGACAAAACTTTGTAATGGAATTCAGATACAAATGAAATAGAATTTGTTTTTAAATCCTTTACAGTAATTTTAGTAAAGTGAGAAAGGGTGAGGAGCTTAATCTTATCTTCCCAAACAAAGGAGCAAAGTCCAGTGTTGCCATTAAGCAAAAATAAACTTAACCAATCCTACGTGAATGGGCCTTTAATTCATCGGTCTCCTTATGCACATTTCTGCTGAAAAATCTCTACTGACCTGCACCCTTTTTTCATTCAGTTTTGTGTAAAAATCTCTTCTCTTGAGTAGGGCTGATAAATTTGGATTTGTCTTATGATTATAAAAACTCATTTGCTAAGTATTTTGCTGCCTAATTCTTTTATGAAGGTAAAAGAGAGGAGTACCCTCAGGAAGATGAAGTATCTTACCATGACATATCAGACCTTTTGTCCCTGGATTTGCCAAACTTCCCTCATAAGAATCATCTGAGGTTCTTAGTAAAAAAATACAGATTCCCAGGACCCACTGTAGACCCACTGGGTCTGAAACCTTAGGGGAGGCCTGGAGAGCTATTTGTTTAATTAATATCCCAGTGATTCTTACCTATAAAATACAGGAAACTGATTTTTCTCATTGTATTCTTGGAAAAGGCCTAGACATTTCATTCCATAGATAATTGTCTTTTAGAGTTTTGAAAGACTAGTCACTTCTTGGCCACGATTTCAGCCCAGCAATGGCTCCTCAGTCTCTTGACGTAAGTAAGTATAGGCATTTTAAGGCAAGTGCTTTTTTCGTAGCATATGTTCTCATTATATGGTAATTCCTTCAAATGCCTGTCATCAGTCTAAAGCCAATACCTGGTGTTGCATGACCACAGATTTTGAAAATTCATTTCCTTTTCAAACTTACAGTGATGACTAATGGCACTGTGAATAGACCTTAACAAGTGGACATGGACTAATAAAATGTCACTGCTTAGTGATTCATGACATCTAAAGTGATTCACTTTAGGGAAAGTGATTGACTAACTTTGTAAATCAGTCTTCTGGGCTAAGAGTGATGAAGGGGGAAGAGGGTTTCCAATTTTAAAATGTCAAGATTTACATTTACCTAAATACTAGTAAATAGCAAATATTGACAATATTTTAAATATTCTTGATACCTGTTGGGCATCATCTTTAGATGAGCATCATCTTGGGCATAATCTTTAGGCTGTTCCCATTTTTGAGATGTCTTAATGTTTTTTCTCTGATTCAGAAAGTATTTGAGTATCTTCCGCGTGCATACTGCCCACACAGTTTGGTGATGGTATATCTTATTAAAGCAGTTTAAAACATTTAGCACATATAGTTTTGTTCTTTGACAGTAGTCCCTTGGAAGGATACATAAATTGTGTTTCTGAGTTGGAACAAACCATATACGTTATTAGTACTGTATGTACTAATACATAGTTTCACCTAGGGCCTCCGTGAGATAAGGAAAGAGCTACTGTCCTTATACCAACTTCATCACTGGGTGCTAAAGAAATGTGTTGAAAACTTTGAAACTTATTTTAGAATTTGAGCAAATTTACCAGATAGCTATATTGAAAAAATGGTATTAATTAGCAGAGGTTGTATTTCAAAATCATTTCTATTCTTTATTGAACATGAACTTTAGGGGCAATACAAAAGACATATAAGTTTGGTTGAGGAAGTGACTTTTACAGATTACACATGAACACTTATACAGGATAGCATATGGTTTGAGACCAAAAAGAGTAATATAGGTAAATAGTAGTAGACAAGAGGAGGTCAGTATCGGTTAGAAAAGTCATGGTAATTTTCTAGAAGAATTTAGCTATTGAAGATAGGGGTTTGGGTATCCAAAGAGTATCCAGGAAGAAAGAAAGTTTTCAGAGTGGAGTAACCACGTGAGCTAAGGCACATAGGTTGAAATGAGCAGTAATTGTGTGGTCCAGTGAGTAGAATAATTGAAGGAGGCAGAGGGTTGACCTTGAGTAAATAAAACTGAAAGGTGGATTGGGCCTAGATCCAGAGGGCTGAGCATGGCAGGCTGTGGAATTTGGTTCACACGATAGTGGAGAGGAACCACAGAAAGTTTTGGGGTAAGAGATTTATGTTATTAAGGCAGTGTTTTAAGACTATTAACTGTAAAGCAATGGTTTTGAAATTGTGCCTTGGGGCCTCCAGGGGTGGGGCATAGGGCAAACAGAGGGGTTCCTTGATATCTGGGTCACTGTCGCAGCCCTGGAGCCCAGGATGGAGCCCAGCACCCTGCAGGAACTCAGAAATATTTGGTGAGTGAATGAATGGCACGGTTTTGGATCTCTCCCTACTCATGTTTCAATTAGAACAGAGCCACAGGACAGTAGGCTTCTATTTATTGTTTCATTTTCATTGAAATGGTTCTATATAAAAGCAGTTAAAATCCCTAACATACAGAATTAGTAAAAGAGACTGGAGGAGGGGAGACCAGAAACCAATTTGGAATCTATACTCCTAAGTCCTAATTTCATTCAGACCTCACAGTGGCTGTGTTGCATATTCCCATTACATTGTATTAAAGAATCCTGGTGTTTCAGAAGAATTGATGCTTTTGTTCTGACATAAAAAATGTGGCATTATGTACTACAAGATAGGCAGATGGTATTTTATGGCTTTAGGATGAAATCATGACTGGCAATTAGCAGATATTGATGTTTGCTTTTACATATTTGGGGGAGATGTAAAATGGTAGTTAACCCAGATCCTGATAGGCTGATCATTGTGCTTGGATAGGTTATGTAGTACTGCATAGTTAGCTAGTTCAGATACTATTTTCATTGGAGTAGTGTTCCTTTTCCTCAAAGTATTTGGAAATGGCTGCTCAAGTTGAGTTGAGTCATAATTTTGGATAGAAGCAGCCATCATGTTTGTAAAATGCCTTTTAGAGGATTTCTACACTTTTCTAGTGACATTGTGCTTATTTGTAGGTTTCCTCCTGACAGGTGGATCCAGAGGAACTAGTGGTACTTCATTCTAAAGTGATTTGTGTAATTTGGCTTTCTCTTTGGAAATCCTCAAACACATTTCTTTAGCGCCCAGTGATGAAGTTGGTATAAGGACAGTAGCTCTTTCCTTATCTCACGGAGGCCCTAGGTGATTTCTTAATCACTTTCATCCTTAGCTTTCTCTCTGGCCAAGCTAGGACGTTTCTGCTGAAACCCATTTCATGGAGGACTGTAGTTAGAGGGTTGTCAAGTGTGTACTTTGACATAGTCCCTGTATTTATAAGGTTATGTCACAGTAAGAATATAAGAATGGTGAGTATTGAAGTAGATTAATTTGATATGTCTTCTGTAGGTTTTGGCTTATTAAAAGGCTTATTAAATTAACTCAAGGAGTAACTGACTGGGACACCTGGGTGGCTCAGTCGGTTAAGTGTCTGCCTTCAGCTTAGGTCATGATCCCAGTGTCCTGGGATCAAGCCCCAGGTCGGGCTCCCTGCTTAGCGAGGAGCCTGCTTCTCTCTTTCCCTCTGCTGCTCCCCGTGCTTGTGCTCTGTCAAATAAACAAATAAAATCTTAAAAAAAAAAAAAAGGAGAAACTGACTAAATTCAGAAAATAGTAGAAGGTGGTTACTCTTATTTACTGTGGGTGAAAACTGGTGAACAGATTTCTTCTTAACTAGTATTTGAAAAAATTCTTTAAATTTACAAGGTCAGATGTTGACATGCAGAATTGGGGAGGGGAGATGAGGGAGCAGTTGTGATGTGGGAGTTCTTAAAATTGGCCACAAATGAGAATTACTGGGGTAAGGGTATTGGTGTGTGTTCAGAATGTAATTTCAAAGGCCCACCCCAAATACAGTAAATTAGAATCTCCAGAGATGGGCTCTCAGCATCTGCATTTAAAATATGTTCCGTAGGTTAGTCTGATGTAGCCAGAGGACCAGCATTTGGGAACCTTTGGTTCCAGGGGCTTCTTACCACAGTTGGAGTGAAATAAAAACTCTTTATCTCAGCCTTTAGGGCTCTCCGTAACCTTGCCTTCACCACTGATCTCCTTCCCTTGTTTGTACCACTCTTTGCCTTGTTTACTGTGTTTCAGCAGGCTGGTGTTTTTTCTGTTCCTAAAACAAGCCAGCACGCCAGTCAGAATGGCTAAAATTAACAGCTCAGGAAACAACAGATGTTGGCGAGGATGTGGAGAAAGGGGAACCCTTTTACACTGCTGGTGGGAATGCAAACTGGTGCATACACTCTGCAAAACAGTATGGAGGTTCCTCAAAAAGTTAAAGCTAGAACTACCCTATGAACCAGCAACTGAACTACTAGGGATTTATCTGAAGAATACAGAAATAGGGATTTGAAGGGGCACCTGCACCCCAATGTTTATAGCAGCAATGTCGACAGTAGTTGAAGTATGGAAAGAGCTCAGATGTCCATCAACGGATAAATGGATAAAGAAAATGTGGTATATATATATATACAGTGGCATTTTATTCAGCCATCAAAAAAATGAAATCTTACCATTTGCAACGACATGGATGAAACTAGAGGGTATTGTGCTAAGCAAAATAAGTCAGTCAGAGAAAGACAAATACATGATTTCAGTCATATGTGGAATTTAAGAAACAAAACAGATGAACACAGAGGAAGGGAAGGAAAAATAAAATAAGACGAAAACAGAGAGGGAGACAAGCCATGAAAGACTCTTAACTATAGGGAACAAACTGAGGGTTGCTGGAGGGGAGGTAGGTGGGGGGAAGGAGGAACTGGGTGATGGGCATTAAGGAGGGCACTTGAAGTAATGAGCACTGGGTGTTATATGCAAATGATGAATCATCACTAAATTCTACCTCTGAAACTAATAATACACTATATGTTAATTGAATTGAATTTAAATAAAAAATAAAACAAACCAAGCACATTCCCACCTTTGGTCTTTGCACTTGATTTTCCCTCTGCCTGGAATACCATGCCCCTATATATTTGCATGGATGATTCATTCTGGTCTTGAATCGAATGTCTCTTCCTCAGAGATGCCTGTTGACACCCTCCGGTCTGATGTTGCCCCCAGCACCCCATCAGTCTCTCTCACGTCACTGTTTAATTCATTGTACTTGTCACTAACTGGAATGATCATGTTTATTTTCTGTCTCTCTCCTCTAGAATGTACACTGCATGGAGGCAGGGTCCTTGCTAGTCTTGTTCACTCTTCTCTCTCCAACACCTAGAAGAGAGGCTGGTCCTTAATAAGTACTCAAGAGACACTTGTTTTGAGACAAATCTGCTCTTACCAGCCAGTGAACTCATGTAGTTTTAGAATCTAGTTGAGGAAAGGACAGAAGTTGCTCAGGTGATCGAGCTATATAGTCTTTTTATTTTTAATTTTAATTAAAAAAAAATTTTTTTTGAGCTATAGTCTTACGGATGCAGTCATTTCCTATAACTCTCTTTGTCTTCCTGTCTAGCTGAGTCGACCTCAGGGCGAGGCCAGTACCTGAAACGCATCCGATACCATGGCAGAGGTCGCTTTGGGATCATGGAGAAGGTTTTTTGCCATTATTTTGTGAAGTTGGTGGAAGGCCCCCCACCTCCACGTGAGGCACCGAAGACGGCAGTCACCCACGCCAAAGAGTATATTCAGGAGCTCCGCAACCGGACCATTATTCACACTCTGTGATAGGGGATTCAGACTCCACAGTGTATATATTTTGCCATTTATTTCTTAAAAACAAACAGAAATTAAAGACAAATGCTTTTTATGATTTGTCATTGAGTTATTGCAATATGAAGTATAATTGCTCATTTTATATGAGTGTTTATAAGGCTTTGCCCATCCCTTTTGAACCTCTGGGTATATTTATGCATTTGCAACTTGGAAGGGGAAATCAGCTTTAAACAGAGTATAATTCAGAAGGTTTATTTGAGTACCTTTGGCAGGGAATGTTAACTTTCCAACTGCAGGTGGCAGTTTAGATACTGGCCTTGAGTAGAATGTTACAGAATAAGAAAGCTTGTTCTTGTTTCACTTGGTTTTCTCTTGGGACTGGGGAGGAGGTAGTGGAGGTGAGCATAGCTACATGTATTTTAGGGCATTCTGTAATTCTGTTTTTGCTTTCACTGTTGGCATAGGCCAATAGGTGAGGCATTATATTTTCCGTTACTGCTTTAGCAGTAACTTGGAATTACAGAAGTTTATTAGATACATTAATCTAGAACTCCAAGAACGCTTTAACTGGGAAAGTTTTCTTCTAGTTAAGTCTGTTTTCATGTCTCCTTCCAACAATGCTTTCTTTCTACTGCTTGAATATCTTGTTCTGGATTGATTAATTTTTCACAGTGAATTCAATTACTGAGAGAAGAATTGAACCAGTCTGAGCGTTGCATTCCAAAATAAGGCAGTAGGTGGCACCCATTTACCTCTTATTAACAGAAAATTGTTAGTATTAGAGTGAGTGTTCAGCACTAGCTGGCTTTCATTGATACGAGTGTTTTCACTGACAAGAAGCCCTAGTCCAATGTTGCTCAAACTTAAGTGTACAGAGGAAGACCCTGGGGTACTTGCTTGTTAATACAGACTTCTGGGTCTTGCCCCCACGATTCTGATTCACCAGGTCTTATGAGGGGCGAGTTTCAGAAGTCTGTATTTAAAAAAAATGAGGACTTCTAGATGATTCTGTTTATAGGGAACCACACTTGAGAATACTCCTCTAGTCTGAAGAATGAAGTTGAAGTGCCATGTTTTAAGATGGCATTAATGATAGCTACTATTTACTAGAACCTCATTATTTAGCAAGCTCTGTGCTAGGATTTTACATAAGTCTTCACAATATCCTGCAAACCATAGGTGTTATTTTGTCACTTTATAAAGGAAGAAACTAAAGCACATAGAATTCAAATAACTATCTCAGTGTCACATAGTGTGTAAAAATATTGGAGCGATGATTGATTTAGAAACGAGTTTTCTAAAGTACCTGGTTCTGTATACCTAATGAATATACAGGTGGGTTTTTGTGCCTTTCCAGTTAACCTAATGCATGGGTGAAAAGGCAAAGGGCTCAGTGGAATAAGCCATTAGGGCTTAGGACAGATTCATTCTGGGTCCTAAGTTATTGTGGCATGAATTCATGGAAATAACACTGGAGTGGTAAAAGGCGACCTTCATTCTCATCCTGGCATACTCATTAACCAGAAAGAAGACTCTGGGCAGGTCCCTTCCCTCCCTGGCCTCTATTTTATTCATCTACAAAACAAGAGGTTGTTTCTTGTAGACCACCTTCAGAATCACTCGAAGAGCTGGTTAAAAAAATGCAAATTCCTAGGTGCTACTGTCACACTAAGTGAATAAGAATCTGATGTGGACACTTGAACTTTTAACAAGTGCCCCAGTGATGTGCATACTGGAGAATCACTGGACCACAGAGGGTCTCTGTGCTTTCAGTGCAGATGTTCCATGATTCTTAGCCTGGGAGTTGTGAATTCCTCAGGCATAACTAAAACAAACCAGGTGGCGATGTGGACTCCATAACTATTTTGAAAGAGTTAAGGGCAAAGGAAATGAAGGAAATTTGCTGTGATCTAAGCTGAATCCTTCATTCATCTGGAAATGCTTCTGATGTGTTAAAAAGTGTAATAGTAGCTAACATACAGCACTATGTACCTAGCACTGTTATAAGAACTTCATGTACCTCATCTCAATGACTCTTTCCCATTGTGACTGGTGCAGTGTACTTCTGATAGTTTCCATGGCCAAGACTGCATTTTCTTTTTCTTTTTTTTTTTTTAATTTGCAAAGTGAATTCTAAGTCTTACGTTTATTTAAATAACCTCCAGTGAGAGGAGAGTGGGCCAATTACTACCCTTTCCTCGTAATACCAATGGACCAAGACAGGGAGAGTAAGCATACCCTGCAGCCAGCCTGCCAGCCACTCGCATGAGGGGCAGGGTGCCTCTCAATGAGGGCGGCCCCGGCCCTGGCCCCGGCCCCGGCCCGCAGCTGGGGGAGCATCCACTGTTGAGCGAGGGTTTTTGATGGTTTCATCTACTGACAGGATAAGGCAGGCGGCCTCAGAGGCTGCGGTCAGGGCACTGATGCGCACCATGGCTGGCTCCCACACGAAGGCCTTGACGTTGTCAGCAATGTCCTCGTACCACATGCCCCCCTGGGCACGCTGCGCCCACAGCTTGTTGAGGATGTTTGTGGCATCAAAGCCAGCATTGTCACACAGCTGGCGTGGGATAATTTCCAAGGCCTTGGCATATGCCCCAATCAACAGCTGCTGTTTTCCTGGAATGGTCCTTGAGTAATCCCGCAGGGACTTGGAGAGCTCCATCTCAACGGCCCCACCACCAGCCACCACTGAATTGTTCTTGATGGCCTTTCTGACAATCATGATGGTGTCGTGCAGGGACCGCTCTGTCTCCTCCATAAACTGCTCAGCACCGCCACGAAGGATGATCGTGCAAGTCTTGGCCTTGGGAGAGCCAGTGAAGAAATTGTACCTCTCGCCTCCAATCTGGGTCTCTTCAAAGTCCTGGCAGCGGCCCAGCACATCTGACGACAGAGCATTCACACTCGTTTGGATGGAGCCTCCGCAGGCCATCATCGTCCTCTTCAGATCCTCCTCCGGCACTCGGCCAGCACAGCACATGTCCCTGTCGGCAAAGTACTGGGTGGCCACATCCCTGATCGGGAGTTTGGACAAGATGACTTTGGCTCCAGAATGATGGATCCTCTCTAACTTGTCATAGAGAATGTTCCATTCAGCATCAACGATTGCCTGATAATCCTCTACCGTGTGGACTCTGATTTCAGCATTATCTTTCTCAGCTTTCAGCTCAAGCTCAACATTTAAAAGGGCAATCACCGGATTATTGTACTTTTTGGGTTGCATTTCAAACCCAGCATAAGAGAAAGTCTTCTTGAATGTGATGCCAGCTACCAGCTGGGACTCCTCTAGGGCACCACCTTGCACCTTCTTGATTCCAATCATTTTAAGCTGCAACAAATCATCGAGCATTATCACTGCATCCACCACCATCTTATCGAAGAAGGCTTTCTGCTGGGAAATCAGCTTGGAGCTCAGAGCGGTCATGGCACACTTCTCCAGCAGCTTCCTCTGTTCCACTTTATCTTCCTTCTTCACGTTCACAGCAATCTCTTTGATCTTGTTAATTGCCAACTGGGTGGCAGTGCAGAAAGCTCGGTTGATGATCTGTGGGTGCAAACCATCCTCCATGTAGGGTTTCACTTGCTTCAGAAACTCTGCAGCCAGCAGGGTCACTGAGGTGGTACCATCACCGACCTCAGCATCTTGGGATTTGGCAATGTCCACTAAAGTCTTTGCTGCAGGATGGACAACATCGAGCAGTTTCAGAATTGTGGCCCCATCATTAGAAATTATTGCTTTGCCTCGGCCATCTACAATCAGCTTGTCCATGCCATGAGGGCCCCGGGTGGTTCTTACAGCCTCTGCAATCACCTGGCAGGCACTGATGTTACTTAAAAGCTGGGGGATGCCTTGGGAGCTATCGGTCCCATCTTTCAACAGGATAACTGGTATGGGCATCATTTTGGAAGCTTATTCAGTGGCCCACTACTCCTGTCTTCTCTGCGTCTGGGCGGCCCAGCAACCCCACCAAGACTGCATTTTCTGACATAAACGAACATTTTGGTTCTTAAAGTTTAACTTTACATGTTCAGAAACAATGTCTGTTAATTATTATTATTATTTTTTTTTTAAAAGTAGGCTCCATGCCCAACGTGTGGCTTGAACTCATGACCCTGAGATCAAGAGTTGCATGCTCTACCCACTGAAACAGCCAGGCACCCCTGTTAATTATTTTTAATGGCAATCTGAATGCTTGTAACTTCCTGCTTCATCAGATAATGATAGACTTGAACTTCTTTTGCTGGAGTGTAGCACATTCAGAAAGTGCACTAATTACTCAACTGATGAACATGCTCAAGTAACCTGATGGTTAGAACATGATAGCAGCCCTGAAGTCCCCTTCCTGTCCCATCCCAGTCACTACCCTCCTTCCTCTTGACTTCTAACATAAGATAGAGTTTTAAAAAGTGATTAGCTTTTTTTTCTTTTTCCAACTTGTTGGACAACCATTATTTGCCTGGTGCTGAGGATTTAAGCAGCAGAAGAGGAAACAGCCCTGCCCCATGGAGACTGTAAATCAGTGATTGCAAAGGTTTACTGTGTTGAGTGTTAGGGAAGGGGAGGGACGAGGCTATGTGGGCAGACATCAGGGTGCCCTGAAAAATAGTGCTTTTGGGGAAAGTTTATGTCCTTAAGGAGATACAATGAGGGGAAAGGGTAAAAACGAAAGATGTCATACAGATCAGTAAAGAGTTGTGTTAGAATGTCAACTTGGGTTCTGTTTTTAACAGTATGAACATGAGGACCACTTCATTCTTCCACAAGTTAAGATGGATATGGGATGTGGATGGAGAAAATGCTGTCTTTGGAGCTGACTCAAATTTACCAAACCTTGTAAGGCTCCAACTAAGCCCAAGGGGAGAGACACGTGAATTGTACTGTAAACATTCCAAAATAAAATGGGTGAGTTTTTCTGTAGGTGATGAAAAATAGTAGACTTTTTTCTTTTAATTTTAATACAGAGGTTGTAATAATGATTTTAGTTGATTAAGATGGGCCCAATTACATATGTAGGTTTAAAATAGGAAATGTTTTTGGAGTAGATGAGCTTTCAGACAGATTCCAAAGCAGGAAAAAGTTGCATAGGTGACATTATTAACACTTCTGGATTGGGCTCCTTTTCTTAAGTCTCTGTCTTTGATGTAACTGTCCAGGGTCAGATCTCTATATGAAAGAGGTTTCTTTATCTTTAAGTCAAGCCAGCCTACTGTGAATTCTGTTTTTTATATATATATATATATATATATATATTATATATATAATGGCATATCTATAATGGAAATATCTGTTAATATGTTATATTAATATTAATATGTTATATGAAATAATCTGTTAATGGATTACAAATACAATGGATGGAAGAGAAGAAATATTTGTAGGTGAGTCACACTTGTGTATGCAAGTAAAATTTTTTTTTTTTAGATTTTATTTAAATTCAAGTAGGTTAACATATAGTGTATTATTGGTTTCAGTGGTAGTATTTAGTGATTCATCATTTGCATATAACACCCAGTGCTCATTACTTCAAGTGCTCTCCTTAATGCCTATCACCCAGTTCTCCCTTCCCCCTACCCATCTCCCCTCCAGCAACGCTCAGTTTGTTCCCTATAGTTAAGAGTCTCTCATGGCTTGTCTCCCTCTCTGTTTTCGTCTTATTTTATTTTTCCTTCCCTTCCTCTGTGTTCATCTGTTTTGTTTCTTAAATTCCACATATGACTGAAATCATATGATATTGTCTTTCTCTGACTGACTTATTTTGCTTAGCACAATACCAGTACCATGTCCATCCATGTCGTTGCAAATGGTAAGATTTCATTTTTTTTTTTGATGGCTGAGTAATATTCCATTGTGTGTGTGTGTGTGTGTGTGTGTGTGTGTGTGTGTGTGTGTATCACATTTTCTTTATCCATCTGTTGATGGACATCTGGGCTCTTTCCCTAGTTCAGCTCTTATGGACCTTGCTGCTGTGAACATTGGGGTGCATGTGCCTCTTGGAAGCACTATTTTTGTATCCTTTGGATAAATACCTAGTAGTGCAATTGCTGAGTCGTAGGGTAGCTTTATTTTCAACTTTTTGAGGAACCTCCATACTGTTTTCCAGAGTAGCTGCACCAGTTTGCATTCCCACCAAGAGTGTAAGAGGGTTCAACTTTCTCCCCATCCTCACTAACATATCTTGTTTCCTGAGTTGTTAATTTTAGCCATTCTGACCAGTGTGAGGTGTATCTCATTGTGGTTTTGATTTGTATTTCCCTGATGCCAAGTGATGTTGAGCATTTTTCATGTGTCTGTTGGCCATTTGGATGTCTTCTTTGGAAAAATGTCTGTTCATGTCTTCTGCCCATTTCTTGATTGGATCATTTGTTCTTTGGGTGTTGAGTTTAAGAAGTTCTTTATAGATTTTAGATACTAGCCTTTTATCTGATAGGTCATTTGCAAATATCTTCTCCCATTCTGTAGGTTGCCTTTTAGTTTTATTGGTCATTTTCTTTGCTTTGCAGCAGCTTTTTATCTTGATGAAGTCCTAATAGTTCATTTTTGCTTTCATTTCCCTTGCCTCTGGAGATGTGTCTAGTAAGAAGTTGCTGCGGCCAAGGTCAAAGGGGTTGCTGTGTGTGTTCTCTAGGATTTTGATTGATTCCTGTCTCACATTTAGTTCTTTCATCCATTTTGAATTTATATTTGTGTATGGTATAAGAAAGTGATTCAGTTTCGTTATTCTGCATGTGGCTGTCCAATTTTCCCAATACAATTTGTTGAAGAGACGGTCTTTTTTTTCCATTAGATATTCTTTCCTGCTGTGTTGAAGATTAATTGACCATAGAGTTGAGGGTCCATTTCTGGGTTCTCTATTCTGTTCCATTGATCTATGTGTTTGTTTTTGTGCCAGTACCATACTGTCTTGATGATTACAGCTTTGTAATACAGCTTGAAGTCTGGAATTGTCATGCCTCCAGGCTTGGTTTTCTTTTTCAACATTACTTTGGCTATTCAGGGTCATTTCTGGTTCAATACACATTTCAGAATTATTTGTTCCAGCTCTGTGAAAAATGCTGGTGTTATTTTGATAAGGGATTGAATTGAATATGTAGATTGCTTTGGGTAGTATAGAAATTTTAACAATATTTGTTCTAATCCATGAGCATGGAACATTTTTCCATTTCTTTGTGTCTTCCTTAATTTCTTTCTTTAGTGTTCTATAGTTTTCAGAGTATAGATCTTTTACCTCTTTGGTTAGCTTTATTCCTAGGTATCTTACGGGTTTTGGTACAATTACAAATGGGATTGATTCCTTGATTTCTCTTTCTGTTTCTTTACTATTGGTGTATAGAAATGCAACAGACTTCTGTGCATTGATTTTTTTTTTAAAAGATTTTATTTATTTGACAGAGAGAGACACAGCAAGAGAGGGAACACAAGCAGGGGGAGTGGGAGAGGGAGAAGCAGGCTTCCCGCCAAGCAGGGAACCCGATGTGGGGCTCGATCCCAGGATCCTGGGATCATGACCTGAGCTGAAGGCAGATGCTTAACGACTGAACCACCCAGGTGCCCCTATTTCAAACTTTGTACCCTACAGAGAGTACTTATCTGTATCAGATGGCTTTGATTTACAAATCAATTTGTAAAATTGATTCCAGGCTTATCACAAAGAAGACCTCAATAGATTCTCCCAAATAAGAATTATATAGGCCACTTTTAAAAATCCTACTGCCTTAAAACTAGAAATTTGTTCTTTTTAAGAAAATTTAAACATAATCTACTTGATAATGGAACACTCCTCTTTGTTCTTTGAAAAGAAAAAAAAAATTCCTGAAATGGATAGATCCTGTGAGTCCTATCAAGAAATACAAATGAAAAAATAGGTATGAGAAAGAGGCATAAAGCATGCAGAGAAAATGAAGAATCTTATGTAGGAATGTGCTGGATCATCCTATTGCTCACTTGGTTGACCTGAAACTACATTTCCTGGAATCTCCCTTTCTATATGGTTCTGGGCTAGAGATGGCCAAAAGCTGAACTTGAGTAATAGTCAAGAAAGGAAATGAAGCCGTCGTAATCATTTTGGCATCCTGACAGCTCTCACAGCGGTAAGACACCACACTAGCGCAGCAAGCTTCCAATTCCAACATCTTATATACTAACATAAACAAAAGGGAATTATTTGAGAATGTTAGATAGCTGAAAGGATTTCTTTCTTTTTTTTTTTTTTTTAAAGATTTTATTTATTTATTTGAGAGAGAGAGAGAATGAGAGACAGAGAGCACGAGAGGGAAGAGGGTCAGAGGGAGAAGCAGACCCCCCGCTGAGCAGGGAGCCCGATGTGGGACTCGATCCCAGGACTCCAGGATCACGACCCGAGCCGAAGGCAGTCACTCAACCAACTGAGCCACCCAGACGCCCGATAGCTGAAAGGATTTCTAAGAGGGCCTAAGAACTAAGATTTTAAGGCTACATGCAACCAGGATGATCCAGCCACAAAAAAAACTCCCTCTACCACAACAGGACTGTTCTAGTGGAAAGACCACTCATAGCATTTCAATACTATACCAGTATAGTAAATATAGTAAATGCTATGGACTCAATACCAGGATCATTGTAGCTGCTCTAAAAGGTCCAGATGTCTGTGCATTGTGCTTTCTAGAATACGTACTCTCTCAGTCTTTGACCACCTCAGATTGTTCTCTTTCTTTCCTCAGTCTCTCATGGGTATAAATCATTGGCAGGAACGTCATATGACTTGAACCTTAGCTATAAGGGTGTCTAGAAAAGTACTTTTTAATTTTCTGTACTCTTAAAGCATGTCCTTATCCTCTAGCCAGAGACTACCATGAACACAACCATAACTGAACAAGGTGGGTTTTCCTAACTTGTTGCAGTGAGGGAGAACACACATCTCGGGAACCATGGGGACCCCTCAACAAGAGGGTGTTAGATAGAACCTATTATAGGATTTGGCCTTCAGTTGGGTGATTTGTGGAGGGTCCGAGGAACCAAAGAATCACTCTACGTAGGATGCCATCCCAAAGTGTGTTTGTGTGTGTGGGATTTTATGATTGAATATCTCAATAAATAAATACATTTTATATATAGGCAAACTAGAGTGAGAAAAAAGGTGTCATTGGTAAAGAATTAACAGTCACTTATTTTAGGCAAGAGAGGGGTATGTTTGGTATTTTGTGGGTGGCACAGTGAACTTATTTTTGTCTGTGTTTAGACAAAATTATGGTTTGGACTTGCTTTATCTCATTTAATCATGGTCTCAGAGTGACCTTGTCTGAGCTGGTATTCTGTGAGATGGTTTATGTCCAACAGGAGAACAACATAGCTTAGTGTTGAATGGCTGGCCAGCTTCCGAATGTCAAAGGCTGTTCTTTTCTTTCTCAGGTGCAATCTAGGAGGTGACTGGAGTGGCTGTTGAGTAAGCAAATTTACTGTATTTGCCCCAGGTATCATCATACTTAATGGTGAAACTCTGGTGTTTCCCACCAAAGTCAAGTACAAGTCTAGTATGCCTGCGATCCATAGTCATTTAATATTTCCCAGAAGTTGAGTGAAAGCAGGAAGACAAAATGAAATAAGAGAAAAATCTTCAGAAAGGAGGAGATAAATTATTACTTGCATATAATTCCCTACCTGGGAATCCAAGAAAATCAACCAAAAAATTATTAGAAGTAAGGAGTTTAATAAGGCAGTTGGTTACAAAATCAGTATACACAATCAATGCTTATCTTTTAAATCAACAATCATCAGTTAGAAAATACAATTTTAAAAAAGGCATTTAGATAGATGCTAAAATAGACAATATCTAGGAATAAATGACATAAGAAAAGTATGTAGAACCCATATAAATAAAACTAAAACTTCACTGGGAGATGTGAAGACTTAAATAAATGGTAGGACATAGCACATTCTTGGATGGCATAACTCAATAATTCTGCCATTTCAATTCTAATAAAAATGTCAAAAGTATTTTTTTTTAACTAGACAATATAATTCTAAGGTCACCTGGGAAGATTAATAAAAGGCTGAAGAATTTCTGGAAGATTGAAGGGTGACTTACACCACTAGAAAGAAAGATTTATTATCAAAGTAGCATGATTCTTGCGTAAGAATAAAAATAGCCCCCCCCAAACAGGCTCAAGTATATACATTTGGTATAGGATAAAGGTGGGATTTAAATGTTCTTTTTCTTCTGCTTCAGATATAGAAAGCTGTTAAGCACATCACTCCTGCCCTAATAACGAGGAAATGACAGGTAAACTCCAAAATCATGAGTTTTGTTGAGCCCGGGAGGAAGATGAGGATGTGAGGCCACCGAGTCAGCTGTTTCAGAAGAGACCCAAATCCCTCAGAGGTGAGGTGGGCTTCATAGAAGGCGGAGGCACCCCACTCTCTGCGGGGGTAAGAAAGCAGCGAAGCGTAACCTGTCAGCATCCACCTGTGTGTTAGTGTGCACACCCGGAGTGGCTGAGGCAGCTGAGGAATTCAGCCTCAGCGGGAGACGCTTTCCCACAGACTTCCATCAGGTGCTCACAAGGAGTGCTCTCTCCATCCCGCCTCAGAGGTGTAGGCAGGGGAGGGGCAGGTCATGGTTGTTGGGGACACAAAATGCCATGTACTTCCCTGGACTCTTCTCTCGTAGGAATCAAAAGCCTTAGGCTCCCAGGGGTGGGGCAGCAAATTCACTTGTTCACAGGATTCAAAGTGAGGTGGGGCACGAGGCCCTGTCCACTTCACTGGACAATTTTCACTATGTCAACTAAAGCTTCTAGTCTCTAGGGTGGTGAAGTCTCTTACTCCCAGGGCAGACAGACAGAGATACAGAGCTCAGTAGATGCAGGAGAGGCATTTGATAAAATTGAACATCCTTTTGTGATAAAAAACTCTCAGCAAACTAGAACTTCCTCAGTCTGATAAAGGACATCTACCAAAGCCCTATAGCTACCATCAACCTTAATGGTGAAAGATTGAACCTATAATTCTTGACCCATCCATACCACGGAATACTACTCATCAATAAAAAGGATGAATTACTGATGCAAGCAACAACATGGATGAATCTCAGAAGCATCATGCTAAGTGAAAGGAGCCAGACTCAAGAGACTCTATGCTGTATGCTCATATGAGGTCGATTGTCAGGAAGAGGCAAAACTGTAGGAACAGCAAACAGATGTGTGGTTGCCAGGGGCTGGGGTGTGGGACTGGGGGGCTGACTACAAAAGGGCGCAAGTGAACTTTGTGGGATGACGGAAATACTCCATCTCTGTGTCCTGCTTGTGGGGGTGACGACGCAACTGCATGTGTTTGTCAAAATTCATAGAACTAAACTCTTAAGAAGGATGAATTACATCCCAAGAAACCTGACTTTTATTTATTTATTTATTTATATATTTTTTAAGATTTTATTTATTTATTTGAGAGAGAGAGAGAATGAGAGACAGAGAGCATGAGAGGGGGGAGGGTCAGAGGGAGAAGCAGACTCCCTGCCAAGCAGGGAGCCCGATGCGGGACTCGATCCCGGGACTCCAGGATCATGACCTGAGCCGAAGGCAGTCGCTTAACCAACTGAGCCACCCAGGCGCCCTGAAACCTGACTTTTAAAAGCCTGGTTCAGGAAAGGGGCGCCTGGGTGGCTCAGTCATTAAGCGTCTGCCTTCGGCTCAGGTCATGATCCTAGGGTCCTGGGATCGAGCCCCGCATCAGGCTCCCTGCTCAGCGGGAAGCCTGCTTCTCCCTCTCCTACTCCCCCTGCTTGTGTTCCTGCTCTCACTATCTCTCTCTCTATCAAATAAATAGGTAAAATTTTTAAAAATTAAAAATTAAAAAAAAATAAAAACCTGGTTCAGGAAGAAAGTATTGTGCTATACACAGGACCTCAATAATCACTAAACCATCTGAAGAAGAAGAACTTTGATTTCTCACATCATAAAAGAAGATAAATTCTAAATAGATTATAGATATGAATGAAAAAATCAAACCGTTAATATGTGGGAAATATAGGTGATGAATACATAGGGGATAAAAGCATAAAGCACAACAAGGAAGTAAAGACCTTAGCACAGTGATTATACACAGGATAGTGATTGCCAAGACGTAAGGGGAGTGTGTCCTTGAGAAAGGACCCGCTGCAGGAACCTCTCTTCTCTCTCCCTCCCCCTTTCCTCCTTCCCCACCTCTTCCCCTCCATCTCTATCTCCATCTCAGTAATACAGATGACAGTTACGTGGACAGTTGTCTTGTGATTAGTTATCACTCTGCAGCCTTCTGTATATGTGCCATATTTTATAATAGGGGAAAAAGAGGTAAAATTGGGGTCCAAATGTAATTTTCTGTATTTTACACATAGAGGATTTAGGCACAGAGAGGCCAAGTCTATTGAAGATTAATTTCGCCTATTTCCCTAGTCTGAGTCTCCACTCCCAATCCAATGCTCTGCTAGCCAAAGAAGCCACACGGCTTAGCACAAGTTAACAGACTCTGAGTCTTATAAACCAAGGCCAGTTTAAAAGGACCTAGGTTACCGATATGAGATGTTTAATAAAAAAATGAACAAATGGTGAAATATGAGTTGGAATGGCAAAAGCCTTTTAAACATCAAAGTAAAGGCAGAAGCCATAAAGGAAGAGATCAATAGATTCAACTACTCTCACATTAAAAATGACATACAAATTTTAAAGTATCAAAACAAAATCAAAAGACAATATGCAATTGGGGAAAATATTTTTAAAGTACATGGCAGGTAACAGGTTAACATTCTGGAAATCCAAAGAGCCCTTAAAATCAATAAGACCAATATCCCAATAGCAGAATAGGCAAGGAATATAGATCGGCCTTTTTTTTTTTTAAGGTTTTATTTATTTGTCAGAGAGAGTGAGAGAGCACAAGCAGGGGGAACTGCAGGCAGAGGGAGAGAGAGAAGCAGGCTCCCCACTGAGCAAGGATCCTGATGCGGGACTCGATCCCAGGACCCTTGGATCATGACCTGAGCTGAAGGCAGACGCGTAACTGACTGAGCCACGCAGGCATCCAGATAGGCCATTTTTAAGGGAAGAAATACATATTTCTAATAAGCATTTAAAAATATCCATCCTCTCTAGTAATCAAACAGTTGCACACTAAAAGTGTGCACTTGCCACACATTCAGTTGTCTAGGGTTAGAGAGAACAGAAACATCTGGTATTGAGAAGCTTGAGAGAAGAGAGCACTCTGAAGCGTTTGGTAGGAGAGCAGTTCAGCAACAAGAGCCTCAAAAATTTCGTATTCTTTCATTTAACCAGTTATGCTCAAAGATATTTATAATAGTGATAATTGGAAGTGACCGGAGACATTCCAGTGATGGGTAACTGGCTAGGTTATGTTATTTTTGGGGCATTTTCTAGCCAAAATGGCACCTCTGTGTGGCTTAGAAAAGGCTCCTCTCACTCCAGGGAGCTCTTACGCCACGCCTGTCCCGCAACTGGTGCGGGCTGCAGCTTGTACGCTGGATACCGTGGCTCTGAAAACACACAGGGCAGCCATTAAAGCATGTGTGAATAATTTTGAATGACATTAAGGATATGTTCACCGTATGCTATTAATCACATAAAATGTATGACGTGCCAAGAATAGTTTCTGGAATGTAATAAAAGCTATTATTTAATTTAATTTATTTTTATAGAAAACCTAAATTTATTTGTTAAACTATTATGAAGACTAAACAATGATCATCTGAAGTACTCTGAGGACATCATCCCAATTTCACTTGTTGTTGTGGAAACCAACCTAAGAGGTTAGCCATTGAAGGCTATAACCTAAGAGGTTATAACAAAACAGACTGGCGAGACGTGGTGGAAGGAGGCAAAGCTATGAGAAGCACTTGTGTTAGTGGTAGTATATGTGGCTGGGATGTTTCCCAAGAGGCTCCCTAAAGATGCCCGAGTGAACTTATCTGGGTCCCAAATTAGTAAAAAGACCCTGTGGAGAATGAGCAGAGGCCAGGATTTCTCTGAGATCTCTGTCTTTCTTTTTAAGGGGTTGGGGGATCCTTAGGCTCTAAAGGGGTGTA
Source organism: Phoca vitulina (assembly GCF_004348235.1). Lineage (NCBI taxonomy): Eukaryota > Metazoa > Chordata > Mammalia > Carnivora > Phocidae > Phoca > Phoca vitulina. Next base: position 1,141,124 of record NW_022589709.1, read on the forward strand.
TCTTAGACTCAGCCTCCCTCCTTCCCATCCAGTCTACCTACACCTCCAAGCGCCTGGGCAGTCTCAGCATGTGGGCCTGCCGGGTTACAGAAGATGCGTAGAGTGAAGGTAGGAACTGGAGGTCCCCTGAGAGGGGACCTATACACAGAAAGTTTGGGGTAGATGATAAACTACAGATGCCCTCTTGGTTAAGTTAATTCGCCTTTATTAATAAAGGTCGTAGTTTCTTCTGCTCATGACAACTTTTTGTCTCAATATAGTCTGTCTCAAAAAAGAACGGGCTCAGGTAAGTTTTGGAGAAGGAAAAAGACTTTCATCAACATCCACTCCACAGAAGAGGCACCAAGGTCTTTCCTACATTCATGAGTAGAATCCCACAGCAGCATAACTCCTTCTCAGTGATCCCCATCTACATCCTCAACCTGGCCAGCAACTGTTGGTGTAGGGTCTACTCCAGGCCATCTTCATAGCCTCTTACTGACTCTTCTGTCCGGACTCCAGCCATGTTATACTGGCTGCTCACAGCCTGAGAAAGCACATTTTGTCATCTCCCCAGTGTGTTAAATGGGATAGTCCTTCTTCATCAGTGTAAAATGTAGGGATGTCTCCCTGCCCTTGTTCAGGTGCTTCCATATCCTATTCTTCTCCATGGTCATCATCTGAATCTTCATCCTCAGGAGCTGGATGCAAAGCCTGGACGTTGCCTCCAGTGTCCATTTATCACTAGGCACAAACCTAAATTCAGCAGTAGCTTCAACATTATCATCACTGTCTTCTTCTTCTGCAACAGATTCTTGTGATTCTTCTCTAAATTCGGCATTCACCATAACATACAAATGCTCTCATGGATAGGCATTTTAGGTCCCTGGACACCACATGCAAACTAATGGTGGGATATTCCAGGGAGAATCCTAATCCAGAACCATCTAACCAAGACAGGCAGCTCCCAGCAATGCCAAGGGCACCGGTGCCCAGGCCCTGGCCGATCAGCACCGCCTCGGTATCTGGTTACAGCCGGAGCCCTTCAGCCAAGCTGGTCTCGGGGAAACTTTGGAGGAAGCTCACAACTGCTTCCCCTCGTCCTGCCCCGGTAAGAGCTATTATTTGAAAGGTAAATTTTTAAGTGTGTACACAAGGCAACTTAACAAAGAATAAGTAATATATGCATAGAAAGAAAACTAGAAAAAAATTAGAAGGATATATACCCAGATTTTAAGGGTATTACATCGGGTTGATAAGATTATAGACAACTTTTATTTTTACTTTTTGTGTTTTTCTATACTTTTGATATTTTCAGGTTGGAATATATATTATCTAGGTAATTAGAAAAAAAAGTTAAATTCAAAATAAATCTCATTTATTTTTTTATTTTTTTAAAGATTTTATTTATTTATTTGACAGAGACAGTTACAGCAAGAGAGGGAACACAAGCAGGGGGGAGTGGGAGAAGGAGAAGCAGGCTTCCTGCCGAGCAGGGAGCCTGATGCGGGGCTCGATCCCAGGACCCTGAGATCATGACCTGAGCCGAAGGCGGACGCTTCGGCTGAGCCACCCAGGCGCCCCCAAAATAAATCTCATTTAAAGGGCCGGGCAGAAGCTGGTCAACAATACAGCTTAGCCAGGAGAAATGTGTTCTTTTGGCTACTTTCATTATTTTGAGTTTTCACATAATAACTTAAGGCTTATGGATGGAGAGAAAAATTAACGGAGAGCAACTGTTTAGAATGACGTTAAGTGTTAGTGGTGGAAATGAGCGCATTAGAATGTGGAAATGAGAGGAGTTGTGTGACATGGGCCATCCAATGGTGCAGGTTGTAACCTGAGCAAAACTGTCTTCTGACCCAGCCCTGCTCCTCACAGATGTTCGGGGTCTAAATAAAGCTTGGCATGGGGCAGAGAACAGATGGAGAACATGGTGGGAAGCCTCTGTGCCCTCCACCCAGTGATTAAGGGAGGAGATAAGGAGAGAGCAGTCTTTTTGGAGTTCATGCATAAGCCTAAATTGACTTTATAATGTGGCTAGTTCCTTCTTTACATCTGAGTTCCCCATTCTCATAGGGTGTGGGGTGCAAAGTGAGAGTGTTAAATGTGGCATGGTTTCTTTTCCCTTAAGCCGCTGGTGTTAATTACTGGTGTTAATGGAGAAGAGAAAGCCAACAGACTGAGTGAAATAATGAGATGTCCGTGTTCTTAAAACTGAGCTTAATATTTACCCCTTTCCCTCTCTGTCTCCTTCTCTAATATTTTCCTGCACTGTTTACAACCCTCCAGTGACCCCTCACAGGCCTCAGAACATCTTGGCACAAAAGACCTACTTTTCATTCTAAAATCTTCCCATGTCACCACATCCTCCAACCATACCAAACTAGCTTTAGTTCTCTTAAACATGGATGGCGTGTTATCTCATGTCTCTGGGCACTTATAGACTTACTAATGTTATCAAATACCTGCCGTGTGCTAGGCACTGTGCTAAAGGTATTAGCCTCTGCCTCATGCAAATCCTATTCTTGTCTCTGTTTTACAAATGAGAAATCTGAGTTTCAAAGACACTAAATAATTTCCCTACAATCACACAGTAAGTGGCAGTGTCAGAATTTGAACCCAGATTTTAAAAAAACTGCTTTATTGAGCCATGATTGACATACAAAAAGCTGTAGATATTTAGTGTGTACAACTTGATGTGTTTGGAGATAAGTATACACCTGCAAAACTATTATTACTATCAGTGCCATAAATTGATCCATCACCTTCAAAAATTTCCTCCTGCCCTTGGAACCCAATTTTGACTCCAAAGCTTGAAATCTTTTTCATAAAAATTCTGGTGAAATAGATACAACACAAAACTTACCACTTTAACCATTTTTAAGTGTATGCTCTGCGGCATTAGGTCTGTTTACATTGTTGTGCAACCGTCATCACCATCCATTTCCAGAACTTTTCATCTTACCCACCTGAAACTCTGTTCCCGTTAAACACGAACTCCCCAGTTCTCCCTCCTCCCGGCCCCTGGAAACCACCCTTCTACTTTCTGTCTATGAATTGGGCCACTCTAGGTACCTCAAGTAAGTGGAATCATACAATATTTGTCTTTTTTGGTGATCGGCTTATTTAATTTAGCATAATGTCTTCAAAGTTCATACATGCTATAGCATGTGTCAGAATTTCTTTCCTTTTTAAGGCTGATTACTATCCCGTTGTGTGTATACATCACATTTTTTTTTATCTGCTCACCCAGCAGTAGACTCTTAGGTTGCTTCCACTGGCTCTTGATTGCTGTGAACACGGATGTACAAATATCTGTTTGAGTTCCTGCTTGCACTTCTTTTGAGTATTTACGCAGAAGTGAAATTGCTGGCTCATCTGGTAATTCCGTGTTTCATGACATGGACAGGGTTGAAGATTGTAGGCCAGTCATTTTGTAGACTCTCCCTCAATTTGGTTAGACTCAGGCAATGGCTTGGGCTAGAAGGTCACAGATACTGTGTTTTATTGCATCACACCCTACCCGGTGTCACACGACGTCTACTTGGTTACTGGTATTTTTAACTTTGATCACTGATGATGCTGGGGCCCGCCAAGTGTCTCTACTATAAAGTCTTTTTGTGATTCATAAGTATCTTGTGAGGAGATACTTTGAAACTATGTAAATACCTCTTTCAGCATAAGCCTCTCACCCACTAGAGTTTGGCATCCATTGATGTTTCCTGATGAATAGATTACTATGATGGTTACCAAATGGCGATTTTCTAATACCATCATTTCTCCTGCATTTATTACTTATCTTTCTGCTGTAAAGAAGAGCTTTCTCTTCTCATTTATTTATGCTTCAGTTTCTATCAGTCTGGATTTATGGGGTACTACTCTATCTAAGGGGTTCTAATCTGTTACAATCATTATTTATTTAAATGCTCATGACTTCTCAGACTCAGTCAGTGGAAGCCACTTCAAATTGGTTCTTGTGTCCTCTTGACATTTCTTCATCATTGGGCACTTCCATACTTCATGACACAAAAAGATGGTTCCAGGCTCATCTTATTTTCCCCCTAGATTCGGTGATTTGAAGACAGCATATTTATTTATGGAAATAGGGCTACTCCTAAATGTTTGAAATGCAAAAACAGTGCGAGACAGCCTGCTTCGTGTGCACCCACCTTCTAGCTACGCAGCTTTCAGATATCACTGCAGTTGGTTCCCGGATTCATTAGGCGTCAACTCCAACATAAGATGTGTGTGTTTTATAGCCAATTAAATGTTAGCTGGAAACCTGGCCTCCCTAGGGAGCCCCAAGAGGGGCTAGCTCTGATGGGTGAGGCAGGATTGCTGGGTTTCCTTCTCCCAGATACTCCAGGGCCTGCCAGCACGGGAGCTCTGTTGGGAGGGAAAACAGTCTTTACATATTTCTTCTTAATGGTAATAGAAGTGAAACTATTGTTGTAAAGAGACACTGGGTTTAGACTGCGCCATATGGCACTGAGAGGCGTTCATCAGTACAGCTTGCAATGGCTGAACTCAAAATAGCCCATATTTCCGCCTTGATGGAGAATTAGCCCTTGACTGCCAGGAAACACTCATTGTAGCAGCGCTTCAGCCATGTAATCTAAAATAATTACTAATTAAATGAGAATAAAATAGAGTCCATAATAACAATAATAATCACTGTAGCATTGGCCATTATCCAAGTTACTGTTTGGTGGAGCGTTACCTTGGGGAAGACGGCTTGCCAAAGTGGGGAAGACCCGTGTGGGAGCCGAGGTTTTCTCACTGCCACCAAGGTAAGGGTTCGGGACTGCTCTGGGGGTCCTGACAAGGCAGACCCACGTTCACATTCCATCTATATGGCCGATGTCATGTTGTTTCAAGGCATTTCTTCACTAATACGGCAGGCAGCGTGGAAAACTAAGGAACAGGAACAGCTGGGCGGCACTTGTCAGCGAATTTGTATCATCTTAGAAAATAACTCAAGCAGGTACCTTGTCTTCGACAGGCGACAAGCTTAAATCTTTATCCCTTTCCCGGGAAAAGCCAGGCCCTTTCGCCAGAGGGCCTTTGGGTGTGTCTGTCCAACACCTAGTAGTTGGAAGCGAGTATGTGGGTTGGCTAGGGGGGGTGGGTTTCAGATCAGGTGCACAGGCCTGCCCGACTCTCTACGAAAGTAAAACGTGGAGGCTGTGTGGGTCAGAGGCAGGCTTTCTGCTTCCCACTGTTTGCGTGACCTAAAAGAACCTGCATTCCTTTACTTATTGGTTCACCCGACAAGTGAGTACCTACTGTGTGCCCGACATCATACTGAGTGGCTGGGAATACGGTTCAAGACACACATGCGTGCTGCCCTCAGGGATCTCACAGTCCCCCAGGTGGGGAGGATTATACAAATATAGAAGTGTAAAAAGGGCCATGGGGACAAAGAAGAAAGGGCATGGGAGGAGAGCAGGGGGCTCTTTGCAATGTGACATCCGTGAGGGACCCTTGAGGGAATGCCGTTTATGATGAGGCCTGAAGTCACAGGAGTGTTTGGCCAGGCAAACAACGAGGGGAGAATGTTCCCGGCCAACGGGTGCCATGGACAAAGGCCCTGCGTGATGATGGACCCTCGTGAGTTTGAGGAGCTAGTGGAGATGTGTACAGAGAGACACAGAAGTACTGAGTGAGGGAGACCTCGGGGGGGGGTCCCCCAGCTTCAGGGCTTCGGTAGGCTTGGGGAGGAGCCCCGATTTGGTTCTCAGTGGCAGCGGGAGCTTTGGGGGTGAGCGGCGACAGAACCTGGTGTCTGTCTGTAAAAGCTCAGTGTGGTTGCTGGTGGAGAACGGCCTGGAGGGGGTGGGGCCTGGGCTGATCCCAGAGACTGGGTAGGAGGTCAGTAGAGAATCCAGGGAAGAGAGGACAGTCACTCAGGGAGATGGCAGGACATGGCAGCAAGTGGACTGATGGGGCTTTCATTTAGGCAGTAGACTCCACCGGGGGTGACCAGGGCTTGGGGAGGTATCAGGGTTGGTTCTCGCGTCTCTGGCTTGAGCGACTGGATAAATGGATGTGCTGTATGCCCAGGTGGGAACTATCCAAGGACAACTTTATCTGAGGGTTAAAATATTGTTTATCTTTATTGTGGCAAAATATACGTAAAAAAATTTACCATCCTAACCACTTTTAAATGTACACTTTTGTGGCATTCATTCACATTGTGCCACCATCACCACGATCCATCTCAGAACTTTTTCAACTTACCCCTGAAACTGTACCCATTACACACAAACTCCATGTTCCCCTCCCCATGACTCCTGGCTGCCACCATTCCTCTCTATTTCTGTGAATTTGACTGTTCTGGGAACCTCAGATAATCATACAATATTTGTCCTTTTGGGACTGGCTTATGTCACTCTGCACACCGTCTTCAAGGTTCATCCGTGCTATAACATGTGTCAGAATTTTCTCTCTAAGGCTGAATAATTCTGTTTTATGTATATACCACATTTTATTTATTTATTCACCTGCTGATGGATATTTGAGTTGCTTCTTCCTTTTGGCTATTGTGAACATTGCTGCTATGAACAGGAGTGTACAAAATCTGTTCCAGTCCCTGCTTTCACTTCTTTTGGGCTTATACCCAGAAGTGGAATTGGTGGATCATATGGTAATTTTATATTTAATATTTTGAGAAACCACCAAACTGTTTTCTTCAGTGGCTACAGCACCATTTTACATTCTCACCCAGTGTGCAAGAGTTCCAGTTTCTCCACATCCTCGCCAACACTTGTTTTTTATTTATTTATTTCTTGGATAATTGCTATCGTAATGGGTGTGAAGTGGTATCTCATTGTGGAAAAACACTCAGATTTTTAGATGAGAGATATTCACATGGTGCTGTCAAGTGAATGGTTGGCGATACCAGGTAGGATTTCCAAAGAGCGGTCTTCTGGCCCACAGATCCCTTCAAATTCTGTTGCTCATGCTGTGCAGTGGGCTCTCGTGAATGCCTCATCATTGTGGAGCATCCCTGTTTGTTGTTAGGGTGTCCTCTCTCTGCCAGTGTGCCTGCTATATGAGGATGGGAGCATTTGGGCATTTGGATTCACTTCTGTTGAACAAATGACATTTTGTACTGGTTCGCCCCTTTGTTATCCGTATTGCGGCTCCAGGGGAAATTAACCAAGAATAACTAACTATGAGCTGCAAATAAAAGCGGTAGAAAGCTTCAGAAAGGGAATTTATCGCCATGGTCTTGGGAGGTATATCTAGCTGAAATCAAATAGACTTGATGATCTTTTGGAGTGAATGGCAGGCATTTTTGTTTGTTTTTCTTTTGTTTTGTAACAAAGAAAATGCAGCTTTAAAGTGTTTTTCAATTTCTCTCTCAGCTTCCTTTCATTCTCTGATTTCTTTACTCTTAATGGGATAACGTAAACCATTTTTCTTTCATCTGTTATTCATCAAAGCTGTCGATTTACCCTGAACAGAATGAAGGCAAGGATGTTATTAAAATAAAACAACTTCCAATTGAGCTGCTAATAAATGCTGAAATGCATCCACATTTCTCCTATTGATTATATCCTGCTGACAAAAGCAAACACAAGCATGTACCACATGCTGCCCGTGGAAATGAAAGATTTAATTAGATGAAAACCGAATGAGCTGGAAGATCTACCGCACTCGGCTATCAAACAATTGTTATTCATAATTGGCTGTTTGAAATGTCCCTGCTTCTTGAGCTTTTTTCCCTTAAAAAAATTCCCTACCATGCAGTAAGATGAACATGGTCGTTAGTAAATTTTCCCCTGTGCATTTTACAAGCTCAAGGTTGTGGGCTAGAATGAGCTCTGTCAGGCCATAAATCAGGTATAATAGAACATCTTGAAATTGAGAATTAGCAGGCGAGAGCAGAGAGACGGCATGTCTTCTCCATTTCAGGCCCATCTTCAAATACTGCAGGTGGGAACAGAGGTGTTGGTGGGGAGGGTGTAAGAAGAGGTCCATAAACTCAGAGAGTGGGATTCTTTTGAACTCACTAGCTCTGTAAGTGTGCCCATGTAAAGTTTAATGTCTGGCAAATGCACTGCTGTTTAGTGATGGCAGTGTATTAAAAAGTTGGTATTCACTTTGCCAGGAATGTTTCAAGCACCTATCAAGTGGCCTGCTTTTTAAGATAGTGAGGAAAAGAAAAATGGACAGAAATCACTGCTTGTGGCAGCCACGTGGCAGTTAGCTTATGCAGATTTTCCTTCTTGGAACCCTGAGGCTTAATTTCCTCATTCCGCACAATGGGGATTTTTTTTTTTTTTAGATTTTATTTATTTATTTGACAGAGAGAGACACAGCAAGAAAGGGAACACAAGCAGTGGGAGTGGGAGAGGAGAAGCAGGCTTCCCGCTGAGCAGAGAGCCCGATGCGGGGCTTGATCCCTGGACCCTGAGATCATGACCCGAGCTGAAGGCAGATGCTTAACGACTGAGCCACCCAGGCGCCCGCACAATGGGGATATTAATTGTACCTATCTCATCGATTTGTTATGGGGATTAAGTGAGACAATGTGGGCAAAGCTTTTAGCACCGTGACTGGGCACACGGTCTGCACTAAATGAATGTCAGCTATTAGCAATAAGAATTCACTTTCCACATATACAAGGCCCTGAAGGGAAGACATCATTTCTTCTATTTTCCATAGCATCTTTTTTTTTTAATTTAAAATCAATTTAATTAACATATAGAGTATTATTAGTTTCAGAGGTGGAGTTTAGTGATTCATTAATTGCATATAACACCCAGTGCTCATTACATCACGTGCCCTCCTTAATGCCCATCACCCAGTTACCCCATCCCACCATCTCCTTCCCCTCCAGCAACCCTCAGTTTGTTTCCTATAGTTAAGAGTCTCTTATGGTTTGTCTCCTTCTCTGATTTCATCTTATTTTATTTTTCCTTCCATTCCCTTAAGGTCCTCTGTTTCATTTCTTAATTCCACATATGAGTGAAATCATGGGGTATTTGTCTTTCTCTGACTGACTTATTTTTGTGTAGCATAATACCCTCTAGTCCCATCCACATTGTTGCAAATGGTAAGATTTCATTCTTTTTGATGGCTGAGTAATATTCCTGTGTGTGTGTGTGTGTGTGTGTGTGTGTGTGTACACACACACATATATGACATCTTTATCCATTCATCTGTTGATGGACATCTGGGCTCTTTCCATAGTTTGGCTATTGTGGACATTGCTGCTATAAACATTGGGGTGCAGGTGCCCCTTCAGATCACTATGTTTGTATCCTTTGGATAAATACCTAGTAGTGCAATTGCTGGGTTGTAGGGTAGTTCTCAGGAAAACTTTATCTGAAATAAATGAAGTGTCAATCTCTCAGTCTTGAGGTTCTTACAGATTCGGAAGGGAGTTGATAACCTTTCAACAAAATGAGTATTTAACATCTTAAGTCATTTAAAAAATAGTTTTTCTGACTACAAAGTTTTTCTGATTACAAAAGAAGTAACAGCTGATCCTTGACAGTAGCAGTGAGGGTCATGGTTAAGAGGGCAGGTAGCAGAGCCAGATTGTCTGGGTGCACGTTCCTGCTCCCCCACCAACTGTATGAAGATCGGATGAGTTAAGACACATAAAAACACTTGCAACTGGGGCTAGCACATATTATGTGCTCAATAAGTTCTAACTAATATTTAATAAAATACAGTAAAAATCAACTAAAAGATCCCTTATCCTCATGACCCTGAGATAACTGCTAATAAATACTGAAAGTGTGCTATGTGATTAACACAGCACAAGCATCGTGGGGCATTTACTAATATCAGCGTGTGCACTGAACTCTTATTGCCACCAGACTCTGCACTTGGTGCTTTGCATGTGTTATCTCATTTAAGTCACACAACAGTCCTATGTGGTGGGCAATATTATTATCCCCTTTTTTGAGATGAGAAAACAAGCTCAGTTAGCCCAAGGTCATAGAAGTGGTAAATGATGGAGCTAAGACTCCATTGCAGGTCTCTGGTTGCAAGTGAAACTTTTTGCTGCCCTACCTTGAGAAGCCCAATATTGCGTGGACACAGGGCAGCCCATCTGAACGAGAGAAGCATGACCTAAGTCAAGTGGGAGAGTTGGTGGAGGACGGGAAGACACGCAGTTGACCATTTGCTCCATGCTATAACTGTAATTCTTCTAACGAGGCCTCCGACTCTTTTTTTTTTTTTAAGATTTTTATTTATTTATTTGAGAGAGAGAGAGAACATGAGCAGGAGGGGAGAGGCAGAGGAAGAGAGAAAGAGAGAGAGAGAGAGAAGCAGACTCTTCCTGGAGCAGGAAGCCCAGATGCGGGCCTCGATCCCAGGACTTGGAGATCACGACCTGAGCCAAAGGCAGACGCTTAACGACCTGAGCCCCGCTCTGACTCTTTTTCAACACAGTGATGTGGACATCAGAGCAAAGCTGGCTCATGAGATGGAACCCTTCTGCATCCCCAGCACAATGCTGCATATTAAACTGGGGCTCAAGGGACCCAGATGGGGTTTTCCAAGAAGACTTTATTAAGCTCCTACCTGTTTGGGCCTGATTCTTGGTGTCATATTGCACTGAGTTTATGCTACGCTAGAATCTCAGGCTAGATATTTTTTTCTTTAATATCTGGCCCCCTGTAGTCACCACTTCCGTATAAAGACACTGCGGTGTGTTAGTTCTTGTTTCTCAAGTGTAATTTGGTGTCAAGTTGAACAGATAAACAATGTCAATGAGAATATCTCTTGCAGACATTGACAGGACTTATCCGTCTAGAAACGAAGAGATAAAGGACGCATAAATGTTTAATTTTTCTTTGCATGTTAATGTAACCACTGAACTCTCTTGGTCTCCGAACAAATTAATCATCACAAAATGAGAGTAAATGACACATGATCTGTATTGAGCTGTTGTCTGTTGGATCAGCCATCCCTCGGCATGGTATCATGGAAGAGGCTGGCCTCTGAAGCGGAGTGGCATGACCAGCTGTGATGGAGCTCGGCATATTTGAAGTCTCCTTGAAATGGGGCACCCGGTGGCTCAGTCGGTTAAGCATCCAACTCTTGATTTTGGTTCAGGTCATGATCTCAGGGTCCTAGGATTGAGCCCTGTGTCAGGCTCTCCACTCAGTAGGGAGTCTGCTTCTCCCTCTGCTCACTCTCTCTGTCTCAAATAAATAAATAAATCTTAAAAAAAAAAAAAGAAGTCTCCTTGGAAAGCTCAGAGCACTGATCTTCTAGCTTGAGGTTGGTTCTTGGCATGTTTGTGGAGTGAAGGTTCAATCTCCCTTATAGAGGAGGTCCAGAGCTGGACTCCAAAGTCCTGATGTTAAGGCTAGCTTCTCCAGCCCCAAGCAGTGTGACTTTTATAAGTCACAACCTCCCTGAGCTTTATGTGGTTCATGTGCAAAATAAGGTTGTCGTTAACTATATATGCACATATATAGTTGTATATATATATACTTTTTATTTTTAATTGTGGTAAAATACACATAACATGAAATTTACCATCTTGCCCATTTTGAAATGCACAGTTCAGGAGGCTAATAAACTATATTTAAAGGTAATTATAACACCACCAATCTTGCCACCACTTGCCCAGTAGAACTGTTGTGCAGAGCAAAGTACAAACAAGAATGAGAAGATGCTTGCTAAAGTAAGCTGTGCTTTGCAGGCCTCAGTTGGTACTGTCCACGTGACCCTACCCCCTCTCTGGGTCCCTTTCCCCACCAGGAGCTTGAACTTCAGATTGCTTAGTGCTAACATTCTGCAGAAACACTACTTCTACCCTGCAGAGGTTCCTAAGTCAACAGGGAGGCAAGCCTTACGCTAAGAGGCCAAGTTTTCTCTAGTGAAGCATCGGCATCGGCATCATTGTGCACACGGAGGTTTTGTCAGTTTTCCCGTCACCCTTTGGAAGGAAGCCACTGGTAAAGTCTGTCTGACTTGTCGGTGACCCTGATATATCTCTATCTGTGTCTGCGTCTGTATCTGTAACCATATCTATACCCATATCTATCTTCTATTTGTTTATTTATTTAAAAACGTTTATCTAGCATCTTCCTCACTGCCGAGCACTGTTTGAGGCACTGGGGATAGAGCAGTGAGCACAAGACAGATCTCCCGCCTTCAGGGAGCTTACCTTTCAGTGGGCTCGGCAGACGATAAACCTGGAGGTATATAAGAACGAGTTAGAAGTGATAGATGCCATAGAGGAAAACCAGGCCAGGCCAGGAGCTGGAGGGTGACAGGGGATTGGTCAGGGCAGGCCTCCCCAGAGGTGACACTGCAGCAGTGCCGAATGAGGGAGAGGACCAGCCACGGGAACGTGCGGGGGAGCGCGCTCTGGGCAGTGGAGGGAAGAACTTCCCAGAGGCCACGGAGGCTCCTCCCTGCCCTGGGCCTCTGTGACTGTCGCTGAGCCAGGGGAGCCCCAGTGCAGAGGGGCCTTGGGTTCCTTCCTTCTCCCTGGGTTTCCAGAGATGACCCCATTTGGAGAGCTCAGAGCGACGTGATACGGAACTCTGAAGCATCCTCCTCAGAGGCCAAGAGAGCACCCCACCTCTGCTGCAGCTGAATTCCTGCAGCCCCACCCTGGGAGGGCATCAGGAGCTGCCAGGGAAGGACACAGATGCCACACTCCTGCCAAACACGGCTTGAAATTTGGGGCAACTCGGTTAGTGAGGACAAGAGGAAATAAACATGGATTGAGGCTCTCTGATGTATCTGGCACCTAAATTACCAAAACTCATTTATAATTTTGCATTTGTTCGGATATTGGTTTAGCTGCTTTAATGGGGAACAAACTAACAGAGTCTTTAGTGAGGTGAAAGGTAGTTTTCCTGCCATCTACAAATCTGAGCTAGTCGGGGGACCTGGGGAGTAGAAGGGCCCTGTTCCACCACGTGCGTCTGGGGCTGGCTCCTTCCATTCTCTGGCTCTGCCGCGTCCTAGAGTGCCACCCTGGGCCATTGGGTCACAGGTGACTCACACCGCCCCTTAGAATGGTGTTCTTACCTGCGGGAAGGGGACCGGTAAGTGAGGACTGACCTTGGGGTTGTAGACATTACTTTGCCTTATGTTTCCATAGGCCATAGTGTTGCGATGTAGCAAACAAAAACACAGGACACACAGTTAAGTTTGAGTTTCAGATAAACAATTGTCAGAAGCTCAGCAGGAAAAAAAAAAACCAGAAGTAAAATGAATCAACCACCGAAGTAGTAATTAGTAAAAGTTTATTGTACACCCACCAAAAAGACAGTTTGCAAACCAGGAGCACTGAAACCAAAATGTAGAATGAAACGGACACGTCTAGGGTCAGAAAACAGCTTGTGTTGTGCGGGGCTGGGACTATTCTTCACAGTGATCGGTTCCAATGGGAGAATTTTCCTAAATGACAGAAAATTGGTTAGTGGTTACCTCATATCCATTTTGGGGAACAATTTAAGTTTTGCTTATGATTTTCAGAGGCATGAGCAAGAAATGACCCAGGTCAAGTTAGCCCCGCTTTCTTGCAAAATAAGCTAAATAAAGCTTTGCTTGTGTGACTGGTTTTGTTCAGGGAATTTTCAAGGTGGGTCTCTCTCTGCGTTTGATTTTAACACAACTGGTAACTTTTTTTTTTTTTTAAATAGGGCATACCTACACTAAAACAATGATTGGACTTTCAAAAACTGTAATTTAATTTTTGTTTTAATTTCAGTATCGTTAACATAGTTCTATTAGTTTCAGGTGTACAATATAGTGATTTAATTCCATATATTACTCCAGGCTCATCATAAGTGTACTCTTAATCCCATCACCTATTTCACCCATCCTCTCCTCCTAAGCCCCCCCGCCCAACCCTGCCTCTGGTAACCATCAGTTTGTTCTCTGCAGTTAAGAGTCTGATTCTTGGTTTCTCTCTCTCTTTTTTTTTACTTTGTTCATTTGTTTTATTTCTTAAGTTCCACATAGGAGTGAAATCATATGATATTTGTCTTTCTCTGACTCACTTATTTCACTTAGCATTGTACTCTCTAGCTCCATCCATGTCATTGCAAATGGCAAGATTTCATTTCATTCTTTTTCACTGCTAAGTAATATTTCAGTATGCATATATATACATATATATGACACATACATATATATATGACACATCTTTTTTTTTAAAGATTTTATTTATTTGAGAGAGAGAGAGCGGGAGAGTGAGAGCATGAACAGGGGGAGGGGCAGAGGGAGAAGCAGACTCCCCACTGAGCAGGGAGCCCCATGTGGGGCTTGATCCCAGGACCCTGAGATCATGACCCAAGCTGAAGGCAGACACTCAACTGGCTGAGCCACCCAGGCACCCCTATGACACATCTTCTTTATTCATTCATCTATTGATAGATACTTGCACATCTTGCATATTTTGGCTATTGCAAATAATGCTGTACAATTGTTGAACTTTTAATTTGGGAAATACTTATATCAAAAAATTATTGGTTGGGGCGCCTGGGTGGCTCAGTCGTTAAGCGTCTGCCTTCAGCTCGGGTCATGATCCCAGGGTCCTGGGATCGAGCCCCGCGTCGGGCTCCCTGCTCAGCGGGAAGCCTGCTTCTCCCTCTCCCACTCCCCCTGCTTGTGTTCCCTCTCTTGCTGTGTCTCTCTCTGTCAAATAAATAAATAAAATCTTTAAAAAAAATTATTGGTTGTTTATCTGACATTCAAATTTAACTGGGCATCCTGCATTTTTTATGGCAATGTTAATTGTCCAGAACCTAGTCGTACAGACACATCTAGCGTCAAGAGAGTCTGGAAAACCTCATCTTTAGGTGGGCAGTGTTGTGTCCAACTACAACCTGGGGTTTTAATTACTGAAAGGAAGAAGGGGAGAATGGATACTGGGGACAACTAGCAGTCTTTGCCAAAACTTATATGGCCTCATTCATTCATTTATTCACCCTACCAATATTTATTAAGCACCTACTGTATGACAAGGATTGGATAAAAGAGATAGATAAGGCTCCTGCTGTCAGAGATATTTTAGTGTAGAAGGCAGACAATAACAATTTATTTATTTTATTTTATTAAAAGATTTTATTTATTTATTTGACAGAGAGAGACACAGCGAGAGAGGGAACACAAGCACGGGGAGTGGGAGAGGGAGAAGCAGGCTTCCCGCTGAGCAGGGAGCCCGATGCGGGGCTCGATCCCAGGACCCTGGGATCATGACCTGAGCCGAAGGCAGACACTTAACGACTGAGCCACCCAGGCGCCCTGACAATAACAATTTAAACACATGTAGAATTTCAAGTAGTAATAAACGTTATGGAGAAAAATGAGGCAAGTGAAGTCCTAGAATGTGATAGGAAAGCTGCTTTTTTTCTCTTTTCTTTTTTTTTAATATATCTATATATCTATATCTATATCTATATCTGTATCTATATATTTTTTTCAAATGGGAAGGGTAAAGCAAGCTTCTCTGGAGAAAGGACATTTGAGTGGAGACCTGGATAAAGTGAGGGAGGAAGCGTGTGAAGCTTTGGGGAAGAGCACGTTGGCCAGAGGGACCAACTAGCACAGACACTAATGACCTCAGCATGTTTCAGGAACTAGAAGGCCCATGTGGAGCCATGGAGGGATCAAGGGGGAGAGTGTAGGTGCAGCAGGCAGGGGAGGGCCTTGAAGGCCATGACAAATAATTTTTTAAATTCTAGGAATGATGAGATGCCACTGGAGGGTTTTGAGCATGACAGTTATGTTATTTCATTTATATTTTAAAAAGATCACTGTCTGCTGGGCTGACAAGGTGGCTCTAGGGGACAAGGGTGGGAAAAAGGGGAGGAGTTAGGTGCCTGTTGCTGGGGACTGAGCTTGACAGGGCTGGAGGGTGAAAGGACGCAGAAGTGGTGGGATTCAAGATGTACAGGTACTAATATCACCCTCATCATACAGAACCTGGGCTGGAATCCAGGTCTGTGTAACTTGACTGCTCTGCAGGGAGGAGGTGTGGGGAGCAGCTCCCAGGAGGAAGGTCTTGCAGCTTTGGGAGATGGCCAGAACCATTCAGCCCTTGGTTCTGACTGTGCAGCAGGAGCAGGAGGGTGGAGGGTCGAGGATGACTAGGGCCACATCCCCCCCTTCCCCCTGCATTCTTCTCCAAGCGTTGATTCTGCCCGAGACGCCACATCTAAGACAGTCTTACTGCTTTTGGCATCACTAGAATTAAAGCTTGTCTCCTCCTCCATGAAAAGAATAAAAAGAGTACCTGCTCTTGGAAGTTGGCAGCTCTCAGCTGTACCACCCACAGCAGTGTAAACTCTACAAGGAGGGAAGTGACTGTTTTACTCTTTGTGATCCTCGGGCCCCTGGGTTGTAGAGGAAAGAGGCTTTGGAACCAGCCACATCTGGTCCTGAATCTCATTTACCAGCTGAGCCTTGGTTTTTTGCATCTGCAAAGTGGGATCATAACACAGCTGCTCCACATAATTGCCGAGAGCGTTAGAAGAGAAAATGTGCCTGAAACTAATAGCATCCAATAAATGTGATTCATTTTATGATTTTGTGACCATTTTGGCTCCAGCTTGCTCTAAGCGCTGTTCTTTATCTTTCCACCAGTTCCTTTACTGACCCTAATCTTTTCGTTATTGCACACCCCCTTCCCTTGCTTGCTTCTGTCATGATGTCTAGAGCCACACATAATGTGGCCTTATTGGAAAATGGAATAAAAAGTAGTGGAAACGTGCCAGGAAGGGGGTGGGGGAGAGTCAGGAAACATGGAAGGCCCTTCCATTAACCTGTTCTCTAGAATTGGGATATGAAATATCTATTTAAGTCCCGCGAAAGACATTTTGAACTTGATGTTCTCGCTCAGTTCCAGAAGCACACTGCCGACAAGAAACAAATTAGAAAGGTGAGTTTTCCCCCCAGTGTCGTCAAGATGTGTGTTGTTGGTGGAGCTGGTCTTTCCCTGTGGGTCAGTTAGGCTCTTCCTGAAGCATAAATTTGGATGGAAATGATACCGCACCCGATAAGGCTGTAGGAGGCTGGTGTCGGATTTGGGAAAGGTATTTGAAGTCCTGTGTCTTTGAATCATGTGTAAACACACCATGTGGTGCCTCTGGGGTTGCTCTTGGGGCAAGGAGGGGACAGGAAGCGGATCTTGATCAAATGCAGATCAGCTGGCCAGAGTGATTGTTTACCTGGATGAAAAGACTTGCAGAGCTGTGGACTCATAGTGGGAAGAGCCCTTAGAAACCTGGAGGAATTGTTCTTTCTTCAGCTAAGGATACTAAAGCCCAGAGAGGGGTGCCTATTTGCTCAAAGTCACACAACTTTGCCCGAAAGTAAAGCATGGAAGAACTTCGATAGGCTTTGGGATCAGAAAAGCTGGGTTCAAATCCTGGATCTATCATTATGTTCCTTGGGTAAGTTACTTAACTTTCTTTTTTTTAAAAAAAAAAAAAATTTTTTTTTTAAGATTTTATTTATTTATTTGACAGAGAGAGACATAGTGAGAGAGAGAGCACAAGCAGGGGGAGTGGGAGAGGGAGAAGCAGGCTTCCCGCGGAGCAGGGAGCCCGATGCGGGGCTCGATCCCAGGACCCTGGGATCATGACCTGAGCCAAAGGCAGATGCTTAACGACTGAGCCACCCAGGCGCCCCATTACTTAACTTTCTAAAGCTTCAACTTGCTCACTTGTGAGATGGGATTGATGGTTGTTCTTACTTCACAGGGTGAATATGAGGATTAACAAGAAAATCCATGTAAAATAGCATAATGCTTGGCACTTAGTTAAGTACTCGGTAAATATTTTGTCATGTTGATGATAATACATTTTTGGAGCCCCGGGAACTGATAATAGGAAGATCTTTTTGTTGCTAACATGCCACAGGGCTCTGGTTTGGTCCTTATGAGAGAGTGTGGCGGGTTGACTTGTTTTACCCCAAAAGAACCCTTCAAGTAACTCCCCGTACCTGTGAATTTGGAAATAGGGTTTTTGCAGATGTCATCGAGTTAAAATGCAGTCATACCGGATTAATGTAAGCCCTAATCCAATGCCTGATGTCCTTACACGAAGAGGGAAATTTGTACACAGACACATGGTGGGGGAATGCCACGTGAAGACAGAGGCAGAAGTTGCAGTGATGCTACCATGAACCAAGCAATGTCAAGGGTTCCTGTCAACGCCCAGTAGCTAGAAGACACCAAGAAGGATCTTCCCTAGAGACTCTGAAGGGAGCATGGTCCTGGCAACACCTTGATTTTGGACTTCTAGCCTCCAGAACTCTGAGACGATCAGTTTGTGTTGTTTGAAGCCACAAGTTTGTGGTAATCTGTTATGGCAGCCCTAGGACACTAATACAGAGAGTATCAGTTGGAGGCGGGGAAGTGGAGAGAGTTCTGGGCTCCCATTTTAGCCTCTATGATTAGGATTGGTAGCTATAGATCCTTATTTATGGATAGAGCCTCTGAGGAATATCCTTCCAAATAAGCCTTGATATTAGCCTAGTGTCTTAGTGATGCTAGAGGGGTGTGTGTGTGTGTGTGTGTGTGTGTGTGTGTATCTGTGTATGTGCGCACGTGTGTGTTTGCTGTTTGGGTGGTAAACACAAGTACCGTGATTAACGAGAGCCAAGAGACTTCACGATCATGAGTGGATATTCAGGATCACGGAATGCCAGGAGCACACTGGGAAAAGACAGGAGGGGTCACGGTAGGACAGAAGGCAAGGGCTGCTGTGTCTCATATACCCCGGTTGTCCCTCCTTCCCCTTCCCTGTCATGTGAATATAGGTATTTTCTTGTTGGGCTGAGATACAGAGAAAATGGAACAGACTTGGGAAATTGTTGAGATTTGTAAGCCTTTGGTGAATGCTTCTTTCTTCGAGTCAGGTAAGGACCAGGAAAATACTGTCAGGGATGTGTCTTGTGCCCATATTTCCCAAAGACAGCCAGATGGCTCTGTCTTAATTCATGTTTCTGCAGGATGGTCCTGAGAGTAGTAGGAGTCCCTTTTCAGTACAGAATCCCTCCACCCCCTGTTGACCTCATTGGTCCTGCCTCTCCATCAGTCATTTCCTTCTCTGCCTCTCCCACTCTGCACTCTGGCATATAATTTTGGGTAGCTTTGAAGTTCTCCTCTTCCTTTTCCAATCAGAAGGGAAAACATTCACAGGTGGGAATGAGAGATCAGTCTTACTGCTCACTGCCGCAGCTACTATGGGAGTACTAGCATTCATCCAGAAAGAAGAGGTGATACATTATAAGGATGTATGCAGTTTTCAGGGCTCCTGTGCCAAGGGTGAGGGCTAGTAGGGGTGGAGGTGGAGGGAGGTGACAGTTCAATTATGTGCTCATTGACTGAGGACTCCTGTAGGAGCCCAGGCTAAAAGTCACTATTTGAACTGGGAAACTCCAATCCAAATCAGTGCCATTTGGTCTTGACCCTCTTGACCCAAAAGAAAAAGGAAAGGAAAAAGAAATCCAAAAATCATTGGATTTCTCAGGTTATCTGCTTAAGAGGAGACACAATCCCTGGCACATTGATTGAGAAGGGTTTTTAGAGCAAATGTGAAGGGGGAGGATGGGAGAGAGGGTAGGTGGCCAGTCAAGGAGAGAATAACCAAGAGGCAGCACAAGGGCAAAGTAGGAAGTCAAGGTGGGCAGTGAAAGGCAAATTCATTCCATCCTGTGCTTGAACTTCTCCTCTGTCTACAAAATGAGTGACTTGCGAGAGTTGCTATCACCCATGAGAAATCTCCTACAGGTGATTTCATTTGTCTGAAATATTCAGAATAGGTAAATCTCTAGAGAGAGAAAGCAGATCAGTGATCATCAGAGGTGGGGGGAGGGGGGAACAGGAAGTGAGTGCTTAGTAGGGTTTCCTTTTGGGGTGATAAAAATGTTCTGGAACTAAATAAGAGTGGTGGTTGCACACCACTGTGAATGTACTAAATGCCACTGAATTGTATAATGTAAAATGGTGAGTTTTTTGTTATGCAAATTTTCCTTAAGAACACAGAAGCCAAAAATACCCCTTCTCCACCCCAGTCCCTTTCAACCACATTGATGCTGTCGAGGTAGCCTCTGGAAAGATAAAGACTATGGCTGGGCTCTGAGTCTGGTGGAATTACCCGGACTGAGTGCTGTGGGAGTGTGGGGGTCCTCATTCCTCAGACAGAGTCTGCCCTTCCTCCCTCTCCTCAGAGGAATTCGCAGGGCTGTCGGCACCAGTGCAGAGAGGTTAAGGACTTAGGCTTTCAGGGACCTTAATCTAACTGTGAATCCTGACCTGGCCACTGGCGACAGTGTGAACCAGATACTGCACACCCTCTCTGGGCCTCAGTTTCCTTGCTTATAAAATAGAGGTGACAATATCTATCTCATTGGATTTGTAAGCCTGAACTGGGTAAAGCATTTAACACAGCACATGGTACATTATTACTGCTCAATACATGCTAGTGGCTATTATAAATAATAATTCTATTATCTTTTGTATCTGCCTCAGCATAGTCTTGACTGCTGAGATCCAGAGGTGGCAAGAAGTTGTGCCATGAGCCAAGTCCACTAAGCAGAACCCCAAACCCCAACAGCCTACATGTGGGGTAGGGAGAAGAGATTCAGCAACAGTGGAGGATATTATCGTCTTAGTGGTTTTGAAGGTGTCCGATAAATAGCATCCTTCCCTGCCTGAGTCCCACACCAACAGAAAAATAAGGTAGAACCTAAGAAGATAGGTGACCAAAATATCACCTTTATACCAGTCAAACTGATTTTAGAGAATGAGGGGCATTTATATGGCTGAACCCCAGAATGAGACTTGGCACTCTGTGATAGATAGCTGGATGATTGCAGAGCTGCCCAGACTGGCCCCGCCAACCCCTACTAAACTTGCAGCAGGAAGGAACGGAGAGGCATGCTGTCCCCCAGTGAGGGCTCCTTCCCAAGCCCACCAATCAGGGCAGGCACTCACCCTCCAGGTGGACAGAGGCCAGGAGCACTGCTAACAGAGTTCTGTCCAAATAGAAGTCATGAGACGGACGGAGGTAGCTTAACACTGGGTTGCTATAGGCTCCAGAAGCTGCGTCCAAGGCAAGGCAGAGGCTTTCCCCATATCTAAATGGTGCTCCTCCCTCCTTCCCCATGGGATCTGACATGGTGAAGGCCATGGCTGGTGCCTCTTTCTTTTACGGTCGCAAGGAAATAAAATAGCAAAATAACCAAGGAGACAAACGAAAACAAAACCTGGAAACAGCCTCATTTTGTCCAACACTTGGGGAATGGTAAAATAAATGATAGAATATCCATTCCACAGGATGTTAAGAAGCCACATTACAAAGGGTTTGTAATGATGTAGGAATTGCATGATGATGTCAAGTGATAAAAGCATGATACAAAATTGTACACAGACTTTGAACTCAGCTATATTAAAACCTCCCTAGGATTATGCATAGGAAAATGAAAAAATTGGGATGAAATTTCCAAAATGTTAACAGGGTTGTCTTTCCTTTTATTTTCCCCCCGTAGTTTATAAATTTTCTGTAATAAGCATGTATTTCTTTTGTATTGGAAAAACTCAACTTTATTAAGAAAAATAAAACTACTTCTACAATGGCGAGGGTTATACATTATCACATTATCAGTCAAGCCAACGATTTAGAACTTCACAGATTCATAAGATTACAGAATGCTAATAGTATTCAGAGTATTGTAATTTCCTAGTTGCTTGTATTGAGATTTTCCTAGTTTAAGGATCAAAAAATATTTTGAAGCTCTCCTGGAAACTATGGCTTCTCCCCTCAAAACATCTCATATATAAAAGTACTATCATTTAAGTTGCTTTTAGTGTCAAGTTACAGAAAGCCTTATTCAAAACAGCTTAAATAGTGGAGGTTCATGTAACTAAAACTTTAGGGATATCAGGTGAAGCTTGATCCAGCAATCCAACAATTTCACCAAGACTCTCATTTCTTCTGTTTCTATGCTCAGTCTCCTACAATGTCAGCTTCATCCTAGGGCTGGCTACCCTGTGGGTTCCAAGATGGCCAGTGGGAGTTCCTGGAACTTCATTCTTACTTGTTCTCATCTAGCAGAAAAGAGCTTCTGTGTTTCAGTATTCCCAGCAAAGGTTGTAAGATTTGATGATTGTAAGGTTTAAGCACATGGTTCATCTCTGGATCAATATCCTGGCCAGGAAATAGAGAGCACTGATTGCCTTAGCTCGATCACTTGTCTGGCCATGGAGCTGATATGGAATTGGTGTCCCTGGGACCACATTATTTTCTAAATAGAAATTAGGACACAGAGGTCCCTTATGCACACAACTTACTGCATGTAATTTAGGCTTATTCTTAAATTCCTCAGAGCTTGCCCATGTACCCAGGTTAAGAATTCCTGGTCTAAACCAATCCCCTTATTTTAGAGATGGGAATTCGAGACCCAAAGATCACAAATGCCCAAAGCCATACAGTCACCCCACTGACAGTCTGCTGTGTGTTTCCCCACCAAACTCCCTCCAACTTCCCATGCAATCGTGAGTCAGAGATGAGGAACGAGTAAGTAGAACCCTTAGCAAATCCCCCTCTAGGACCCCGGACAGATGAGTTTGATGAAGAGATGGGGAGGACCTTATGCCAAGGGGATATAAGGATCCAGAGTGGGAGAAGTGACTGCATTAAGCTTCCCATCTAAGACAGCATGGAAGGGAAATGATAAAAACAAGGAGAGAGGAGGAATGATTGTATTATTCATGCCTGTATCTTGAAGATAATCATTGTAATTTCCCTTCTAAAAACCCTGCTTGCTCAGAGGAAACGACTGTATTCTAATAAGCACTTGTTTATGAAACAGTAATTGGATTGGAATGTGAATTATTAAACTGTATGAGGGGTTGCACTTCTTGCTAGGTGTTTAATGATTATGTTCTAATGTGTGGGGCTGGCCTGTTGGCTGCGAAGATAATACTCCTGGGGAGAAAATTGTTTATCTCTGGGTCAGGGCTAGGGTGTCTCTCACAGACTTCTGAAAGAGCTGGGCTGAAGAGACCCTTACAAACCACATGGATCAGTTGTCTCATTTTAGAGATGGGGAAACTGAGGTTCAACATGGAAGGTACTTGTGGAAGCCTGTGTAGTGATCACACTGGCAATGAATTTTTCCTTTACCTGGTCTCTCATAGTATTTATGGATGTCTTGTGGTGGGAGCTGTGACTTGACTTCTTCCTCAATGGCCATTTCTTCTTCCTTCTATCTGGAGAGATTAGAAAGCTGACCCACCTTCCTTGCAGCGAGGATTTCGGATGCAAGGTAAGTTCCACCCATTAGCTGTCCTTGTAGAGGTGCTAGAGATGTGTTAGGGGGAAGCCATGGTAACTGGATTTAGTATCCCAATGGCTGGCCACCAGCCTCCAGGACTTTAAGGGGTAGTGACAGCAACATGTTCCTGATGCTGGATTGTAGCTCTGGTAGCGTGTCCTTGAGCTCTGTGGTCCCTGGGGGACCCCCTGACTTCTGCCCCTTCTAGCCTTCCAATGCCTTTTTTTCGTGGGGTGGGGGAGGTAATTCCCTGCATTAAGCCTTTTTCTGCTTGACATGCCTAGAGCGATCTCTGTTTCCTGCCCTGAACCCTGACTTATCCCTCTGTGTTAGCACAAATCATATTTATGACAGGTAATAATGTTTCTCTCCTGGCTCCTGATCTTATGTTTTCTATGTCCTAGAGAATATAGCCCCATTCATGTCATCCCTGAATCTGAAGCTCATGAGATCCAAAACTAGCTTCATTATTTTCCCTCCAAAAGCCACTTTCCCTATAGACTTTGTTTTGTCTATCCTCATCTCTACTTCCTCCCCATAACTCAAGTTTGGAGGTAGCTTTGGCTTTCTTTTTAGTGCTGTCATATACTTGTGAAATCTTATTGGTTCTATTTTCTCTGTTAGTTAGGACTATTGGTTTTAAGCGACCCAATTATATTGGATCAATGAACAGAGAGAATGTAATAGATAATATGTATGTGATAGATTATTTGCCTAACTGGAGAGACTGACATCAGGTATGGTTGGATCCAGGGGCTCAGAGAATGTCATGAGGACTTGTTGCATCGCTCCTTCCTTAGGCCCTGCTTTTTGCCAGTCCCTCTCCAACGATGATGGGCCCCGACAGCTCTAGGTTTACATAATTTTTACATCAAACCTTGTGGGGATATGGTTGATCTTTGTTATTATTCCCAAGAAAAGTTCTAGAAAAAAGTCTTTTTGGGTAAGATAGAGCCAACCACTTGTCATGGGTTGAATTGTGTTCTCCCAAAAGACACGTTGAAGTCCTGACCACCAGTAGCTCAGAATGCGGTGTTTTTTGGACATAGTTTTGTTGCAGATGTAATTCGTCCAGTTATGATGAGGTCATAGGGGAGCAGAGTGGGCTGTTAACCCAAGGTGACTGCTGTCCTAGTAAGGAGAGCAGAGTGAAACACAGAGAACAGAAAGCCACACAAAGACGCAGAGACACAGCAAGAAGAGGGCCATGAGGCAGAGATTGCAGTGATGCCACCACGAGCCAGCGAATGTCTGCCAGCTACTAGAACTTCTTAGCAGGCAGTTCTCACTGGCCTCTGAACTTTGTCTTCATCTCCACTAAGGCATTTGTAGTGGTCAGCTTGTGCTGCTGTAACAAAATACCACAATTCTCCTGAGGCCTTTCTCCTTGGCTTGCAGGTGTCCTCCTTCTGGCAGTGTCCCCAACTGCCCTTTCTCTGTGCCTAGGCATCCCTGGTGTCTCTTCTTCTTATAAGGACACCAGTCCTCTGGGATTAGGGCCCACCCTAATGACCTCATTTTAACTTGATCACCTCTTTGAAGGCCCCATCTCCCAATAATGTTACATTCTGAAGTGCTGGGGGTTCAGGCTTCCACATATGAATTTGGGGTAGGGGGGACACAGTTCAGTCCATAACAGTACTTAAGACTTTCTATTTTATTTTATTGATATTTGTGTGCTTATTTTAACTCCCTTAGAAGGTGGTAAGTTCCTTGAAGGTAGGGAGGTCTATATCCTTTTATCTCCCATAATATTTAATATGCTTCTTGGACTTAGTCAAAGCCTAAATTTCTTGTTGAGTGAATGAATGGAATATGAAGTAATTCTTGATTAATAAGAATTTCTCATTCCCCAAACTTTTGGGGCAAAAAGAGCTACATAGCGCAGACAGCATTGGACTTGATGTCAGAGACCCAGGTTCTTTTCCTAGCTCTGTCACTTTCTAGCTGTGTGATCTTGGGCAAGTCACTTAACCACTCTGGGCCTCAGTTTCCTCATTTGTAAAATGGAAATAATGATGCTTTCCTGTTTGTTTTACAAGGTTGTTTAGGAGAATTAATGAAATCGTTTAGTCATTCAGAAAATACTTTGGGACCCCTACTGTATACAAGGCACTGTTCTAGGCACATGGGATATGATGGTGAACAAGCTAAACAACGTTCCTGTCCTCATAGCTCTCGTTGGGGGAGCAGCTGATTAATAAGATCGTCAGTATAGAAAGTATTTTCAGAAAGTGCTAAGTTCTGTGTAGACAATAAAGTAAGAGATGTGATAGTGAAGTCTTGCCTCCTAGAAAGGGTAGTTAGGGAAGACCTCTCTGAGGAGGTGACATGTAAGCCAAGATGTGAATAGTGAGAAAGAGGGGTGCCTGGGTGGCTCAGTTGGTTAAATGTCTGGATCAGTCGGTTAAGGTCATGATTCAAGGGTCCTGGGATCGAGCCCCACATCGGGCTCCCTGCTCAGCGGGGAGCCTGCTTCTCCCTCTCCCTCTGCTGCTACCCCTGCTAGTGCTCTCTCTCTCTCTCTCTCTCTGTCAAATAAATAAATAAAATCTAAAAAAAAAAAAAAGGTTGATCTTGAATAGTGAAAAAGAATTGGCTATTCGGAGCATTCTGGGCAGAGGGAGCAGAAAGGCCCTGAGCGCGGAGATAGTGAGTGAGTGTCATTATAGCAAAGTAAGGACATTCGAAACGTGAAGCTCAGTAATGGGGAAGGTTTTCCGGACATTGCCTAAAGACCCCTGGAGTTGGGGCTTTATCCTTGATTCAACCGCAGTGTATGCTTGGGACAACACTTCCCATGTGTGCTGCTTGGGGCACATCACTGCCTCTCCTGGGCTCCTCCTCCCTGCTCTGCCAGGCTGCCAGCATTGGGGGACCGTGCGGAGGAAGGCACTTTGAAAATATAAAGTGCTGTTCAATTTCCAGGTGGTATCATTATTTAAAAACATGTTACCCATGATTAAGGGATTTGGACTTTGAATTCAGCAAGTAGCTTGCTGATCAAATTTTCTGAAGAGAGCTGCAGTCACCCCCATTTAGGGCTCAGAAGTGCCTAGGTCAGGCTTTTCAAAGCAAATTGATAAGAATTAAGTAGATGCTGGAGCAGGGAACTGCAAGCTGTCTTTCTTCCCTACTTTCTCCCCTATGGAGCCTCTATACAGAAAATTTGGTATGGGCAATCACCTCTTTGGGGCTTTTGGGTGCCTATGAAACTATCTTAGGGTGAGGTCACTGGATGTGAGTGAGTGTGTGTGTGTGTGTATAGTGTTTTGTATTGCAATAGAATATTCCAGAAAGGATATCTTAAGCATTCCACCGCTGCCAGAACTGACATGATTGAACATGATGCACATATTTTTTGAGTAGTGAAATTGCACCCAAGACACATATAAATGACATAGTAACAGAGCATTCTTTTAAGAAGAGCTGATTACTTCAAAGTTCTTGGTAGTAAAGTGTATTGCCTTTGAACTTCTTCCCAGTTTTCTCCCCCACACCTCAAGAACTACCTTCCTTTCCCCCAATCTCATCTGTGTTATACAGAGACTTTCACATCGTAAGCATCTTGAGGCACGCAGTGACTCCCGCCCTCCGCCCTCCGTATTGCTCACTCGGAAGGTTGCCGGATGCCGAGGCCTTTAAGATAATGAATATGCATGCTGGAAAGGTCACTGTCAGGAAAAGGGAGCACTGTTTCCTCTTTTCATCTGGGGGAGGTGCCAGGGGAATTTTACCAAGCCCGAGTTTAGAAAACAACCAGGACAGTGCTAAAAACCTTCCTGGGTGATGCTTTGGCTGTTGGCAGTTTGAAGAATGCATCCTCTCTCTCTCTTTCTACCTCCCTCTCTCTGTGCTTGTTGGCTGGACTCTAGTCTCTGTCCCCATTTCTCTGTCTCTCTTTCCTTCTTTTGCTCTTCCCTACCCCACCCCTTTCATCCCTTATTGATTCACCTCATTGGAATAAAGTTCTGTTCAACTAGCGGGCCTTCCGTAATTAAAGCTCTGGGGCATATCAAATGGAACAGCTAATGGTGACTTTTCTTTTTTCCCCCAAGGCAGGTTATCAATTATGAATGCCTAGGCAATCAGACATCAAAAGAGCCCTGTTTCCCCAAATGAAGTAGTGGATTTTAGAATGAGATGAAATGAAATGGAGCTAATAGGCTTTTTTTTTTTTTTTTTTAAGAGACGGCTCAGGCATTTGGAACTGTAGGCATGAAGCTCAGGACCGTGGAAACCTCCTTGCTTTGGTTTCAGAGTTTTGGACAACTTGTGCACAAAGCCCAAGCGTAGGCAATGTGTGCTGGGATGAGCGGGGGGAGCAGAGACACTGGGAGGGTGAGCAGGGTGGCAACTGTGTGAATAGACCTCTGCAGTCCAAAGGGCTGATGGGAACCTCACATGGGCTGCTGCGGCTGTGTCCTTGCTCTCCCTCACTCCTGTTAGCCATCTCCACGCTGTCCCAGTGGCCTGGGACTGGTGATTTCCAGAGAAGGATGACACCAGGAGATTCTCCCAATACCCACCAGGAGGAAACACTCTTCTCAGGCTGTTATCTTTGCTGCTTTCCTGGGTTTACTCATCCAGGGGAAATGCGACAGCTCTTTGTCCATCTGTCCATCTGTCCGTCCATCTGTCTGTCTCACACACACACACACACACACACACACACACACACTCTGCACAGTAGCTTCACTTCTCAGCGTTAACCAGAAGCCCATGCAGTCTCAGCTGTGGGGACAGGAATCCGGTGGAAGGGCACTGGGCTAATTAGTTAAGGGAAGTGATGGATGACTGTAATTTTTATAACTTTCCGAATTCACTAGAAGTGAATTAATGAGGATGTACCAATAATGCATGTTCAATAGAAAAATTCGAAAATATAGATCAACAATGAAAAGAAATTCACTCTGTGTATAAGGAATTTCTTGCTTGTTAAATACTAGTTTCTTAAATTGAAAAAGTAATCTATGAGCAGTAAAAAACATTCAAACACTTCAGAAGAGCATGATATAGAGTAAGATCTCCTCTCAATGGACTTCCAGAAAGAGAATTCCAGACCGAAAATCCAGAAATTGGCTATGACTGTATGAATGTATAGATCTCGAGGTAAATGAACTTAACCCCCCTCCACGAGAACATAATGTACTTAATGTTTTGCACCCTACTTTTTAACTCAATATATTCTGGCCATCTTTTCACGGTAATACACATAGATAAATTGCTTAATGTGACAAATATTCCGTGATCACCATGTGCTTGAATATCATGAATACCATGCTAATTTGTGAATATTGTGGAATAATATACTGGAACACAAAGAGAAGCAAAAAAATGGATACTTAGCACTACCGAGAAATCATACTTCATTATTCAAGAGTCCATCATGTTTATGCTATCTTTGTGGAAAAATATAAGAAATTAATTACTTTGTCTTTCTCCAACCTGAGCCCTCCCTCTGCACAAATCCCCCTTGCACTCTAAATTCCTGTCTGTCTTTGATGTCAGCAGAGCCATAACCCACAAACACTCAGACTCAGTCATCTTTTGTTCAAGGACTTAGGGCAAGAGGTGACCAGAACTGCTTCCCTGAGGCCTGCATGGTGTTCGTCTTGAGAGCAGGTGTTTAGGGAGTGGGCCATGCTTGCTAGTGTTGAATACTGATGAATGAAAAGTGTCCATGTGCTCTTTAATGAGTATATTTTTTTGTGACATGTGAGGTCTTCTAAAATGTGGGGACCAGACCAGGGCCCCTCCTGTCCAGGTCTTTGGGTGGTACGGTACCCTGGTATGACCATAGTGATTGTTAAAATATTAAGTTATATCCATACAGTTGGTAATAGATGCTGCTCTGAGACCCAAGAGATCCCTTCCCAGGATTCCTGCTGCCCTGGTCCTCCTCAAAGACCACCTCCCAGGTCCTCCCCATGATCTAACAACTAAAAGGTTGATGGTGAGCACAGCAAAGGTCTCCAGAACACTCCTCTAGAGCTGCTGCCTGTATCTCTTCTGATTCGATGATGGATGTGCCAATCTGGTTGTTGGATATTTTGACTATTACCTCTGTTTATGAGTAAAAAATCAATGAAAACTCTGCCCTTGCCTCTGTAGAGACAATTTAGTGAGATGGAGACCAGTGATGATAGGAGCAAGGTGGGTACGATGACAAGACCAAGCCCAGGTGCCAGGCTGGGTCATCCACTTGATCAGATGGCACATCAAGGCCACCTTAACCACTTTGGTTTCCCCAGAACAAGCATCTTTGGCAGGAACCCAGCAGTAAGGCAAACTGGAGTCACAAGGGGTGAGTAACTGCAACCACTGCTGGCCATATTAGCTTGAGGGTGACGCTTAGGATCTTGGAAACATCCTGCCCAAGGACCAAGAGTAGAGCACTTAAAAATCATGGGGCTAATGCCAATTCTTTCTTATTTGTCTACAATGCCAATAAATTAGTCCCTTTTCCTTTTTAAGAAATCTGACATTCAGTGTGTTGAATTTAATTGGGTGGATTAGGTAGAAGTGGAGAAGGTTGATTTTCCTTGTCCTTAATTCTGTTAACTGGGAACCAACTGGAACAAAACCATTATCTGGCTAACAGGGATGATATCTTGTTAGCATAGTTTCTCCTTCCAGTCTTTTTTTTCTATGTATATGCATATAAGTAGGTATCCATATTTTTACAAAATTGGGATTATTATGTTTTATGTAGTTTTGATTATGATGTTTAAATTTAGCATTATATTGAAAACAATGGCCAAATCATTAAATATTCTTCTAGGCTAAGATATTTAATATCTATATAATATTTTATCATAGGGCTACATCAAAATTTATTTAACATCTCTCTTATTTTAGACATTTACATGATTTCTACTTTGTTGTTTTTTATTTATTTTTTCTTCTTTTTTTAAATTTAAATTCAATTTAGTTAACATATAGTATATTATTAGTTTCAGGGGTAGAATTTCAGTTGCATATAACATCCAGTGCTCATTATATCAAGTGCTCTCTGTAATGTCCATCACCCAATTACCCCATCCTCCCAAACACCTCCCCACCAGCAACCCTCAGTTTGTTTCCTCTAGTTAAGAGTTTCTTATGGTTTGTCTCCCTCTCTGATTTCATCTTATTTTATTTTTCCTTCTGTTCCCCTATGGTCCTCTGTTTCGTTTCTTAAATTCCACATATGAGTGAAAACATGGGGTATTTGTCTTTATCTTTGTCTTTATCTGACTGACTTATTTTGCTTAGCATCCCATTCACATTGTTGCAAATGGCAAGATTTCATTCTTTTTGATGGCTGAGTAATATTCCTCTGTGTGTGTGTGTGTGTGTGTGTGTGTGTGTGTATGTATGTGTGTATACACACACACATATATGACATCTTCTTTATCCATTCATCTGTTGATGGACATCTAGTCTCTTTCCATACTTTGACTATTGGTGACATTGCTGCTATAAACATTGGGGTGCACGTGCCTCTTTGGATCACTGTTTGTATCCTTTGGATAAACACCTAGTAGTGCAATTGCTGGGTTGTAGGTAGTTCTATTTTTAACTTTTTGAGGAACCTCCATACTGTTTTCCAGAGCGGCTGTACCAGCTTGCATTCCCACCAACAGTGTAGGAGGGTTCCCCTTTCTCTGCATCCTCACCAACATCTGTCGTTTCCGGACTTGTTAATTTTAGCTATTCCGACAGTCACGAGGTGGTATCTCATTGTGGTTTTGATTTGTATTTCCCTGATGCTGAGTGATGTTGAGCATCTTTTCATGTATCTGTTGGCCATTTGGATGTCTTCTTTGGAGAAATGTCTGTTCATGTCTTCTGCCCATTTCTTGACTGGATTTTTTGTTTTTTGGGTGTTGAGTTTGATAAGTTCTTTATAGACTTTGGATACTAGCCCTTTATCTGATATGTCATTTGCAAATATCTTCTCCCGTTCTGTAGGTTGCTTTTTAATTTTGTTGACTTTTCCTTTGTTGTGTGGAAGCTTTTTATCTTGTTGAAGTCCCAATAGTTCATTTTTGCTTTTGTTTCTCTTGCAGGTGATTTCTACTTTTTGCCAACACTATAAATAACTGTATGATGGACAGTCATATCTTTCACACATCCTTTCCTTAGAATAAGGAATCTCAGTTTCAGAGGTAGTATTCTGTTTTTATTTTATTATTATTATTATTTTAAATTTATTTACTTGTCAGAGAGAGAGAGCACAGCAGAGGGAACAGCAGGCAGAGGGAAAAGCAGGCTCCCTGATGAGCAGGGAGCCCTATATGGGGCTCGATCCCAGGACCCTGGGATCATGACCTGAGCTGAAGGCAGACACTTAACTGACTGAGCCACCCAGGCATCCCTGTAGTATTCTGTTTTTAGTTCACATGTCAGTACTTAGTTGCCACCAGTACAATTAACTTTTTTATGTTTTCTGGACTAATCACTTCCTTTACTATTTCTGAACTCCCAGAAGCTCTGTAGAAAAAATATGAAGGCTGATAAGCAATCCTAGTCCTTGGGCACCTCTAATTTATGGATTTTCCAGTCCATGGGGCAGACAGTGGCCATTGTCAAAAGCACCTAAATTTGTATGAATAGTATAAGCATCTAATAGCAGATGGGATCTTTCTTTTTCTCTTCCCCTCTTCCTTCTCTTCCCTCTCCCTCCTCTCTCTTCCCTTCCTCTCTCTCTCTCTCTCTCTTTCCCTCTCTGTCTCTCTCCCTCTGGAGATGACAAATTGGCAAAACCTGTGTTAGATGCCCACTTCTAGATCCATGAACTGTAGGCCAGGTAGTGTAGGTTACTTTGAAGGGCTATAGCAGCTTCTACTACAGTCTGTGCATAATTGGATGAAGAAGAAATTCTTAGAAAATAAACACTGGGCAAACAAAACAACAGGGTTCATAACAATTGGGTTTGATAAGACAGAGTTCTAATCCAGGCTCCGCCACTTGCTCTTTGAAGTTGAGCCAGTCTTTCCCCTTCTCTGGGACTCAGTGTGCTCATCTTCGAAATGAGACAGTAGGCCAAGATTCTTTCTAGGGTTCTTTAGCTTGCTTAGTGATATAGCTGAGGCTCCAGACCAGGCCTTCGGTCTTAGGACATATCCACTCTTGCATGCAGTCATCCCCAGTCTGTGCTGTTCTTCAAAATGAGTTCGTAGATTCCACCTTTGCTCCATGGGGCCAGAATTAAGACATTGACTTTTGCAGTTAACTTCCAAGAAAGATGTGTGTGTTTCTTGATGTATGCTGCAGGTGAAACTTGAATCAGTGGAATTTGGGGGGACTCATTTTTCCCTGTTGACTTTGTGATTGCATTGTGATCCAAGACATTTTTCTTCAGAGAGTTCAGAGAATATGAGCTATTGGCAAGCCCTTAGAAGTCATTTAGTCCAGGAATTCTTCTGGATTATGTGAACTTTTGGGTCTGGGAATGTGCTAAGATTACAGGAAGAATGTTGTGTGTATGTACAGGTATGGATCTAGTGAGAGGATCCATTTTTAAAGCCAGATTGTTTGGAATTAAGTGTACATTAAAAAGGAGCATATTAAGTATTCAATTTGGTGAGTCACCACAAATATATAACTTGGGCAACCACCATCCAAAACAGAATATAGAACATTTCTATCACTCAAGAAGGGCATCCCTTGTGTCCTTTTTCAGTTAGTCTTCCCCTGTCTCCTCCCTTGGCAAACGCTTTCTGACTTCTATCACCATAGACAATTTTTTTCCTGTTCTAAAATTTCATGTTTATGGAATTACACAGTTTTTACTTTTTTGATGTAGTGTTTTTTGCTCTGCACATGTTTTTTGAGATTCATCCATGATGTTGCATATATTAGTATTTGCTTCCTTTATATGGCTGAGTAGTAGTCAATTGTATGAATATATAACAGTTTGATTATCATTGTCCTATTGTTGGGTATTTGAATTATTTCCATTTTATGCTATAAAGAATAAGACTGCCATGAATATATTTGTATGAGTCTTTTTGTGGACATATGTTCTCATTTCTCATGACTAAATATCCAGGGATGGAACTGCTGGGCATTGGATAGATATATGTTTACTTTTAAAAGGAACTGGCAATCAGTTCTCCAAAGTACATATACCATTATACACTCCCACCAGCAATGTATGAGAGAGTTCCAGTTGTTCCGTATCTTAGCCAACATTTGTTGTTGTCAGCTGTTGTAATTTTAACAATTCTAATATATGTAAAATGATATCTCATTGTGGTTTTAATGTGCATTTCTCTTATGACTAATGATATTGAGCACATTTTCATGTACTTATTGGCCATTTGTAAATCCTTTGTAAAGTGTCTGTTCAAATTGTTTGCCCTTTTAAAGCCAGTTTGAGTGATTTGTTATTTGCAAATGAGAATTTTGATTAAAACAAAATCCATATGTGAATATGCAGATACTCTAGAGTTAGTTGACATTGGTGTTGGTGTGTTGATAAAAAGATAACTGTTTATCATTTGGACAAAGCTTAGAAGGTGATGTCAGATAGATGGAGCAGTGTGAATCAAGCTACAGAAGTAAGGAACAATAAATTCCATTCAAAGAATGAACCATAAATAGTGGAGTGTGGCTGTAAATGGAATGCTGGAGGCAAGGAGTAGAGTTTCAAAGCATAGCAAGGCTTGGGGATGGAGAGACAGGCATTGCTAATCTTACAAATCATGCTGAGGAATTTGGGCTTTTTTCCAAAGTCAATACAGAATGACTTAAGTTTTACTCAGTGGAGTGGCATGATCAGATATGTAAAATGCACAGAAAAAAAGTACCTACTTTATGTATACAAGTGGATTGAACTGTGGAAGAGCCCTGGAAAGACACTCTTTATAGAACCTGAGATATCTGTCACTGGAATGTGAAAATTTTTCTTCCAGTGAGAACAGATGAGTTTAAATGACTATGACTGCTGTGGTCAAGCAAGCTACACTAAGGTTTTGGTGCCTCTCATAAGAAATAGGCTGCATTTTTTACAACAGGAGCTAGATCACATGTTTTCTGAAAAATCATTCTTTAAAGCTCTAGTATCTAGAAATCATGCTTATTTGCATTTATGTCTTTATAACATATTATGAAAAACATGTCTTTCAGGTTTGGTGGGGGATGCCACCATGGGTTCTAAATTGCTTTCAAAAAAGGCAAACAATGAAAGGGGTCAGAACAGTCCTGTCACTTGTATCTGTGGCTATGTGAGACAATCCAGGGCAGGTGCTCAGGATAGTCTAGATGGATGAAGAATCCCACCTTCAGGCAAAGGTTGGAACAATGCCAGAAATATTGTTTCTCAGTCAGAATTTTTAGTTGCCAGCAACTGAATCCACGTTTGATGGTTTATTCAAGAAAGGAATTCATTAAAGGATGTAGGAGGCTCACAGAATCCCAGGGAAGGCTAGAGATGAAGCTTGAGGCTGGCTCTTCATTCAGAAACAAAGCCCAGATCACACTGTGGAGGCACTTCCAGGAGGACAGCACTAGGGCTCAGCATAAATACTGGTGCTTTCACTGATAATGTTTGAGACTGGCCCCCAGAAGCTGTGCTACTCTTGCTTCCTAATCTAGATACTTTCATTACTTCACTCCATTAAAACATAGGTTTGGAGTAGAGCTTGATTCCTCATGTGGTTCATTTTCAAATTGAAGCCTTGCATGTGTCTGACCAGCAGAGCTTTCTTGAGCACAAGGGAGGCTGGAAAAGTGAATTCTGGCTCCTTCCTTGGAGGAGATGGACTTTACAACATGTTCATAAGATATTGCGTGGCCAAAGTGTCCATTAAAGATGCTGACATCACTAAGCACTGCAGTTAGTTGAGACTAAAAAGAGATTGAAAACATTTTGACCAGTCTCTGTTTCTTTGTTACTTGGAAAATTGAAAAACAAAACAAAACACAAAGGATGGTTTGAATAGGGGGGACACATGCCTAATTTGACTTATTTGTATGTGGTTGTATACATTTACCTACTTATCTACTTGTTCTGCTGCTGAGTTAGCAAGCTAACAGCACTGCAAGATTAAAGAGGCTTTTGTGCACTGGCCTGGGAACCTCCACCAGGTACTGAATGGAGACAGCAGCCACATTCAGGGCAAGACTTCCCACTCTCTGACTGACACCTTCCTGTGGCAGCCCCAGCCAGGCTGGCCTCAAGAAGCATGTTGGCAGGGTAAGGAAGTCCCCTCTGGCTTTATGGAAGTCTTTTGGTTGCAGTAAGCAGAATCTGTTCAAGCTAACTTACACCAAGGAGGAAAGGTTATTGCAAGGATATTGAGGTATCTCTTGGAATTCAAGGGCAGGAAGTGAAATCTGGTCCCATGAGGGACTGAGCCAGGCCTTGAAAACCCTCAGCAACCAAGGCAGAATGTCTTGGTTTCTCTTTGTCTGTCTGTCTGTCTCAGCATGCTCTATGTAGTTTGTTGTCTCCACTTCTCTCTCAGCATCTGCTTCGTTCTTTTTCTCTCTATAGACTGACTTCCTCTGCTTTTATATGCATGGCAGAAAATGGCCATTCTAGCTCCATACATGTCCTTTTGGTTCAAGAATCAACAAAAGCAAGTAGGCATTTCCAACTCTTGTTTCTAAATACCTGGGACAGAGAATCCTTGTACTGGGTTGAATAGTACCCCTCAAAATGCATGTCTACTTGGAACCTCAGAATGTGACCTTATTTGGAAATAGGATCTTTGCAGATGTAATTCATTAACATGAGGTCCTACTGAAGTAAGATGGGCCCTAATCTAATGACTGGGGTCTTTATAATAAGACAAAGCAGAGGAGACACAGACACATGGGAGAATGTCATGTGAGGAGAGAGGCAAACATTGGAGTTATGTTGCCACAAGCCAAGGGATGCCAAGCAATGCCACCAGAAGCTGGGAGAGAAGAATAGAACAATTTTCCCCTCGAGTTCCCAATAGGAACCAACCCTGCTGACACCTTGATTTCAGACTTCCAGCTTCCAGAACTGTGAGAGAATAACTTTCTGTGTTCTCCAACCATCCAGCTGTGGTACTTTTTTATGGCAGCCCCAGAAAACAAATACAATGTCTTTGGCCCAGCTGGTCAGCTATGGCCAGAATGGAGGGGTTGGGCCAGAGGCTCTGCAAAAGATTCTCTAAGAAAGAGTTGTGGGAAAGGGCAGGAAAACTGATGAACAGAAGTAATAATCCTTTTCTATCTTCCTCACAACCAGAGGTGTCTGCGGGTACCTGGCAGTGACCAGAGGGAACAGTGGGACTCTGGGAATAATTCCTGGTCATTAATCCTTTCGGGAAAATTTATCTCTTGCTATTGGTGGGAATGAGACTTTAGTAGATTGCAAAAATGGCAATAATCCCTCATTCCTCCCTGTATTCATGGCCTTGCAATGTATCTTTGTACCTCTTCCTTTCATAAGGTAGAATTGGTTTCCCTTCCCCTTGATTCTATGCTGTTCTTGTCACTAGCTTCGGCCAGTAGAGCGCAGCACAGAGGGTGGTGCCAGTTCTAAGCCTAGGCCTCAGGAAACATGGCATAGTTCCACCTGCTCTTGGAACCTTATTGTTGCCAGGTAAAAAACTTCAGCTAGCCTATTGCATGCTCATAGATAGGTGGCCTAGTCTCTTCCTTTGCCCAGCTACTGGTCAGCCCATTGCCTGACATGAGTGAAGTCATCCCAGACCAACTGGATCCCAGCTGACCAGCCAGGTGACCGTAGGCACATGAGCTAGTCCAGTGCAGATCACTGAGTCTGGTCTAGGTCAGCAGAGTCGACCAGCCATCCCATAGATTTCTGAGCAAGATTAAGGGTTGTTTTAAGCTACTAAGTTTTGTGGAGGTTTGTTATGCTGTGATAGATAACTGGTTCAGATTGGTCATCTGAATTTTGGTAAACCAGATGTTTGGCAAGTGGGGAGAATTTGTTCATAAAATACAGGTAATTCCTAGGTCCCATGTTAATAGCTGTGTCGACCTGGGCAAGTCAATTTAACTTGTCAGTTGTGTGTCAATTTCTTCATCTAATCACTGGAGTTGATAAAACCAGTTTCTCTGAGTGGGTTTTAAGGCAGAGCAAGTGGGAGAAAGTGAGGGACAGCACATTATAAAACATCAAGAAAGCAGCACTTCTCCATGCCCTGCCTTTTGTTTCTTCATCAAAACATTAATAACATGAGCGATTGATAGAGTGAGTCCATTTGATAGAGTTGAAAGCAACCTGCTCCTTACCATGGCCCTGGAGGCCCTGTGTGATCTGGCCTCTCCGTTCTCTTCTCCCTCCTCTCCTACCTCCAGTCCCTCACACGTGTCCAGTGCCTGCCTGCGGGAGAACTCTAGTGCACGTGGTTCCCTCCCCTGGGATGATCTTCCCATCTTTTGCTCTCCTCCTTTCTCTTTCTTTATTTGAGCCAAGAATCAGGAACAGTTATAATCCAGATAGGATCAGATTAAGTAGCACTCTTAGTAATTAATATGTATTCTCTGGTTTGAGTGAAAGCAACCCAAAAGATAAGTTAAAAAGAATCTCTGTTCTCTCCTCTCAAGTTGCTTTAATTCAGGGATCAGAATCTTTACCCACCCAGGAGAAGCACTGTGAGAGCTTGGTGAGGGCTGGTCAGGCACCCTTGGAAAAGATTGTGTCCTGGGCTTTATTCTCTGTCTCTCTGCCTCTGTCAATCTCTCTCTCATTCTATTATCTATTTACCTATCAATCTATTGCTTTATTTAGATAATTTGATATCATCCAATTCACCCATTTTAAATATACTCTTCAGTCATTTAAATGTATTTATAGAGTTGCGCAATCACCAACGATCTAATTTTAGAACATTTCCCATCACTCCAAAAAGAAACCTCATGCTCATTTACATTCACTCCTCATTCCCACCCCCAGCCCTAGGCAACCATCAATGTACTTTCTGCAACTATAGGTTTGTCTTTCTGGATATTTTGTAGAAATGGAATTACATGATGTTGCATCTCTTTTAAGGGCTTTCCTTTCTTGTTCTTTGAGGCTCAGCTAAAATGTTCCCTCCCCTTTCTTCAGACTTTACTATTATTCTCTGCATCAGCTCCTCCTTTTTTCCTTGCTTGAACTTACTGCAGTGAGTATTTATTTCTTCATCCACTTGCTTTTACCTGTCTTTGCCACTTGAATCTAATTTCCCTGAGGATGGCACCCACATTTCTGTGTTGTTGGGTGCTGTCTACCTGGGAACTAGGTCAGTGCCCGACAGAGTGTCTAGTAAATATTTGCTGAATGAATGAAGGTTTTAGAAAGTGGTGCATTTTAAAGAGCAGCTCGGCACTTTTCCCTCATAGAGGTCATAAACTACAACAAATGGCATCACGAATTGTCAAAACTATTTGGAAGTGGCTTTCCTATCAGAAGGTCCAATGTAGCCCATGTCCCTGTGCTAAATGATTTGGAAAACAGAACAAAGGCTGGGGATTGATTTGTAGGCAGCATTTTCCAACCTGCTGTCATCCAGTCTGTGGTGCTCTTGGTTTGGGGCTTTGTTTATTTTTCGGCATGTGGGAGAGTTACGGTGCCTTCTATTGTTCTCCTCGTTCTATTCATACTGTTAGGCTATTTACTCGCTCGCCCCGCTGACAGGCTGCTCTCCGATGTCAGCCCCTGGCTTGTTTCTTCGGAGGTTTTAGTCTGAACTAAAAGCATTTCCTTTGTTCATATGCAAACTAAGGATTAGCAGCCTCTAGAGCTTTTCACTCCGGAGCCACCGGGAAAGAGTGTAAAATGGAATGAAGCTGCAGGAGCCCATGGGGGCTGAGAGCAGGTTTTGTTTTGAACAGAGGTGGGCAAGAAGTCTTTCAGGGACTTTGAATGGGATTGTGAGTACCTCCCCTCCAGGTGGGGACCACGCTGAGCAGCCCGGTCCTTAGAGCCCCTGGTTTGATACATCTGCACTTTATGAGGCGCTTTGAAGAAGCTGTGCTTCCCTCAAGCCTTTGCCATTTCTGGGGGGTGTGGAGAGGAGACTTGGGCTGGAAATGCTACGTGGGAAACGCCAATGTTGTGCCAACCTCTATGGCAATTTCTCTTTTTTTTTTTTTAACTCCTCTGCTTTTTTATCTATGGCAATTTCTCACTATTCCTCCCTACCTCCGCGGAGGTGAGACCTATTATCCTCTTTTTGTAAGACGAAGAAATATCTGAAGAAACCCCCACAAAGTTCCTCAGCCTTCTGGTTCCAAAGCTCCTTTCTTTAAAACATTATTTTTTATTTATTAATAATAGTTTCTTAATTTTTAATTTTTATTGTGGTGGAACGCCTGAGTGGCTCAGTCGGTTAAGTGTCTGACTCTTGGTTTTGGCTGAGGTCATGGTCGCAGGGTCTTGGGATGGAGCCCCTTTGAGCTCAGAGGGGAGTCTGCTTGTCCTTCTTCCTCCCCCTCTACTTCTCCCTCACCCCCCCTCCCGGATCAAATATGCCTGTGCTCTTACTCTCGAATAAATAAATAAAATCTTTAAAACATTTTTTATTGTGCTAAGAAACACTTAACATGAGATCTGCTCTTCTAACAACATTTTAAAAGTATAATACAGTATTGTCGACCATAGGTGCAATGTTGTACAGCAGATTTTTAGAATTTATTTATCTTACTTGACTGAAACTTTATGTTTGTTGATTAGCATTAACTCCCCATTCCCCCTTTTCCCCAGCCCCTGGCAACCATCATTTCACTCTTGGATTCTATTAGTTTGACTCTTTTAGATACCTCATCTAAGTGGAATCGTGCAGTATTTGTCTTTCGGTCACTGGCTTATTTCACTTAGCATAACGTCTTCAAGTTTCATCCATGTTGGAGCATGTGTTAGAACTTTTTTTTAAGGCCAATTATACCTTTGTGTGTATATACCACATTTTCTTTATCCATTCATCTGTCATTGGACGTTTAGATTGTTTCCATATCTTGGCTATTATCAATAGTGCTGCAAGTGAACATAGGAGGGCTAATATCTCTTCGAGCTCCTGATGTCAATTCTTTTGGATAAATACCCAGAAGTGGGATTGCTAGATCTTATGGTCTAATTTTAATATTTTGAGGAAACTCCATACTGTTTTCCATAGCGACTGCGCCATTTTGCATTCCCACAAAATGTACAAGGGTTCCAATCTCTTCACATCTTTACCAACCTTGTTATCTTTTTTTTTTAATAATAACTATCTTTTTTTTTTTTTAAAGGTCTGTTGCCAATCTAATGTTTCTACCATTGTAGGTTACAGATCTCTTCTCCTGAGCTGCTTTCAGGATTTTCTCTTTGTCTCTGAGGCTCGTAAGTTTTACTATTAGATGTTGGGGTGTTGACCTATTTTTATTTATTTTGAGGGGGGTTCTCTGTGCCTCCTGGATTTTGATACCTGTTTCCTTCCCCAAATTAGGGAAGTTCTCTGCTATAATTTGCTCCAATATACCTTCTGGCCCTCTCTCTCTTTCTTCTTCTTCTGGGATCCCAATTATTCTAATATTGTTTCGTCTTATGGTATCACTTATCTCTCGAATTCTGCCCTCGTGATCCAGTAGTTGTTTATCTCTCTTTTTCTCAGCTTCTTTATTTTCCATCATTTGGTCTTCTATATCACTAATTCTCTCTCCTGCCTCATTTATCCTAGCAGTTAGAGCCTCCATTTTTGATTACACCTCATTAATAGCCTTTTTGATTTTGACTTGGTTAGATTTTAGTTCTTTTATTTCTCCAGAAAGGGTTTCTCTAATATCTTCCATGCTTTTTTCAAGCCCAGCTAGTATCTTTAAAATCGTCATTCTGAACTCTAGTTCTGAAATCTTACTAATGTCCATATTGATTAGGTCCCTGGCAGTCGGTACTGCCTCTTGTTCTTTTTTTGAGGTGATTTTTTCCATCTTGTCATTTTGTCCAGAGGAGACTAGATGAATGAGAGAACAAAATGCTAACAGGGTAACAATATCCCCAGAAAATATACACTAAACAAATCAGAAGAGACCTGAAACCGGGGGAAAAGAAAGGGAAAGAAAGAAAAAAGAAAAAAAAAGAAAAAGATAAAGATAAAAGCAAACAAAAAAATAAAACAGAATATGATCAGATATGATCAGGCTGGTGCATAGACCAGTGCCACACACTAGATTTTGGGTGTATTTTGGTCTGTTAGAAGAAAGTGCCTCCCAAAATTTTAAAGAAAGAAAAACTTATGTATGTACAATAATAAGGGTTAATACGATGAAGGGATGGAATATGACTGTAAAGATGAAAATTATAAAATATTTTATAAAAGGACTTGATAAGAAGTTTGTTGAAAAAAGAAAAGAGGATTAAAAAAAAAGGGAGAGAATATGATTAGGCAGGAGACTAGAACAAAGCCATACACTAGAGATTTAGGGTATATTTTGGTCTGTTAGAAGAAACTATATCCCAAAATTTTAATGAGAGAACTACTTATATATATATATACCAAAAATAAGGTTAACTACTATGAAGGGATAGAATATGACTTTAAAAATGAAAAATAAAAAAGATTTAAAGAAAAAAGGGATTGATAAGATGTTTGTTGCAAAAGGGAAAAAGAAAAATTAAAAAAAAGAAAAAAGAAAAAAACAGTTAAAAAAAATGAACTTTGAAAGACTAAAGAATCATGGGAAAAAAGCCATGGATTCTATGTGCAGTATTCCCCTAGCGCTGGAGTTCTGCCGTTCTCATTGATCGGTAAAC
Source organism: Phoca vitulina (assembly GCF_004348235.1). NCBI lineage: Eukaryota > Metazoa > Chordata > Mammalia > Carnivora > Phocidae > Phoca > Phoca vitulina. The sequence continues at coordinate 1,183,095 of NW_022589709.1, forward strand.
TTGGTCTTGGCTGTTCTTGCTGATCTTCTGGGGGAGGGGCCTGTTGCCGTGGTTTCCAAATGTCTTTGCCGGAGTCGGAATTGCCCCGCCCTTGCCGGTCCGGGCTAAGTAATCTGCTTGGGTTTGCTCTTGAGAGCTTTTGTTCCCTGCAAGCTTTCCGTACAGCTTTGGAGGCTGAGAGTGAAAATGGCGGCCTCCCAGTCTCTGCCCTGGAGGAGCCGAGAAGTGGGGGCCCCGCTCCTCAGTGCGCCCCCAGAGAAAAGCAGTCACTCCCGTCTCCCCGGTCTCCGGCCGCACTCCGTGCTCACCCAGCCTGTGACCGAGCGTTTCTATCTCTGGCTCATGACCTGGTGTGGAGTCTCCAAACCCAGCAGTTCCCCGCGGTGCGCTCCCGCGCTGCTCCTCCCGGGGGAGGAAGGTGAGTCTCCCCGGATCTGCCGCTTGTTAACATGAGATCTGCTCTTCTAACAACATTTAGAGGGGTCCCTGCTGGAGGAGCAGTGGCCCGACTGTGCCCCGGATCATGGTTTATGGCAACCCCGAGCTGAGAGCCCGCGCCTGGGCTCCGTCTCTGCAGCCAGCTTCCCTGCTCCAATACACTTCTCCGCACATCCTACCTTCCAGAAAGTGGTCGCATTTCTATTCAGAGAGTTGCTGCTATTCTTTCTTCCATCTTCTGTTGAATTCATAGGTGTTCAGAATGTTTTGATCCCTATCCAGCTGAATTCCTGGGACCAGAGGAAATTTAGGTCTCCTACTCCTCTGCCATCTTGCTCTTCCCCCTCCCATCCTTACCCCATTTTTTAATTGGCTTAGTTTTTTTTGCTATTGAGTTTTAGGAATTTGTTATATATTTTGTTTGGTTGTTTTTATTATTTTTATTTATTTATTTTTAAGTAGGCTTCATGCCCAACATGGGGGCTTGAATTCACCACCCTGAGATCAAGAGTTGCATGCTCTACTGACTGAGCCAACCAGGTACCCCTTCCTTATATATTTTGAAGATGAACTCCCTATCACATATATGGCTTGTAAATATTTTCTCCCATCCCATAGGTTGTCTTTTCTACTCTGTTGATTGTTTCCTTTGCTGTGCAGAAGATTTTTAGTCTTGTCTATTTTTGTTGCCCTATGCTTTTGGTGTCCATTATTATGGTAAATGGTTTTACCATATATATGAGGTATATGTATATATGTATATATATATATGAGGTATATATATATACATATATATGTATGTATACATACATATGTATGTATGTTAGAAATATTTTGGAATAATAATAGGAAAAGTAGGGAAATAATACCTTTATTACCATTATTGCTGTTGGAATAATGGTATATATATATATATATATATATATATACATATATATGAGGTAATCTATATATGAGGTATATATATATGTATATATGAGGTGATATCTCATTATAGTTTTGAATTGCATTTCCCTGATGATGAAGGATGTTGAGCATCTTTTCTTGTGTCTGTTGGCCATCTATATGTCTTCTTTGGAAAAATGTCTGTTCATGTCTTCTGCTCATTTTAAAATTGGATTATTTGTTTTGTGTGTGTGTGTGTGTGTGTTGAGTTACATCAGCTCCTTATATATTTTGGATACTAACCTTTTATCAGATATGTGCAAATATCTATCTTCTGTTCAGTAGGTTGTCTTTTAGTTTTGTTGATTGTTTGCTTCGCTGTGTAGAAGCTTTTTATTTTGATGTTGTCCCAATAGTTTATTTTTGCTTTTATTTCCCTTACCTCAGGAAACATACGTAGAAAAATGTTCTACAGCTGATGAAATTGCTACCTGTGCTCTCTTCGAGGATTTTTATGGTTTCAGGTCTCACATTTAGGTCTTTGATCCATTTTGAGTTTATTTTTGTATGGTGCAGGAAAGTGGTCCCATTTCTTTCCTTTGTATGTAGCTGTCCAGTTCTCCCAACACCATTTGTTGAAGAGACTTTTTTTCATTGGATATTCTTTCCTGCTTTGTCGAAGATTAATTGACCATATAGTTGTGGGTTCATTTCCAGGTTTTCTATTCTGTTCTATTGATCTATGTGTCTATTTTTGTGCCAGTACCATACTGTTTTGATTACTGCAGCTTTGTAGTATAACTACAAAATCTGGAGTTGTGATACCTCCAGTTTTGTTTTTCTTTTTCAACATTGCTTTGGCTATTTGGAGTCTTGGGTGTTGGATGAATTAGCTTTGCCACTGGCCTTAAGTGTTGCTTGGGTAAGTCATTTCTCCCCACTAGAATGTGAATGCCATGAGGGCAGGGATTCTCTTTAGTGTTCTTTTGTTCATGAGGTATCCCAAGAACCTACATAGAGCCTAGCAATTAATGATAACTGTACAACAGCTGATAGTTGACTGACTCACCAGCTGATTCTCTGGGCTCTTGTTTTTTTCTCCTGAACACAGGGATTGGAACTGGAAGGGTATCAAACTGGTTGATCTCTATCTGAATCTGTGGTTGAATCACTAAAAATAATAAAATCTAAATGAAAGAGCATAGCCATGTGGGATGAAAACAGTCTCATTAACACTTGAGTGCCTGGTAAGAGCACTAATTTTAAGTTCTTTAGTTTTTGGCTTTAGCTTTTCAGTAGAGCATACCTCTTCACAGATGTCATTTTTCTCATTTGCTTTTTGTGGCATCTCTTGATGAGCTGCCTGAATTTGTTAGAAATATTTTGGAATAATAATAGGAAAAGTAGGGAAATAATACCTTTATTACCATTATTGCTGTTGGAATAAACAACTTAAAAGATGTGACATTTAAAAATAGTAATTTCCAAGAAAGGTAAAGACAAACATATTTGAATAGATTTTTTCTTCCACAGTAGGTGGCTGCAAACTTTGTATTAGCTTGGATGATGATGAAGTAATTTTTTTTTAAGGATTTTATTTATTTATTTGATTGAGAGTGTGCAGAAGCAGGGGGGAGGGACAGAGGGAGAGGGAGAAGCAGACTTCCCACTGAGCAGGGAGCCTGATGCAGGGTTTGATCCCGGGACCCTGAGATCATGACCTGAACCGAAGACAGACACTTAATCCACTGAGCCACCCAGGCACCCCTGGAGTAATTATTCTTTTTTTTTTTTTTTTAATATTTTTTTTTATTATTTATTTGACAGAGAGAGACACAGCGAGAGAGGGAACACAAGCAGGGGGAGTGGGAGAGGGAGAAGCGGGCTTCCCGCGGAGCAGGGAGCCAGATGCGAGGCTCGATCCCAGGACCCCGGGACCATGACCTGAGCCGAAGGCAGACGCTTAACGACTGAGCCACCCAGGCGCCCCTCTGGAGTAATTATTCTTAACAAGCTTATGTATTGTTCAAAATAACATGATATGATTTTATTTTATTTTTTATTTATTTATTTATTTTAAAGATTTTATTTATTTATTTGATAGAGACACAGTGAGAGAGGGAACACAATCAGGGGGAGTGGGAGAGAGAGAAGCAGGCTTCCCGCTGAGCGGGGAGCCCGATGTGGGGCTTGATCCCAGGACCCTGGGACCATGACCTGAGCCGAAGGCAGACGCTTAACGACTGAGCCACCCAGGCGCCCCCATGATATGATTTTAAAAAGTGTTTGCTGAGAATCTTTAATGTTGCTGCTAGTGTATTATGTGTGCTCCCATTCATCCTTATTATAAATTTGGTATCCAAGGCTTAAGTGATTTGCCACAGAGTAAACAGTAAAGTGTTGAGTTTGTGACATACAGGTAGTATCCAGTGACTATTAACTAGTATTATTGTTATTACTATAACCAATAAAACCATTTATTTACTGATTGACAAAGCTGGGCTACAAGCTTCAGTCTGATATTCTGAATCTAATAGTGGCATAAAATAATGGTGTGCCCTAACACTCTATAGTGAAATTAATAATACATCTATTTACTTTATAATATATGTTTATATCTATATATTATTTTGTTTTATATTTGGTTTATAGAATTTTATTTCTGCTAATTAAGATTTTTTTAAAGTCTCTTCCCCTCCCTGACCTCACTGATATAACACAGAAAGATCTGTTTTATTTTATGGAATTATGCCTTGTCAGAGAAGAATGTGAGTTTTTAAAGCTCATGTGGTTTAATCTCTTTTATGTAATGGATGGGGAAACTGACGTCCAGCTTGAATGACTTGCTCTTGGTGACCTGGTGGGTAGTGCCAGAGCTGGGGATGAGAGCCCAGTTTTCCATGATGCCACAGAGCCCCTCTGAGAGGAGGAAAAAGAGCCTTGGTTTCTGCAGCATTCCACACTGCAGTCCAGCTGGGAGTGGGCAAGAACTGCTGACGAGGCTCAGTGACCCTTGGCAGGGCTGAAGTAACTGAGCTTTTTGTTGTCAAGTGTAGAAAACCAGAGTGAAGTGTCAGAGAACATTGTCTGGAAAATAGTTATCATAGGCAAATTTTGTGCATTTATATAAATGCAACCATTGTTTAGTGACATAAATTGATTAATGTGATAGGCTTCTCTCAAGGTCCTCATTTGTCAGTCCTACAAAGTCCTGTAGGACAAAGTATTAGTGTTAATCTTCATTTCCTCTGCCTGAAATATCTGTTGTTTTTTCTCTCTGTACATCCTATTACAGTATAATCCAGCACAGAGTGGTGAAAGGAACTCTGGGTTAAATCCCATTATGGTGGGAAGAGAGAACATTCTGAAGACAAACTTTCCAGGTCTGAGACCCAGCTCTGCCTCTTCCTGGCTGTGTCAGTTTGGGTGAGTCCTCTGTTTCCTCCTCTGCAAAATGGGATAATAGTGGGATACATTGTGAGGATTAAATAATATATTTGATGTTCTTAAGAAGGTGCCAGGATATAATAAGCTGTTAGTGAATGTTAGCTACAGAAGAAAATAAATCCCAGCTGTGCTAGAATGTTGCTGTGGTAACAGAGGAAAGCTAATTCTTCTCTGGATCTCAGATTTTTCAGATATAAATAAGATGGTATGATGAAGACTCTTCCTGTTTGAATGTTCAATGACTTCAGGCTTGTCCTTGTCCCCCCATCAGCAATAATCTCTCCTTCACTAACTCACAGTCCTGCATTTGGGCCTCTGTTAGGACACCTCTTCCACTCTCTGTTTCTAATACTTTGTCTATAATTATTTTTATCTGTCCCTACTTGAGAGCATGTTTATCCCCGTGATTTGCTCATAGCTAATGCTCAACAGATGTTTGAGTGGATGGACTAATAGTAATCTTTTTCTCTTAGTGCATCTCAGAGTGAGTGGTCAGGTAGCTTTGTTGTGCCTTTTTTTTTTTAGTCTTTTATTATGGAAAATTTTGAATGTACTTAAAGAAGAAAGAATAATAAAATGTACTGCCATGGACTCATACCCCGAAACATGAATTATCCACTCATGACTAATCTTGCTTCATTTAGCCCTCATCTTCCATCTCGTCCCTCCAGAATTTTTTTTTTAAGATTATTTATTTATTTTTTGACACAGAGAGAGTGAGAGAGGGAACACAAGCAGGGGGAGTGGGAGAGGGAGAAGCAGGCTTCCCACTGAGCAGGGAGCCCGATGCAGAGCTCGATCCCAGGACCCTGGGATCATGATCTGAGCTGAAGGTGGACACTTAACAACTGAGCCACCCATGCGCCCAACGTCCCTCCAGAATTTATATATTTATATGTGTGTGTATATGTGTGTGTGTATAGATGTGTGTGTATATATTTACAATATTATATTATACATTATACACATATAAAAAATAAAATAATTATAATTAATATAGCCACTCCAACTCTCTCCTTTGGTTACTATTTGCATAGAATATCTTTTCCAATTCTTTTATTTTCAACCAATTTGTGTTTTTGAATCTGAAGTGAATCTCTTGTAAACAGCATATGGTTAGATCATTAAAAAAAAAAAAATCAGTTTGGCCAGTCTCTGTCTTTTAGTTGGGATGTTTAATCGATTTATATTTAATGCAATAACTGAGAAGGTGGGATTTATGTCTGCAATTTTACTATTTGTTTTCTATATATCTTATGTTTTTATGTTCCTTTGTTCCTTTATTATTACCTTTCGAGTTTAATATAGATAGTTTCTAGAGTACCATTTTAGGTCCCTTGTTGTTTATTTTATATTTTTGAGTAAATATTTTCTTAGTGGTTTTCCTGGAGATTACAATGAACATCTTAATTTGTAACAACCTCATTTGGATTATAAAATTTCAATAGTATATAAAATTTCAATAGTATATAAAAACTTGGCTCCTATGTAGCTCCACTCCCTCCCTCCTCCTTTGTGCTGTTATTGTCATACAAACTAAATCTTTATAAATTTTATGCTCATTTGCACAGATTTATAATTATTACTTTATGTAGTTGTATTTTTTTAAAAAAAGATTTACTTATTTATTTGGTGGAGAGAGAGAGCGAGAGAGAGAGAGCATGGAGGGCAGGGGCAGAAGGAGAGGGAAAGAGAGAATCCTGAGTAGACTCCCTGCTAAGCAGTGATTCTGATGCGGGGCTCAATCTCACAACCCTGAGTTCAGGACCTGAGTTGAAATCAAGAGTCCAACAATCAAACAACTGAGCCACCCAGGCACCCCTTTATGTAGTTGTATTTTTAAGTCAGAGAGGAGAAAGAAGAAATCACAAACCAAAAATCCTTTTATGCTGTCTTTTATATTTACCTATGGAGTTACTTTTAGTGATACTTTTTATTTCTTCATGTGAATTTGAGTTACTGTCGAGTTTCATTTCATCTCAGCCTAAAGGATTCCCTTTAGTATTTCTTGTAGACTGGGTCTGCTAGCAACAGATTCTCTGTTTCTGTTTATCTGGGAATGCCTTCATTTCTCTTCTATTTTTGAGGGATAAATATACTGAATATAGAATTCTTGGTTAATTGCCTTTCTTTCAGCACTTTGTATATGTTATCCCACTGCCTTCTGGCCTCCCTAGTTTTGGATGAGAGACAAGCTGTTAATCTGATTGAGGATCTCTTGTACATGCAAGTTGCTTCCTTCCTTCTACTTTCAAAGATTCTTTCTTTGTCTTTTGACATTTTTTCTAAAGATTTATTTATTTATTTATTATTTTAGACAGAGACAGAGAGAGTGTGGGGTGGGGAGGGGCAGAGAGAGAGAGGGAGAGAGAGAATCTTAAGCAGACTCCCCAGTGGGTGTGGAGCCCTACATAGGGCTTAATCCCAGGACCCTGAGATCATAACCTGAACCAAAATCAAGAGTCAGATGCTTAACTGACTGAGCCACCCAGGTGCCTGTTTTTGACATTTTTATTATGATTTGTTTAGGTGTGGATCTCTTTGAGTTCACCCTATTTGGAATTTGCTGAGATTTTTGGATGTATAGATTAATGTTTTTCATAAAATTTGGGAAGTTTTTGGCCATTATTTCTTCAAATACTCTTTCTGCTCCTATTTCTCTCCCATTATGCATGTATTGGCATGTTTGATGGAGTACCACAGTTCTTGGAGTCTTTATTTTTCTTCATTCTTTCTTCTCTGTTCTTCAGACTGGATAATCTCAATTACCTATATGCAAGTTTACTGATTATTTCTTTTGCCAGCTCACATCTGCTGTTGAGTCCTCTAGGAAATTTTTCATTTAAGTTATTATACTTTTCAACTCCAGAATTTATATTTGGTTCTTTTAAAAAATAATTTCTATCTCTTTATTGATATTTTTTATTAGGTGAGATGTCATCTCACTTTCCTTTAGTTCTTTAAATATAATTTACTTTAGTTGTTTGAATATGTGTAGATACCTGATTTGAAGTTTTTGTCTAGTGAATCCAATATCTGGGCTTCATTGGACAATTTTTATTGATTGATCTTTTCCTATGTTTGGGCCATATTTTATTATTTGCATGTTTCTTTTTTTGTTGTTGTTGAAAACAGGACAGTTAAAATCAGATTTTCTTTCCTTCCCAAAGGAAAATTTGTTATCACTGCCATTTGTTGTTTTTTTGTTTGTTTAGTGTTTTAGGGGGGAGAACCAATTCTGTATATCTTGTATTCTTTGTCATGCATGGCCACTGAAGTCTCTGTTTGATTTGTTTAGAGGTCAGCTAATAATTGGATAGAGATTTCCTTAAATTTTTGGAACCAATAAATTGCCCAATCTTTAATGAGGGGCTCTGTGTTTGTATTGGGGCACATGTTTAATGCTGAGCCAGGCAGCTTCACAGCTTTCCTGAGCCTTAACTTCCTGCTTGAATGGAGCCTCAATATTAGCCAGAGATGAGAACTTAGGACATTTTCAGGTCTTTTTCATCATGCACACAAATCTATGGATGTATATGGCCTGATAGATTTATAGCAGTATTTTAGAGCTCTTCAAAGCCAATTATGGAGATCTCATTTCTTATTTTTCCCTTTTAAGCTTTTTGGTTAACGTTGTTTGCCTCAAACATTATTGATACTCTCCTCCTCCCTCCCCCCCCCCCCCCCCCCCCCCCCGCCCCCAACAGCTGTGATGTTAAGCAGTTGTGTTCAACAGATGCCCCTGGGGAAAGATCTGTTCAAACTAGTCAGGCTCCAAGTCAGATCAAAGAAAGACATACTCATACTTTCAAGAGGTATCTTCCAAGGAACCAGAAGATAGGTCAAATAATGGTAATTCTCTGAAAATGGGACTTTGAAGGAGCTCCAACCCCATTCTGCCCTCTTCTGTGGCTGCTAGGTTGCTGCTTTTTACCACTGGGTTTTAGGTACTGCTGAGCTGGGAAGAAGGGATGAGACAAGGGCAAGTTAAAATACCACAAAACTCACTGTTCTTACTGAGATTCAATCATTTATCCTGAATAAATCCTCCCTAGATTGCTATAAGCCTTTGGCTAATTTGCAGTTGATTTTGATGGTTTTGCCACGTTCTCACTGCTTTTATGGAGAAAATTTTTGGAAGTCCTCATTCTACTCCTCAGTGACATCAGCTCCTTAAGTTTCTTTTCATCTATAGGTTTCCTCCATCATCACATTTTTTCTTTGAAATCTTTTTGTTGATAAAACCAGATTATTTTCTATCCACTCTGGATTTTGTTGATTGCATCTTTGTGGTGTCATTTAACATGTTCTTCTGTCCCTGCATTTCCTGTGAATCAAGAGTAGGTTGCATGATTACATTTATATTGGACTTGTTTTTGCAAGACTGTTTCATAGGTGCTGTGTTCTTCCATTGGGAGGTATGTAAGTGTGGTTTCTTTCTTGCTTGCTTGCTTTCTTGCTTTTCTATGATTTTAGTAGCCATTGAAAAATCATTTCATAGATCCATAATTCATTAGAGAGACCAAAAATGGTGATATTCCAATTCCAAATTTCTTCACAGTTTAATAACTGAAATTCTTGTAGGGTGAAAATGTTCCTTCATCAACTAGTTTAATAACTGAGATATAGCTTATAAAGGAAAGATATACTAAGTTGTTATTTTTACAAAATGAAAATATGGATTCTTTTTTTTTTTTAATTTTTTTATTGTTATGTTAATCCCCATACATTACATCATTAGTTTTAGATATAGTGTTCCATGATTCATTGTTTGTGCATAACACCCAGTGCTCCATGCAGAACGTGCCCTCCTCAATACCCATCACCAGGCTAACCCATCCTCCCAACCCCCTCCCCTCTAGAACCCTCAGTTTGTTTTTCAGAGTCCATTGTCTCTCATGGTTCTTCTGAAAATATGGATTCTTAAAGATGAGTTAATCATGTAAGCACTGGGCACAGTATCTAGAATAAGTCTCATGTAGAGTGGTAAAGTTATTATAATTGCATAAGGTAGTGAAATGTTATGTTATTAGTTGGCACCATTGTTCCTCATCTTACTTTAGGGAAATACCCTGAAAAAGCCACTTGATGGGAGACATGAGATTCTAAGGTTATGGGTCACCAAAGAAAATGGGTAAACTGATTTGCATTTAAATTTAATAGGAATGTGTGGAGGTGAGATTTCAGAGGCTATTAGCAGTTTGGATTAGGATTAGCAGCAAGTAATAGAAAATAAAAATAACAGCCATTTAAATAAGGTAGAAAGGTATTTCATGTGTAAATGGTTGCAGTTAGGTGGTATTGTCAGAGATCTATGCTCCTTCCATCTTGTGTCAAGGTCACCTCTTATTCCAATGATCCAGTCATGATCCAGTCATGACATCCACATTCTAGTCAGGGGGAAGTAGGAAGGGCAGAGGAGAGCACATCCCTCCCCATATGGACATTTCCCAGGGACCGTGAACACAAACTATTTCCTCTTACATTTCATTGGCCAGAATGAAGATAGCTACACCTAACTGCAAGGGAGGCTCGAAAATGTGTCTGTACTCAGATCATGTGCCCAGGTGAAAACCAGGGGTTCTGTAAGTGAGGAAGGAGGGGAAAACAAATATTGAGAGCAACTAGTCATCTCTGCCACAGAGGGGGAAGAGGAAAGGAAGCCAAGAGATGGCACAAAGCTGGAGTTAGAATTTTCTAGAAGTGGAGTGCATGAGGACTTTTAAGAACCAAGATGTTATCTTAATTTGTACTGTCCCAGAAATAGGCCTTGAGACAAGAATTTGAAAGCATGTAGTTTATTTAGGAGGTGATTCTAGGAAACACCAGTAGGGGAGTGGGGAAGTGAGGCAGTAAAGGGAGGGCAAATATAAGCTGTACTTTTCTAAGTTAAAACTTTAAATTAAAAAAATTTTAAATTTCAGCTTTATTGAGGTATACTTAACACATGAAGTTGTAAGATATTTAAGGTGTACGTTGTGATGAGTTGATATACCTGTTCGTGTACATTGTGAAAGGTTCCCTGCATCTTGTTCATTAACACATCCATCACCTCACATATTTACATAATTATTTAAGAGAATATTAGGAAGTGAGAAGCAGTGGGGCCATTTGATAAGTCTGCCTTATCAGAGGATGTATGTGTGTGTGTGTGTGTGTGTGTGTGTGTTGAGTCAATCTTATTTATTTATTCAAAAATATTTATTGAAGACCTAAATGTGATGCACAATAATAATGCACTACTCCAGGCACTGAGGATACAGCAGTGGGGAAAAAAAGGGCAAAATGCCTGCCCTACCAGAGCTTACATTCTGTCTTCTCTGGACAATGAGTACAGAGAGACGCTAGCTGATGTCTGAGTCACAGTTAGCTCTAAGATGTTGCTTTTTCTCTTCTGTAACTGGAAACATGCCATATATATTTTTTACTTATTTATTTGAGAGAGAGAGAGCAGGAGCAGAGGGGTGGAGCAGAGGGAGAGGGAGAAGCAGACTCCCCACTGAGCAGGGAGCCCGACACAGGACTCCATCCCAGGACCCTGGATCATGACCTGAGCCGAAGGCAGATGCCTAACTGACTGAGCCACTCAGGCGCCCAAAAATGTGCCTTATCTGATATAAGATAAAAGCATGTCTTTCTAGGGAGGTGCTGGGATTGGGAATTGGATGCAGGTTGCCCAAAGGTGCAAATTTTTGGTTATAAGATAAATAAGTACTAGGAATGTAATGTACAACATGATGACTACAGTTAATACTCTGTGTGGTATATTTGGAAGTTGTTAGAGTAAATCCTAGGAGTTCTTATCACAGGGGAAAAAACGTTTTTCTCTTTTCTCTTTTTCTATCTATGTAGGATGTTGGATGTTAACTAAACTTATTGCAGTAATCGCTTCACAACATGTAAGTCAAATCAGTATGCTGTATACCTTACATGTATACTGTGCTGGATGTCAATTATATCTCAATAAAAAGTGGAAAGAAAATAAAGAAGATACTCAGCAAAAAAAAAAAAAAAAAAAACAGCATATCTTTCTGTTTCTGAGACATGTGTCAATGAGGATTTATTTTTCTATAGAGGACTGGATAGTATTTGGCTGTTTTTGTTTTTGTTCTCTTTTGCTGAGAGCCTTGAGAATTCAGGACACAGAAGTGGAGAGAGGGCTTACCCTGAAGCTGTGTGAGAGCCAAGCAGGAAACACTAAATGGAAAGTGTGAGTGAGTTTGTCAGCAGAGAGGATGGGAGACAAAGGATTTTGAAGAGGTTTCCCCAAATTTATCCCAAAGCTCCACTCTAGGGGGCTTTAAGGCAGAGGTTTCCTTTTTAAAAAAATTTTATTTAATTTTTATTTATTTATTTATAATAATTTTTTACTATGTTATATTAGTCACCATACAGTACATCATTAGTTTTTGATGTAGTGTTCCATGATTCATTGTTTGCATATAATAACCATTGCTCATTGCAACATGTGCCCTCCTTAATGCCCATCACCAGGCTAACCCATCCCCCCACCCCTCTCCCCTCTGAAACCCTCAGTTTGATTTCCGGAGTCCATAGTCTTTCATGGTTCGTCTCCCCCTCTGATTTCCCCCCTTCATTTTTCCCTTCCTTCTCCTAATGTCCTTCATGCTATTCCTCATGTTTCACATATAAGTGAAACCATATGATAATTGACTTTCTCTGCTTGACTTATTTCACTTAGCATAATCTCCTCCAGTCCCATCCATGTTGATGCAAAAGTTGGGCATTCATCCTTTCTGATGGCTGAGTAATATTCCACTGTATATATGGACCACATCTTCTTTATCCATTCGTCTGGCGAAGGGCATCTCAGCTCCTTCCACAGTTTGGCTATTGTGGACATTGCTGTTATGAACATTGGGGTGCATGTGGCCCTTCTTTTCATTTATTTGACACAGAGAGAGAACACAAGCAGGGGGAGCAGCAGAGGGAGAGGGAGAAGCAGGCTTCCCGCTGAGCAGGGAGCCCGATGCGGGGCTCCATCCCAGGACCTGGGATCATGATCTGAGCTGAAGGCAGATGCTTGAGGTCTGAGCCACCCAGGCATCCCCAGAAGTTTCCTATTGTTCCTTCAAGAACACTGGATGCCTAAACTCTGATACTGCTCCCCACTTCCCCATTCCCTCAGCATATCTCAGATTTCTTTTTTTAAAAATCTCTAGCCACGATGATGGGATATAGATTTGCCAGCACATTTGTTGCAGAGCTCTGTGAACTTGCCGGGCTGGGTGGCAGCTGAGGTGTTCTGGGGTTAAGCCTCCTGTCTTAGGATTCTGAAAATGGTCCCAAGAAGTCTGCCTCTGGGTGGGGAGATAATTCAGGGGTGGGCAGGGGTGGGGGGAGGTGAGGAAGGCCAGTTCCAGCTGATCAGGCCAAATGCTGGCACATTATGAAGACGAAGACGAGCCGGTGGCTTGGCCCTTTCCTTTCACCAGCCAGTTTTATTCGCTTAAACACAAGTCCAGCGAGGCCAGCTAGTGGCTAAGAGCGTGGAATTTGGAAAGTGACAGTTTCTCCTTTGCTAGTTATGTGAACCAGGACTAGCCGTGTGAACCTGCTCTTTTTTTTTTTTTTTTTTTTTTTTTAAGCATCTGTATCTTTTGGAACTTCAGTTTTGTCACTTATAAAATGGGACAGTCATCTGTACGTGCTAGGGTTTTTAAAAATAATGTGCATCTGTATTTAGCACAGTGCCTGTGCTCAGTGAATGGTATCCGTTTCTAGGCTGGGCAGATTGGAGGATCCCAGCTTTACAGAGGAGGAAGATGAGGTGCACACAGTGGGTCTCTGCACTCTGCTTCCCCCATCTCTTGCCTCTTAGAATCCTGTGTCCTTTCCAGGCTCAGCAGGTCCTAAAGCCTTGGCCAGGCTTGAGTGCTTTGCTCACCACCCTGGGCAGGGAGGGGCTGTTGGCAGAGAGAGCCATACTTCTGCCCACCTGGGTCAGAGCTGCTCCCTGCTCTCCTGGGTCTGCAAGGAGCAGACGGGGTCGCAAGTGAAAGGGATCCTGAATGAGGTCCCAGGGAGGCATCCACTGGGTAAGTGCTGACCGGGTGGTGGAAAGCATTCAAAACGATTCTCTGGCATTTCTTTAAGAGCATTCATATGCAATCCAGGGAGGGCACATTTTCTAAAAGGCAGGTGGAAATGCATCCCTGCTGTTCTCAGGAGGGCACATTTGGAAGGCTCTTGTCCAATTAAAGTATTACAGAACCCAACTACTCCTCAAGGTTATTTCTGAAGAGGGAGGGGTTGGTTTTTGTCTCCTAATAGGGTGGAGATGAAGCAGAGAGGCCAGCACCTGATAAAGAACAAGAGGATGCTCGAGTCTGTGCTAATGTAGCTGGCCTGAATTCAGTGTGTGGGTGTATATATGAGTGCAAATGTGTGTTTGTATATGTGTGTGTGCGTGTGTCTTCCCTCAGTGTCTGCTTTTGTTATGGACCTTTCTCTCCCTCTTGTCTCTTCATGGCTCTGAAGATTCCAGACCATGTAGGTGTGAATCCTGTGAGTCCTTGAGCAAATGCAGATGATAATGGTACCTGCCTCATTGAGAGAAGGTGCATGTGAAGCACTTAGCAGGGAGCCTGGCACATAGTAGCTGTTCAATAAACTCGGTATATTTTCTGATAACTTTTCTTCCTGTGTGCACATTTCTCTCTATTGGGGCAAGTGTAGTGGCTATACTAAATGTCCTGGGTTGCAGATCACGAAAGTGCAGGTCCCCTCCATGGGATCAGGAATGGGTCCATCATTTCTCCAGAACCAAGGACAGCACCTGGCTCAGCTTGGGTGCTTCATAAGAGCTGGTGACTGAATCAATGAGTGATTCTGACTGGAGCTAACTTAAGTAGAAAAGAGAAAATAATGTAGAAGATGTCAAGTGTCATGGAAACCAAAGGTGGGGACGAGGAAGGCCTTGGGAAGAGATACAAGCTGGGGTCTTGAATGTCACAAGGACAGGCTTCTCAATTCTCTTTCCACCTATGCACACTTTGATCTTTAATCTCCTGTAGATTAGTTTCTTCTGCTCCTCAGGCTATCTGGTGAATTCTGGCCACCTCATAATGATCAGTCAAGCTGATTTCGGATACTGACTAGCTGTCTCTGAATCTTGTTTTCAGATTCCCAGGAGTGATCTGATTGGCTTGGGCCAGATCTCTTAATTCCTGGTCTAGTCAGAAACGGTAGAAAGTAGGGCCACATGGCTCCTACCCAACTCCCCACCCCATGGATGGGGGAAGTTCTTAGATGAGCTGGCTCTTGTGAACTGGCAGATGACTGGTGGTTCAGTGGTTGCCTTGCCCTGCTGAGTCTGAAAGAAGGGACCCATCCACAGAAGAGATGAGAGTGAGCTGGGGGCATAATCTTTAACTTCAGAGCATGGGTAGAAAGAAGTGTGTATGTAGAATTATAGGACAAATGGATTCCGTGATCCTGTCCAGGTGGTTTATATGGAGTGGTATTTGGGAGGATTTGGGAGAAACTCTTCCCATTGAGGCCTGAAATTTCCTGGGTACTAGCCTTGTAACATTTTCCGTTCTAAATGGGAATGTTGAGTGTTAATAACTTTAAGATCTTCGTTCTTGAGCAAGGTGTGCTAAAGATCATTGCACTCTTTCCTGTAAGAGATCTGTAATGTTACCCCAGGGAGAATGAGTTACATGTGCCAATCCCTGTCAATTTTAGTCTTCTAAAATAAGTTTGGCCCTTCTACTGAGCTGCGTTTCTCATTAATCCAGTGGTTCTCAGAGAGTGGTCTCCTACCAACCACATCAGAATTACCTGGGAACTTGTTTCTATGCAGATTCATGTCCGCCACCCCAGGCCTATGGAAGCTCTCCCAGTGAGTCCCATGCATCTAGAAGCTGGGAAAACCATTGCCTTCATCTCTTTAGGGTGAGGCTTGTCCCTTGGTTCAAAGCTTCATAGGATGTATCTCTGTGAAGGCTTTTCTGAGCAAAGTCTTTGAGATTAAGCCCTCAGGAGGCTTTGAGTAGATATTGCCATTAAGTTCTAATGATTGCTTCTCTCAGCCTTGGGAAAAGTTATAATTCCTGAAGAGATATTGGCCTGGAAACTCTTTCAGAGGCTCCGCTATAGAAGGTGACACTACTCTGTCTTTTATCTTTTAGAAGAATAAGTGATGTCAGCATGAGCTTCATGCTGAGACAGTGGACATTTTCCACCTTCACGCAGAGGTGGTGTGTAAAGCACTCTGAATTGAATTGCAGTGGACCAGTGTCGAACTTCAGCCTTTATTTGTAAGTGGCATGGGAAGGAAAATACCGATTCAGTATCTGCATCCCTTTATCTCACTGAATTCCCACAATGGCCCACAAAGGTAGATACTATCATCCTTGAAGAAAAGTGAAATAGTTGGACCACTATTTGACCAGCAAGTGCTCAAATGGGGATTCTAACCTAGACAATTATATGCCAATAACCAAACCTTGAACTATAATGCTACAACATTTGCACATGGCCCTTAGCCTCTTCTTTTCCCCTTCTGTTTTTCCTTCTCCCCATCCCTGCATTGTGCCCTACTCTGCACTGCACTGAGCTTCCTCGCCTCAGGGGAGGTTGAGGCAGAGCTTCTAGGCTTTCTGTGCTCCCATCAGCTGACTTCGGGCAGGGTTGTAAGACAGGGGGATTTACAACTCCCCACAGCCCTATCCAGACTGGAAAGCTGTCCCGTGGTGTGGAGAGGTGATAAGAGCAATGTACATGGTGGGTCTGGGAGAGAGATGTCCTGTGTCCTGCTCCCTGGGCTCACGGGAGAGCAATGTGGTGCAGCCAGTCTTGTTAGAGAGGCGGGCAGGCGGTGCACAGAGTGCCCTACTCAGAAGCAAGGGGAGGGTGCTAGGCCTGAAGAAGCCGACTGCGAAGCCACAGGGGCCTCTGGAGGAATCCCGTGCTGACCTGACCTCACTCCCGGGCACACTGGCCCCCAGAGACCCCACGTGAACTTTGACATGATCCCCACGGTATTTGTGGGTAAACGTGTGTATGGGGACCCAGAGGTACTATATTGACTGAAAATAAGTTTCTGTCCCCTTGGCACAATAAGAACTCAAAATACAAGTTTAGCTGAGTAAAGGAAATTGTGTTTCTTGCACAAATGCGTGTGTGGACTGGGAATCGTAGTCTCTACACAGATTCGGCTCATTTGCTGTGCTCAACGACCCGTGAGGTGAGCGAGGCTCTCCAGGGCCCCTTTTGTCACTTGTCACTGTGCGGCATTTAGCCACGAAGTCCAAAGGCCACGAAGTCCGACCCATCACCCTCCTTTTACAAACGGGATTTCCCTGCTGGTGTGGGCGCCTGCCTGGCACCTGTCTGCCACTAGGTGGGGTTAGAAATCGCAGGATGCGCGGGGTCTTGCGAGGGCTTGTCGGAGATGGTGGGACAAGCCGATGGCAATGACAGCAGTGAGGGGGACTCGCTTCTCCTTGGGGGTCAGAAGTGGCCCTCTCTTCTTCCTCCGGCAGAGCATGTAGTGCTCTTTATTTTGTTAAACTGGGTTTTCAAAATGACAAGCCATGTTACTTTGCAAATAGTTCAGAAGTTTGTCGATGTAAACCATCCCTGTTCCTCCCCTCGGAGAGATCCACCGGGAACAGTTTGGTCTGTACGCTTCCTGTTTTTGCTTTCCTCTGAGTTTAATGCGTCCCCACTCCCACGTACCTCCGTGCCTGTGTCGGTAGCTCCGCATGTCCTCAAACACAGCTATGTATGGCACATGCATGGTTTTCCGACTTGCTTGTTTTCACTTAGCATATTTTATAAACATGTTCTCAAGTCAGTGCAGATAGATGCCTCATATTTATTGCCTCCTTAGCAATCTATGGTATAAATGTACCGCAAATTTTTAAAAAGATCTTTATTTATTTATTTGACACAGAGAGGGAACACAAGCGGGGGAGTGGGAGAAGGAGAAGCAGGCTTCCCACTGGCAGACGCTTAACGACTGAGCCACCCAGGCGCCCCATGTACCGCAATTTTTAAAACCATCATCTGCCTTCTCTTCTCCCCTTCTCTTCCCCTCTCCCTTCCCTTTCTCCTCCTCTTCCTTCTCCTTTTTTTTTTTTCCCCTGGCAATTACAATGTTGGAACAAATATTTTCATACCTCTAACTTTCTGCCCTTGCATTAGTATCTGTTGTTTTAGTATAGTTTGCTGTGTTTTACTTTTGCATCGGCTGAGTCCTAAGTTACTCACATTTAAAATTTCCATAGCTACTGCAAGAATTGCTCTTCATAAAGGTTGTACTATTTTAAACTCCCACCAGCAGAGTTACAAAGAGCAATGTTTCTAAATCCTGCATTGTACTTATCTCTTTAATAACCGTATCAAACGGGTGAGACCCCGCGAGGACAGGGATCCGCCAGCCTGGCCGTCAGCCCTTAGCACTGCGGCCTCCCCTCCCCCCGCAAACGGCAGGTGCTCAGCGGGTATCTGCGTGAGTGAAAGAGAACCTGCCAAGAACTCATTCTGAAAATTATGCTTGGGAAAATTTTAAGATAAGAAATTTGACTGACAAAAGTATTCCAGCTTGGAGGATGATAATTCCCTAAATTCATTTGGGATGGTGAAGGTAAAAATAAAAATCTGTTATTTTATTTCAAAATTTTAATCTGTTGGCTTGATAGTTACACAAAGAGGGGGAAAATCCCCACTTTGGTTTCTCCAGCTGTGTTCAATTTGGATAATACATTTCCACAGTAGTGTAGACATGAGCCTCCTCTGGGAGGCTGGCCATTCTCACTGTGGATTCCCAGGTAATCGCCCCAGGGCATGGCCTGTTTCAGTTGTCCTACTAAGTGTAAGGCACATTGCCAAGGCATGGCCTGGTCCCTTTGGCTGAGAGGCAGTGAGTGGGGCTGGTTTGTGGCAGAGAGGACCTAGCTTATGTCCTGCCTTTTTTGCTCTGTGACCTTGGGCAAGTCACTGTGCCTCTGGGGGCCTCAGTGCCCTTACTTCTGGAGTAGGAGTGATCATTTCGGCAATTCCTGCCTCTTGGCTGGTTGTGAGGCCCAGAAGCAGGTCGAGAATGATAGCGTGCTATGCAAATGTGAAATGTCAGCTGCAGACTATCTTGCTGGCCTTTTGAGAAGACTCGACATAAACAGGTGAGACGTTCAGTGGGAAAAGCGAGAGCCCTCTGATGCCGAAGGAGAACAGTGCTCATGAGGCCACTAGGGAGAATGGTGAAGTGACAAGATGGAGAGATTGAGAGGAGGCTGGAGGGCTGGGTGGGCACTGAGGACTGGAGCCTCCAGGGGAGAGAGGAAGGCGGCCGAGCCTTCCAGGGGCACAAAGGGCTTTCTCTGTCCCTCCACCACACAGGGACCTGTCTCCTTGGGGCTGCTTTTGCTTGATTTGGTGTGCTGTTAACCTTTGCTCAGCCCCAGGCTGTGTTTAACATGGGGCCATGGGCAGGGGGAGAAGGTCACAACAAATTTAGTGGGAGGCATTTTAAGTACCTAAAGCAATAAATCCTCATGTACCTCGAGCCTGCGCAGGCCTCCCCAAACCTGGGAATTCAATTTTGTGCAGTGCACACAGTTTGCCAAGCACGCTAAGTCACCAGGAGAACAACTTGATGTATTGCTGTGGGGAAAAAAATTGCCGTGTCCCTTTCTTCATTCAAATTAACACCTTTTCATGCTGGGCTGACAGGTGACTGATCACCTGAGAATACATCCTGGCTTCAAGTGATTTGATAACTCTTCCTTCTCTGTTTCCCTGTCTTTATTTTCATGCCTTAAAAAGTCAGGAGAAAACATTATTATTATTATTGCTATAGAATCAGTACCTGATTCATAAGCCCTAAGCTCTGGGGCCTGGCATATGGTAGGCATTAATAAAGGATGAATGAATAAATGACTAGATTTGGTTGATGTCTGCAGAGTGCCCTTTTTCCTTCCCAGAGGATCAGAGGAAGCTTTTGCTTTCTTTTGGTTTTTGATTCTTTTTTTTTCCTTGCACGGTGGACACTGTGCTGTGCACAGGTCAATGCGAGCCCTGCTCAGACGCCCCTCTGAGGAGGTGGAGGACTTGTCCCAGCTGTTGGCGGCCCCTAGAGGGACTGCCTGAGTTGCAGAGAGTCATCATGCCCAAGGTGAGGCCTTCCTGGGGTGACCCATATCCAGCATTTGATCCATATGGGGTTTTAAAGGCCCAGCCTTCTCAGCCCAGCTGGGGACAGTTCCCAAGGGTCATTTTAGCTCTGCATCTCTCCCCTGGGGGTGGCTGCTGTTGGGCGGCCTCACAGTTCCACGTTCCCTCCAATCCTACCCCTCCCTTCCCTTCCACAGATGTCAGCCTCAGGAGAACTCCTCAATAAACCTCCTGCGCTCTAGACTCCATTTTGGAGTCTGCTTCCCGTGCAGCCCAACCTGCGACATTTTGTCCTGTTTTTGCATAGATTTCCATTTGACCTTCCTCCTCACTGGCGCTACTATCAGCTGACATTTATCGAGTGCTTGTGTGAGGTAGGCACTCTACCTGCCTCCTTTCACTCAATCTTCCTGAGGACCCTGGATGAAAGGCTCTGTTAGAATCCACATGTTCAGGCACGGAAGTGAGGCTGGACGCTCAGTGACTCATCCAAGGTCACGGCCAGTAAGTGCTGGAGCCAGAACTTGAACCCGGTTGCATTCTAGAGCCTGGGCTCTTAGCTACTCTGCTTCCTTCCAGTTCCCCGGCTGACAACTTTAGATAAATCTGAGGAGAGGAGTTTGATGACCCAGGCAAGCATTTCCCAAAGGTTTTGTAGGACTCAGATGCTTTTTGTTAAAGGGGTTCTAGAGTCAAATAGGTGGGGAATATTTCATGTCGAGGGTCCTCTGTGCAATTCACCAAGTGCATTAATGTAGTAGCAGCTCTGAGGAGTCTTACTGTAGGGAACCCTGTTGTGTTTTCCAAACTTATTTGACCACAAAAAAAACATGGTGTTCTGTGGGGAAAAAAAAACCAAAAACCAAAACTATAGGAAACACTGGCCTAGACCTTAAATGCTTATTTTACTTTATGGGGGGTTGGTTAATGTTTGCTGGGTTACCTTTTCTGGTCCTGACTAATCATTATGCTACTTAATGAGTTGTTTCAAAGCTATAAAATAGAAGTAATTTTTATCTCATGAAACTTATGTTGTGATCAAATGAGGAACGAGATACAAAAATTTTGAAAATCATTAAATTACTGTATAGAGGCTAAAGTTATCAATATTTTCTGATTCAGAAATGTTAGGGGGCTGATCTGTCAAAAGCCATCCCTCATAGAAAATCTACCTTTGCAAAAATTTCTGAGGGGAGTCTGGTCTCCGCATATGTGTGGTAAGGACTGTTTGAAAGAATTATAATTGGAACACATATGATTAATGCATTAAAGTTAGGTCAATGTTAAAATGGGAAATACTTATTCATCAAATAATTTTGGGGCATGCATTGTGTACCTATGCAAATGTCCCTGGGAATATAAGTAAGTGTACATTATGGACTTGATCTTTAAAGAATTTACTATATACAGCACTGAGGGCAAACACAGGGCATACCTTTTCCATTTTTGGCTGATGCCGGTTGCAGACTTTGCCAATCAGTCATTACACTCTTAACCACTGAGCCCAGATGCAGCTTCAGAGTTCTCCCTATAGCACTCGAGGCAGCCACTACTAACTGGTCAGTGGCATGGGAAATGAAACCTAGGTCTATGGACGAATGATGATCTGTAGAGTCTAGACCTGCATGCATAAAGAGCATGCACCAAGTGAGAGGGTGACAGGTGCCAATATAATTGTACATTCAGAGTATATAGTACATGTCTGGGTTAGGGTAGTCAGGGAGGACTTCCTAGAAGAGGCAGGAATTAAACTGGGTCTTGACGGATGGCAGGGACTTGGATGGTGATCAGGATAAGGGAGGGTATCCCAGGATACCCCAAATGCCCTAAAGGCAGCCTGAGTCTAAAATCTTTGCTGATGATTTCATTGCTGTGTATGGGCATTGCTGTTTCCTTACCCTAGATTCTAGAAGACTGATACAGCTCAGAGTCACTTTGACCTTCTGATTGGCTGCCAGCCTCCAGATTGTGATTTCAGTCTGTTGCCGAGTCAGAGACAGAGAACCCAAATTCCAGTTGCCCATAAATTACTTCTCGTTATTGCAATGACAAAAGGCCTCTTCGAAGGTGACTTGCTCACTCCCTGTTTTATAGCCTCATACATCAAAGAGGAAGATGGAGCGGAGTCAGTTACTGTGAGGAAAACCAGACTGCCGGAGAAACGGGTGGCAACTGTCTGCGAAATTGAGCACTTTCTGTCAAAACGTAATTAAATTAGCCTCGATTCTATAAATAATAGAGCAGGTTTCCCTCCCCCACCCCTCCAGACCTCCCTCGATGTCTCCCTCTATCTCCCGAGAAAATGGAGTTCTGAGTGTGGTGCACTAGGAGACAGTCTGTGAAAATTAGGCAATGATGAGTGTAATTCAGACTTTGCCTTAATTTACAGAAGCAGAATATGTTTCAGGTTAGAAGGGGCAGCGACCTGCAAGATGTGTGACGCACTCAGTGAGGTCTGAAGGGCAAGACCACGGGATGGGACGCGGGGGGCTGGGAATCTTGCCTCCGTGCTTCTAGGTAGCAAGCTCTATGATATTGGGTGGATCTCTTTCCTTTTAGCTCCTCAATTTCCCTATCCAGTTCCCACTGAAGGCTTTGTATCAGCCAGATTTCTTTCCTATTCATGCCATAGGTTCACTATGGGTCAGCAAAGGCTCGTTTCCACGTCTCCTTGCTCTGGGACTCAGGGAGATGGAGCAGCCAGTTTCCATTGCTGCAGATTGCTGTGATGGAAATGACAGAGGAGAGCACTCGGGGGAGGGGGTGGGGTGGGGGGGAGGGTGCAGTTCGCTCACTGGCAGTCATGTGGCCTAGAAGTGACAGGTGTCATGTGCTCCCACAATTCTGTGGATGAAACACGTCCTCTGGCCCCACACAAGCACAGGGGGCCAGAAAGTGCAGTCGGGGGGTATTGTGCACCTGGCATTTGGTGCACACCACTAATGAATGTCCCGGCCTCTTCCAACACTGAAGTTTTAGAATTCTTTAGTTTTCATCAAACTTTGATTTATTATTTCTACATTTCACTTTGATTAGGATTGCTGTCCACTCACCTTTATCCACCAAGTGCTGATTGATCATGCTTTGATTTCCTCAGGAATGGGTCTACTATCTCTAACTAACCTAAGTGTCCATCGATAGATGAATGGATAAAGAAGATGTAGTGCACACACATGCACACACACACACACAGCACCACACACACACACACTGGAATATTACTCAGCCATAAAAAATGAAATCTTGCCATTTGCAACAATATGGTTGGATCTAGAGGATATAATGCTAAGTGAAGTAAGTCAGAGAAACACAGATACCATACAATTTCACTCATTTGTGGAATTTAAGAAAACAAACAAAGAAAAAAAAGAGACCAAAAAAACCCCCAACCCCAGACTCTTAACTATAGAGCACAAACTGTTGGTTACCAGAGTGGAGAGGGGAGATGGGTTAAGTGGGTGATGGGGATTAAGAGTACACTTATCATGAGGAGTACTGAGTCATGTACAGAATTGTTGAATCACTATGTTGTGCCCCTGAAATTAATATAACACTGTATGTTGACTGTACTGGGATTTAATAAAAATAAATAAATATTTAAAATAAACAAATAAAAGAAGGTGGATGGCTATATGGATGATGATGACGACAGGGGGAGACAATGAATTCACTTCCGGAAATGTGGACTGCTGTGGGATATCCAGATGGATGGATCCAGTAGACATGGAGAGAGGCTGGGAGCCTCCATGTATTTATGCTCTTTCCAGATGTTTCTTGTGGTTGATTTCTAGTTTTATAGTGTTGTGGTTGGAAAAGATGCATGATATAATTTCAGTGTTTTTGAATTTTTTGAGACTCGTTTTGTGGCCTAACGTGTGATCTAGTTTGGAGAGTGTTCCATGTACCCTTGAAAAGAACATGTGTTCTGCTGTTTTTGGGTAGAATGTTCTGAGTATAAGTGTTAGATCTATCTAGTCTAATGTGTCATTCAAAGCCACTGTTTCCTTGGTGATTTTCTGTCTGCATGATCTATCCAGTGATATAAATGGGGTGTTAAAGTCCCCTACTATTACTGTATCACTATTGATTTCTTCCTTTATGTTTGTGTATAGTTGCTTTATCTATTTTGGTGCTTCCATGTTGGGTGTGTAAATATTTACAATTGTTACATCTTTTTGTTGGATTGTTCTCTTTATGATTAGGTAGTGTCCTTCTTTGTCTCTTGTTATTGTTTTAAAGTCTATTTTGTCTGTTACAAGTATTGCTACCCTGGCTTTCTTTTCACTTCCATTTGCATGATGAATGCTTTTCCATCCCTTCACTTTTAATCTGCATGTATCTTTAGGTCTGAAATGAGTTTCTTATAGGCAACATATAGATGGGTCTTGCTTTTTTTAATCCATTCTGTCACCCTCTGCCTTTTAACTGGAGAGTTTAGTCCATTTACATTCAAAGTAATTATTGACAGGTATGTACTTATTGGTTTTTTTTTTTTTTTTACTTGTTTTATGGTTGTTTTTGTAGCTCTTCTCTGTTCCTTTCTTCTTTTGCTCTCTTCTTTGTGGTTTGATGACTTTCTTTAGTGATATGTTTGAATTCCTTTATCTTTATTTTTTGCATATCTATTACAGGCTTTTGATTTGTGGTTACCATAAGGTTTTTATATAATATCCTATTCACATAGCAGTCTATGTTAAGTTGATTAGCCATCCACTTTCTTTTACTCATTTTTAGCATGAAGGCTCAGTGTTGAGATTTGAAGTGATGTGGCCTTAAGTTGGAATCACTGTCACATGGTTGCTGGGCAACCTTGGGCAGGTGACCTAACTCTTCTGAACCCTAACCTCAGAAATGGGGATCAAAATAGTACCTACCTCATTGGCTTAGTTTGAAACTGATTGGGGTCATTATTGTAAATCACTAAGATAGCATATGGCTCTGCCTTAGTTTAGGTATTTATTTTTCCTGTCCAGATCATTGTAATAGCCTTCTAACTCATTGGTCTCCCTGCTTCCTCTGGTCTTGCTCACCTCCACTGACTCTTATTTCTACCCAAATTTTCTTTCCAAGATACAGCTCTGATCACATCATTCTACTACTCAGGACCCTCAAATATCTCTTCAGTGCCTAAAGGATAAAGGCCATACTTCATGGCTTCAGGTGCCTCAACAATGCTAACGTAAAGGGGTGCTCAATAAATATCTGTCGAGTACAAATTTGCTTATTTACCTGTAATCCACTATTGACACAGGCTGGCTAATTCGTGTAGGAAGACCTGTGGCCATCCAGTAAGGTTTTGAGCAGGACTGGACACTACACAACTCCAGGGGGGCACTTTTCACATTATATGCTAAGTGAATGGCACCACTAGAATCCGGTGACATTCCCTGGAGTCGAACAGTGCAGTGGCTGCAAGAGTCCTGGATTCTGGTGTAGTCTCTATTCTTGGGCAAGTCCCTTAATGGCTTTGAGCCTTAATTGTCAAATGGGGACAACAAGGCCTATACTCCCTCCCTTTACACCTGTGGTGTGGATTGTGAAAATGAAAGGGCTTATAAACTGGGAAGTGCTGTCTCTCCCCAATTATCTTGCTATTATTGTCACCAGGAGTGACTGCAGCAGTAAAGACTAAAAGAACCTAATCGCCTGCAGTCAGTTTCTGAGATAAAAGCCCCATTAGGAGCAGTGGGTGTGTGATAGGCCCAAGCATATTATTTATTTATAATTTAAACTACCTTGTTTTTCTTATTTCGACAGCATTATTCGTAAGAGCAGAAAATAATAGTCTAGCAAAAAAGAAAATAAAAACACCCATAATCCCACCCACACAGGAGCAAATGTACTAATTCCTTGATATATTTTCTTCTAGAAACTTTCCTGGCATATGTGGTGTATGTACCATTTTATAGCCTGCTTCCCCCTCCCCAATTAATGTGCCACAAACCTCTTTTCATATTACTAAATACACCTTCATGGTTTGGTTATTAATGGATGCCCATTATTCTGACGTGAGGACACATTTGAATTTATTTAACCAACACATTGTTGCTGGCATTTAGGTCAATTCTTACTTTTTCCTGTTAAAAATGGGCTGCAAGGAACATCCTTGTAGTGAAATCTGTGTGCACACCCGTGCTCATTTCCTCAGGTTAAATCACAGAAGTGGAATTACAGGGTCAAAGAATAGGCATATATATTTTTTAAAAAGGCTTTTGCAAAGAACTGTCAATTGCCTCTAGTAAGATTGTATGCTCAATTGGATTCTGAAGGTCTTTTCTGTCTAATAGTGGGGCGTGCAAAATAAATAAACTTTGAACTTTCAAATGGAATTAGTCTCTGCTGGGTTATAATATGGTTTTAGTCAGAAATGTGAGGATGGTGCTCAGTGATGGAGTAGTAGGAAAGCCCTATTATAGGTTCTAGGCTACTTTCTTTTCTTGAGATCTTAATATTTAAAAATTGGGATATCATTTTTATAGAATATGGTTTTATTTTAATTGATTTGGGTAGAGATGGCTAGAAGTCACACATATCTGATTCTCTTCTCCTTCCAAACTTAGGGAAGATGACGTTCTCCAGTTCTTTGCAGTACATGGCTGGTGACTGGGTCTAGCCAGTGGGCAGAATGATATGGGCCACTTCTATAGTGAAGGACCTAATTGCCAGTAAGAGACCCCCTCCCCCGCCAAGCTCACAACCAGATCTCTGTCTTTTCCATGTTGACTGAGGAGTTCTGGTGTTACTAAGGGTACACTGCAGGACAGTGTGGACTCTGTCAACCTGGGTCTCAGAGCATCTTCTTAGGACAGTTGCCCTGGTAATTTACCGTGTTACAGTACACTGTGTGAGTGAGAAACCAGCTTGTGCTAAATCATTAAGATGGGGCGGGGGGGGGGGGATGTTTTTTTAACTGAAGCATAATCTAATTCATTCCAAATAGTACAGTATGTAATTTGATTCCAGAGCTAAGTTATTAGTCACCCCACAAATACTTCTTAGGGAGCCTGTTCTGTGCTGGGCACTATGGAGGATGGAAGAAAGATAAACTTAATTTCTGTTTGCAAAGTCTATACAATTTATGGTTCATCTCTATTGTTTGTTGGATAACGTGTATATATGGAATATTATAGATGGGCATAGGTAGTGTATACTCTTTAAAGGGACTTTGTTCATGACAAGCAAGCATCTTGTACATATTAATAACAGGTATAAAGAACATCTGTTGTTCTAGTTCTGCCCAGTATAGTACAGCCGTCTTCCTTTGGAAAATTCTCTCGTGCTCCATGTGGTTTAGATGGGGTAGACAATTACAGCCTCCACTTCCTGAGCCACTGGAAAAGGCATATAACTTCCCTGGAATCTTTTGAGTTGAAGGTGGAAGTAGGAGCTCTCGTCTGCCCCCTGTGTCATAAGCTGTAGGAACTGATCCCTGAGGAGCCTGAGACAATGAGTACAACTCATAGACCAAAGCCAACATGAAATCTAGAGTGTTGAACAGAGAGCGATTCTTTGTGTGTGTGTGTGTGTGTGTGTGTACACATTTAGTTTTATTGTAACAAAGCAACTTGTACACTTTTAACGTTTAAAACTGAGCATCATCTTTCCTTTCCAGTGAAACAAAAAGAAAATTTAAAAATAAACAGGAACAAAATTACAATAGAGAATGTCAATTCCAAATAAGATCCTACAGGTTCTGCTGATTCTCCGATCGAGTGGCAGGGCTCAAGTCATCATTAGGAGAGGGTTTTATTTTAAAAGTGTCATCTTAAACTGCAAGGATGTCCGTTAAACATCACAATTAAACATGCCAAAGGAGAAGCCATGTTGTCAAAATGCCCACTTAACCCACCCAAACATCTCAAACCCACCCTTTGCTGTCCTTCTATAACCCCATTTTTTAAAGTTTTTTTTTTCTTTTTTTTAAACAGGAGAAGGTAGACAGGTACATGTTGGTAAATGCTAACTGTCCATATTCACATAGAGACACAGTGTAATCTCTGAGCCCAATATACAGAGAAAGGAGGAAAAAAGCTAGAATTCTATGCACTACTACACAGGGGCCTAGCACCCTCCAGCTTCTAGCAGAGCTAAGGGAGCAGAAGGTTTTTCTTTTTTCCCACAGAGCACGGTGGTGTTGATTCCATAAAGTTTTTGTTGAGACAGGAAGGGATAAAAATGAATTTGGAACAGAAAGGGGTAGAGATTCTTTTCCCACTGTATTCTGCTCAAGGTATTTCCCCCCAAAATAAGTTGAGAACCATGGTGTAAAGGGAGAGAAAAGAGACTTCAAAAAACAGGGCGAATGAGCACAAGAGGAGAAAAAAAAAAAAAGACTGCAATTTGCTCCCAGGGACTGAAGAAAATTAAAAAAGGAAGGTTGGAATCCATCAGTGTTCCATTAGTCATCTTCTCCTTGAACAGAGAGCGATTCTAATGCTGTTTGAGCTCCTGGATCCTGACTAGCCTGGGGCCAGCACCACCTGTGTGCCTCCAGATGAGTCAGCCAATACATTTCCCTTCTTTTTTATTTAAACTAATTTCGGCTAGTTTCTGTCTCTTCTAGTAGAATTCTCATTAATATAACAAATATTGTATTTGTTGACAAAAATAATCCTGTGCCAATAACCACCAACATTTATTGAAACCTTTACATACATAATCTCATTTAACCCTGATAACAATCCCATGACATTAGTCTACTTATTAGTATCATCCCCACTTTACAGAGGAAGAGAGTAAAGCTGGCCAAGACAGGTCACTTGCTCAAAGGCACGCAGTTTGTAAGTGGTAGGACAAGAATAAGACTCAGGGAGCCCAACTCCCAAGGTCACAGTTTTAGCATTTCTCCATGAGCGTGAGTCTTTTTATTTTTTATTTTTAAAGATTTATTTATTTATTTTAGAGAGAGAGTGCACAAGCGTGTGTGGGGGGGAGGGGCATGGGGAGAGGGAGAGAGACAATCTCAAGCAGACTCCATGCTGAGCTCGGAGCCTGACTTGGGACTTGATCTCACAACCCTGAGATCATGACCTGAGCTGAAATCAAGAGTCAGACACTTAACCGACTGAGCCACCCAGGCGCCCCAAGCATGAGTCTTAGTATCAAGGTTTATAGAAAGTGTTTTCTATTTTTTCTTTTTCTATCTGACATTATCTTCAAAGGATGACAAAATCATTTGTGGCTGTTTTGTAGAAGTATGTATAATTCCTTCTTTTTTGCAGAAGTGAAATACAAATCCTTGTAATTTTTTTTTCATTTTTAAAGAATCTAGAAGAAACATTTGATCATCTGGTGTAATTCTAGAATCTTTGCTTAGAAGTAGTGAGGTTGGGAAGGTGAGAAATGGTGATAATAAGCATCTTCAATGAATGAACTAATGTTTTCAACTGCCTAGAACCCCCAATTTTTTCTGCTGTATTACCCCACGTCACCCATGGTTTTTATTCTATTGCTCTCACTCCTTTTGAGTGTCAGGCCAGCTTGGAGAAACCCATGGGTCTTTCTGGTGAATGGGCCACAGGACAAGGGCGGCAGTTGCTGAGTGGTTTTTAAGACTTCTGTAGTAGATGAACACAGCTGTCTGTGTTCTCCAGTGGAGCATGAAGCAGAGGCGAGGCCGTGGGAGGCAGCCAGTCTCGCAGGCACGGCAGCTTGGGGGCTGAGGCTGCTAGCATGGTTGTCATTATGCTAATGGCATCTGCGGAGCCAGAGCCAGTGACCCTTGGAGGGAAGCAAGAACTCTTGAAGGTCCATTTGAAGTCTTTGTGCTATCAGTTTGAAGGCTTGTGACACCTGTAGTTGGCACCCCCAACTGACTTTATTTTATGCTCGTATGGTGAGCATTGCTTCATTGAGGTCCAAAGACCTTGCGGACCTAACAGAAGTTTAAGGAGAGCCAGTGTATGGGAGGTCGCAGTCAAGTACAGTGGTTTGGACTGTGCACTCTGGAGACACCATGCCTGGATTTGAATCAGCATTTGGCCTCACTGGTCATGTGAGTTCAGGCAGGAGACTTCACGTCTTTGTTCCCTTCCCTCATCTCCGAAGTAAGGGTGATAGTAGTACCCCTCCCCTCCCCCAACCGCCATTGGGGGTTGTTCAAAGTATACAATGAATTAGTCCATGTAAAACACTTAGTTCACACTGGACACTCATGCTCCATAAATGGTAGTGAGAAAGCCTCAGAGAGGACTGGCATTTGCATGGAAAACAGAACAGTCCTGAGTGAGTCTTTTTTTTAAATTTATTTATTTTTTATTTTTTTAAGATTTTATTTATTTATTTGAGAGAGAGAGAATGAGAGAGAGCACATGAGAGGGGTTAGGGTCAGAGGGAGAAGCAGACTCCCTGCCGAGCAGGGAGCCCGATGCGGGACTCGATCCAGGGACTCCAGGATCATGACCTGAGCCGAAGGCAGTCGCTTAACCAACTGAGCCACCCAGGCGCCCCCTGAGTGAGTCTTGATTAAGCCCTTAGCAGCCAGCCAGGTGACCTTGGACAAGTCATACGTCCTTTCTGCCCCTGAGGGCAATGTGGTGAACTGAGAAAGCATCCTAAGAGATGTCTGGCACCTCATATGTGCTTAGTAAACAGTGCTTTCTTTCCTTTCCTTCTGGGCCTCAGTTTTCCCATCTGTAAAGTGAAGGTGGTTGAAGTCTTTTGTATCTTTAACTGTTTAGGAATTTGAATCTGCTATCAGAGGTACCGATGAAAAAGGGTCCCCTTTTTGGAACTGGCCAGATGAACCAAGGGAACTCAGGGTAGAGTAGGGATCCCTCAGGATCAAGGATTGCCACCCAAGAGAGTTGCCATCCACTGTCACTCATGCCAGAGGGCAGGGGTCTGAGGAATGGACACAGGGAGGGAGGCAGCATCCAGAGGTGGCAGTGATAGGGGCTCCAAACCAACTTTGCCACTAATTAGTTGTGGGGTCTTCTGTCTCCCAGTCTTCAGCTTCCCCCAGCAGGAAAAAACAAGAGGGCTGGCCCCTTTTGAGGAGTCTAGGGAGTAGAAGGTGATAAGGTGTTGAAGCAGAGCGGTCTGGCAACCAGGAGCAAATGGGGATAACGGCATGGAGGAGTGCCTCACACAAACCTCATCTATCTCGTGGCCCTCTTATCTTAGAAGACTGATGGTGTAAACACTGTCATCCCAATTCTACAGAAGAGGAAAGTGAGAGAGAGACTCAGCGCTTGTAAGGTCCTGCAATGAGTCAGCAGCAGAATCGGGTCTTAAATCCAGGTTTGCTGACTCCTGGTCCAGTGCTCTTTCTCCAGAAGGCTGGGTTAAATATCAGGGTAGCTGGATACTGATATTAGTTTTTCCCCAAATGGAGCTTTATCAGCTGGGGACAGCATGTTGGCTGCCTCAGTTTTCTCATCTGTGAAATGGGGGTTTTCATGAAATTGCCTCTAAAGTCCTTTCCAACTCTGAAGTCCTAGAAACCTCTATCTGCCCATCAGTCTACCTCTGTTGCTTTCCAAAGAACAGTGTTGAACTTGACAAAGACTCTCCATCAGGCCCCGTGTACTTACCACTTTCTTGACGACAACGTGTGAAAATTGCTTTTATTGCTGGATAGGGAAGCTGGTAATAAAAGCCAACTTCTTGGGTGCCCTAATTCCACTTTAGGAAGAATGAACATATTGTTTTAATTAATCATATGAGAGCAAAATTAGCATGATTGTGTGAAAGGTGTTGTAAATCATCCTGATCCACATCATTGAGCAAAGAGCATTTAGTTATTCCGGAGTTGTTAAAGATTTTATCTACCCAAGTGAAAATTCAATTAGTACTAGCTCCAGCTTATATAAAACTAAGGATTTTCAACTGTGGGAAAATACTCTGTGTGTGTGTGAATACCACCTTATGCCACTTTGATAAATTACTGTAATTAACTGTATCCTATGCAAGCTAAACAAAATTTACTGAACTGTTGTTGTATAAAAGGGATATCTTCTCTTCCCTTGTTTGGGAGATTACTCTAATCTATACATGATATTGCCTCAAATATCGTGCTTTTTATGCTGAGGTTTGAAAATATCTACACAATTCTAGCTGGCACCAGTAAGACTCAGTTGGTTTTCATCACAATCCACCTTTTCCCCTCTGGGTATAGAGACATCAGCTATGGGCTTCACTATGATTCAATTAAATGTGCTATGTTTAATTAGCTAGCTGGGGAAACACTGTAAGCAGAACCAACTTGGAACATTCTGATAGCTTAGCCAAAGGGCTGAGTTATTTTCGGAAGGGAAGAGGAAGGTGGAACAGGCAAGGAATGGAAGGCAAGGAAATGTCTGCTTACTGCTCCCTGGCACACACTCTCTGCTTCAGCCACAGGTCCCTCCTTTTCCTGCACACCTGGCTCTTCCCTGCCTCTCCCACCCAGATCTTACCTTGACTTCAAGGCCAACCCCTTCCTCCTTTCAGAAGC
The DNA here is from genome assembly GCF_004348235.1 of Phoca vitulina. NCBI lineage: Eukaryota > Metazoa > Chordata > Mammalia > Carnivora > Phocidae > Phoca > Phoca vitulina. Next base: position 1,215,445 of record NW_022589709.1, read on the forward strand.
TTTCCAAAGAGATTTGGATGTCTATTTTGCTTGCAAATGTTTGCCAGTCATGCCAAGTTCTCTCCCCTGATTTATCAACATATCTCTTTATAGGTTCTTTGACCTTTTCTTCTTCTTTACCCTCCATTGGGTCTAATTCTCAATAAGGGAGCACCACAGAAATTGGCAGGATTTTTGCTGGAATGATCCAGTTTCATCTAGAACTTCATCATATCAACTGTCCAAGTCTCAACTTTGAGCAAAACTCTGGGAACAAGGTCATTCAGAACCAGAGTTTGTCAGTGTGTTGGGTCATTTTGGAAAGATTTTTCAAGTAATTTTTAGCAGCACTATGACAGCTATAATTAGCTAACATTTGCTGCATGCATACTATATACCAAGCCTATTGCAAAGAGCCTTGTGTGAATTACCTCCTTTAGCTGTATTGGGATGCTAGGAGATGGAACTATTATTCCCAATTTACAAAAACTGAGGCTCAGAGAGGTAAATAAGTTTGCTCAAGGTCACATAGTTAGAACGAGTTAGAACAGAACTCAGGGAAAGACTTATGTTTACCAGTTTATTAAAGAGCACGATAAAGGATACAGATGAAGATATACATAGGGCGAGATGTGGGAGATTCCTGAGTGCAAGAGCTTCTGTTCCCTTGGAGCTGGGGTGTATCACCTTCCCGGGGTGGATGTATTTGCCACCATGGAAGCTCTGCAAACCTCGAACTGTTGGGATTTCCTCATGTAGGCACGATTGATTTCCAGCCCTTCTCCTCTAGAGAATGGGTGGAGTGGGGTGGGGCTGAAGATCCCAAGCTTCTAATCACGGCTTGGTCTTTCTGGGGACCAGCCCCCATCCAAGAGCTCACCCAGAGTAGCCTCATTAGAACAAAAGACGCTCCTAGTACTCTTATCACTTAGGAAATGACGAGGTTTTTGGGAGCTCGGCATCAGGAACTGGAAACAGAGACCAATGTATATATTTTCTATTATCTCACAATGCACTTAATAAAATGCTCCAGAACCATTCAAAATCATCATCATATAATAAAACATTTCACATTAGAATAATGCCTAAAAGCCTTCAGTGTGTACTGATATCCCTAGATCCTATGCTATGAACCCATTCTTTATTATCTTCACTTTATAGATGAGGAGACTGAGGCCCAGACAAGTTAAATGACATCTCTGAAATTCCACCACAGATCAGCATGGGGACAAGGAATGAAGACCAAAGTCTACATTATGCCTTTGTTTTCTTTGCCAGTTTTCTGTGTGTTTCTCCAAATGAAACTTTTGATGGGTTATTGGTCTCTGTTCCGAGGTTTTTACTTCCATACATGGTGATTCTAAGGGGGTGGGGGAGACAAGAGAGCCCATAAACCTGGCTTCATTAAAACTATAGGAATGATTACCTGGTTGTTCTTTCAAAGGGCCAATGGGCAGTATCAAGCTGGAAACCCAGCAGGACTTCTAATTTGTGAACAGAACACAGCACAGCCTCAAGGGGTAGCCCTGAGGGAAGAGGATTTTAAATGGAAAGAAGGAACTAGGCAGAACTGAAGAACAAGAGGACAACTGCAGCAGAACAAAAGTTTAGGTCTTTCATTCAGGAATAGCAGGGAATTACAGTTCTCAGCACGGGAAAGGATTTTGAGTTTGCTCCATTCACCCATGTGCTGTCATGGCTGAAGTGACCACCAAACTTCTGTCCCTTTGGTTCCAGGGTCAGGCAGCTACTGCCTCTGGAGGCAGCTTATTCCTTTTAATTTTTTTAATTAACATATAATGTATTATTTGTTTCAGGGGTACAGGTCTGTGATTCATCTGTCCTACACAATTCACCACGCTTACCATAGCACATACCCTGCCCAGTGTCCATCACCCCCCCAACCCCTCCCACCCCCCTCCACTCCAGCAACCCTTAGTTTGTTTCCTGAGATTAAGAGTCTCTTATGGTTTGTCTCCCTCTCTGGTTTCCTTTTATTTCATTTTTCCCTCCCTTCCCCTATGATCCTCTGCCTTGTTTCTCAAATTCCTCATATCAGTGAGATCATATGATACTTGTCTTTCTCTGATTGATTTATTTTGCTTAGCATAATACCCTCTAGTTCCAGCCATGTCATTGCAAATGGCAAGATTTCGGGTTTTTTTTTTTTTTTTTTAAAGATTTTTTATTTATTTATTTGAGAGAGAGAGAATGAGAGATAGAGAGCACGAGAGGGAAGAGGGTCAGAGGGAGAAGCAGACTCCCCACTGAGCAGGGAGCCCGATGCGGGACTCGATCCTGGGACTCCAGGATCATGACCTGAGCCGAAGGCAGTCGCCCAACCAACTGAGCCACCCAGGCGCCTGATTTCAGGTTTTTTTTTTGATGGCTGCATAATATTCCATTGTGTATATATACCACATCTTCTTTATCCATTCATCTGTTGATGGACATCTAGGCTCTTTCAATAGTTTGGCTATTGTGGACATTGCTGCTATAAACATTGGGGTGCACGTACCCCTTTGGATCACTACATTTGTATCTTTGGGGTAAATACCCAGTAGTGCAATTGCTGGGTCGTATGGTAGCTCTATTTTCAACTTTTTGAGGAACCTCCATACTTTTTTCCAGAGTGTCTGCACCAGCTTGTATTCCCAGCAACAGTGTAAGAGGGTTCCCCTTTCTCCACATCCCCACCAACATCTGTCGTTTCCTGACTTGTTCATTTTAGCCATTCTGACTGGTGTGAGGTGGTATCTCATTGAGGTTTTGATTTGGATTTCCCTGATGCTGAGTGATGTTGAACACTTTTTCATGTGTCTGTTGGCCATTTGGATGTCTTCTTTGCAGAAATGTCTGTTCATGTCTTCTGCCCATTTCTTGATTGGATTATTTGTTCCTAGGGTGTTGAGTTTGATAAGTTCTTTATAAATTTTGGATTGGAGGCAGCTTATTCCAACAGCCATTCACTTCATCAACAAATATTAATTAAGCACTGAATAGCAATTGAGCAGCTGCCAGGCACTGCACTAGATGCTGGGGGCAGTGAGATGCCTGACGTTGACTTGGTCCCTGAGCTGGTGGCACCAACAGTCCAGTGGGGATTATAGATGCTCAACAATTCTGCGCATGGGTAAAATAAGTATAACTTACAGGGTCTGCTGTGGGTTGAATTGTCTTCCCCCAAATTCATATTTTGAAGTTCTAACCCGCCCCCTGCCCAGGACCACAGAATGTGACCTTATTTGGAGACAGGGTTTTTACAGAGGTAATCAAATTAAAGTGAGCTCATTGGGGTGGGCCTTCATCCAATATGACTGACGGCCTTATGAAAAGGGGAAATGTGGACACAGAGACAGGCACAGAAGGATGAGGATATGAAGAGACACAGCAGAGAAGATGGTCATCTAAAAGCCAAGGAGAGAGACTAGAACACATCATTCCCTCACAGCCCCCACAAGGAACCAACCCTACTGGCTCCTTGATCTTGGACTTCTGGCCTCCAGAAGTGTGGGGTGATATGTTTGTTGTGCTTTGTTGTGGCAGCCCTGGCAAATGAGTATAATGTCATGAAAGATAAACATGCTATGGAGAAAATAATGGGATGGAGGGAGGGAAACATAGTGCAGATTTGGGGATTCACAAAGGCCTCCCTGAGGAGGTGACATTTAATCTGAAGCCTCAGTTGCCCCTGATGCCTCTCTCATGTCCTCTCCGACTACAATACCCTTGCTCACTGCACTCTGCAGTGGCCCCTTGCTGTTCTTGGAACACAGTGGAGATGCTTCCACCTCAAGACCTTTGCTGTGCCTGGAATGCTCTTCCCTCAGGTATTCTTTGACTAATTTTCTCACCTCCTTCAACTGTTGGCTCACTATCAACTTCTGAATGAGGTCTACCGTCGCCATGCCCACCCTCCTTAAAATGGCAACTTGTCCATTACCACCCCTGCCTCTTATCCCAGAACTCCCACTCCTCCTTTCTTTGCTACAGCTTTCTTTTTATTCCAGAGCACTTACTCATTTATTATGTTCATTCTTTACAATGTTTATCTCTGGCTAGAATTGAAGTTCCATGAGAGCAGTGATTTTTTTGGTCTGTTTTGTTCACTTGTTTGTATCCCAAGCACCCAGAATGGTGCCTGGCATGGTGCAGGTGTGGAACAAGGCACGGCTATTGAATAAATATATGAATAAGGCCTACGAAGAGTCAGGGAGAGTGTTTGAGGCAGAGGCATCTCATGCCTATTGGCTCAGAGGCAAGAAAGAGCCCATGATGCTCATGGATCAGAAGGAAGGATGGGTAGCCAAGTGGAGTGTGGTGGAAGGGGAGGTCAGAGGGTGGGTAGGAGCCAGATCTTTGGACATCTCTGATTCTTAGGAATGTTTATCCTTATCCTGTGTTATGATAGGTCTCCTTACGGATACTAGCTCTGATCTTAGTTCCTTCCTTTGGAGTAACATTAAGAAATCTTTTAACTTATGGTGGCCCATTAGATATTTGAGGTTGGATATCATGACGACCCTCCACCTCTGAGTTTTCTCAAGGCTAATGGTTCCAGTTGCTTTGGCAAGAACATCTTTTTTAAAAAAACCTTTCTAAATACAAGTTTATTTCTTGCTCACATGAAGTTTAATTTAGTGTTTTTGATGAGTGGGGGGGCTTGTCCCCAAGCAGTAAGTAATTCAGAGACGCGGCTTCTTCTGTCTTGTGGCTCTGCCTTCTACGATGAATGACCTCTGTGGGCCCTGTGGAAGGAGAAATAGCATGAAGGATTGCACATGGGAGATTTTTAGGGACCAAGCCTGGCCATACAAGGGTAGCTTTTGAATCTCTTCATAGTCTAGTTATGCCCTTAGGCTTATGCATTGATTTGTCAGTATTTCTTGGAAAATGTCATTTTCAGAACTGAGCATGGCACCTAGGAGTGGTCTAAGCTGGGCAGAACTGGTAGGTGAGGCTGTTGGAACATAGACACTATACTCTCAGCCCTCAGGACCTGGGGGAGTGTCGGGGGTCCACTCCCCCTCCCTTCCTCTGCCTCTCTGCCTGCTCAGAGGTTCTTGGAACCTGCCTCAGGAAGGGACATCTTCTTTTCCAGCCATGCCCCGCCTCTCCCACAGATTTCTAGGTGATGTATCGCAGTACTTACAGCATGGGCTTCAGAATCTGACAGGCCTGGGTTGGAGTTCTGGCCCCTTTTCTTACTAGCTGTGTGACCTTGAGCAAATGTCTTCAACTTTCTAAACTACAGTCTCTTCCCATGTAAAAGGGAGATGATGAGGATGATATAGGATTTCTGTGAAGAGTCAGTGAAGTAACTGACTTACAGTGCTGAGCGTAGAGCCTGGCATGTGGTAAGTGCTCAGTAACTAGTGGCTAATGATGACGACAAGAAGGAACAGCTTTCTCCTCCAGCAAAATGGACTGACTCCATGTTTTTCAAATAGTTTTTGTTTCCTCCCTCTATATGTTTGTTGCCAGTTTCCTATTACCCATGCCCTCTTCCCTCTCCTCTCTGTCAGTCTAACTCTTACTCAGATTCCCAGCTGGACTTCCTAGCTTCCTAACTCAAAACTGCTCATCTGCCATAGCTCATGCCTTTTGAGAGATGAGCAAGAATAGACACTGAAGAATTAGGGGGAAGTACATGGCACAGGCTTTTGCTGAACTCCTTTCTCCTCTATCTAGAAGCTGCTGGAAATGTTTTATTCATGAGGCTGATCCCAGGCTTCCCAACCCCTCTCTGTTGCAAACCCAAAACTCCCTCTGTTTTCTGAGAGAACAGCCAGCACAGACAATTTTACGGTCTGACAGGCTGTTGTGGAGTATATTTGGCGAGTCATTTTCTGTTTTCCAAAACTAATTAGAGATGGATAAATTTAAATGGTTGTGGAAGCCAACAACAAAACATTATGTCCTCATTAGCTGAAATAATGCTGTGGCTTCCCCTCTCATTCGAAGGATCCTGACTCAGAAAAATGAGGCTCTGGCCGAGTGGCTCGCTGGAGCTGGTACCTACCTGCTCGTGCCCGCTCATGTGAGCCATCCCTTCCCGCGCCATGATCGGTGACATCGCCTTGGTGGGAGGATTGACTCCATGGAAATTGGCAAGGGCTACAAATCAGGGCTCCACCCTGAGTGGTATATTTACCAACATACCACTGCTCTGGCTGCCGGAGAGGGACGGGCCCAGCTACCCTTGAGGCTTACACATATAAACCACCAAGTGCCAGGCATTATTTTGATAAAAAAGTGTCTTTGGAAATCGCTTTTCTCCTCTTGGGTCCCAGGGCTCCTGTGAGTATGGCAGAGCGCTTTGCTTTGGGGGAAGAGACGGGAAGTGGGGGCAGAGGTCCGGACTGGCAGTTTCCATAGCAACAAAGGTTGGGAGTGGGGGTGGGGGAGGTCATTTGTAAAGCAGCACTTCTCAAATTGTAAGGTGCAGGTGAATCATCTGGGCACCGTGTGAAAATGCGGATTTGGATTCAGTAAGCCTGGGGTGGTGCCTGAGAGCCTTTATTTCTAGCAGGTGCCAGTGCTGCTGCTATGCACCATTCTGCCAGGAACCAAGCTGATAGTAGACAGAGGAATCTCAAACTTTGAGAAGACTCATCGAACGATGAATCCACCGAACCCCAAGGACTGGTGCTTCTCTTGTTCCAGCCTCAGCCTTGCCAGTTTAGTGGGAGAAAGGGTGCTTTAACTGGAAAAGCACCATTACAGGATTAAACAGAGCTGGATTCAAATCTCATCTCTCCCAAATAGTATGACTTCAGCAAATTGCTAACCTTCCCTGAGCCTCAGTCTTCCAAACTATAAAATGGGACTGTCACCTCGTGGGAGGATTGTGCAGATTAGAGAGAAAACAGGAGAAGGGTTTACTGCAGCCCCTGGTATGAGGTGGGCACCCCACAAATGTAACCCGCCCTCTCCACCACTTCCTGATCGGTCTCAAGCAGAAGGTCAAAATATTTTCTTTAGCAAGCAAACCACATTTTAACCCCAAAACACCATTTTTAAGTTATGAAAATTAAAATTGCTTTTGCATCATTGCAAATTTTTTTTTTTTAATTCTAGAAAAGAAAATAAAGATACCCATGTTCCCCCTACCCAACGATTGCACAGTTAATGTTTTGGTGTATTTCCTGCCAGACTTTTTATATGTATTATATTTTATAACAAAAATGGAATTATATTCAACACATTGTTTTGTAATCTGCTTTTTAATTTAAAAATACAGGTTTCCTCCACTATCCAGAAGTTCACTTTACGCCAATTTGCTTTTACAAAAGAATGACATTAGTACCTGTTTAAATCTTAAATCTGGTGCCCAGAATTCAATATTGTGTATGACTAGCATAAAGGGACCCTATTATGCCCTTTGTACTGGACTCAGCATTTTTATTCATTCAGCCAAAGTAGTATGAACTTTTTTTTTGGTTGGGTGCATCACATTGTTTTTTTTAATTAAGCTTGCAGTCAAATAAATCACCCAGGTCCTTTATATATCTTGTAACTGGTGCCATGGAATTTTGGATAGTAAATGCAGAAACTTACATTTATTTGTATTAAATTTAGTCCTGTTATTTTTGGCCTAATTCTTCAAGCCGGTCTGGGTATTTTTGTCTCCTGGTTCTGTCAGTCAATATTTTTTATTCTTTTAGCAATTTACCAGGGAGGCTAAGTGAGCAGCAGCTCAGGTAAGAGATGATGGCAGTTTGGCCTAAGGTAGTAGGAATGGCAACAGAAAAATGAGGATGGATTCAGGATATATTTAGAAGTTGAGCTGATGGGTTGGAAGTAGAAAGGAAAAGAGAGGAGCCAAGCATAATTCCTGGGCTTGAGGGCTGAGCAGTGGAACCAATACGGTATCACTAACTGAAATAGGTGAGCACGTTATAGACTGAAAGTTTGTGTCCCCTCCAACTTCATATTTTGAAACTCTATCCCCCAGTGTGATCTTATTAGAAGGTGAGGCCTTTGGTAGGTGATTTAGATTAGAGGAAAGCATGAGGGTGGGTCCCTAATGGGGAGATTAGTGTCCTCGTAAGAGTCATGAAGAGCTTGCTTCCTCTCTGCTCTCTGCCAGGTGAGGTTAGAGTAGGAACTTGGCAGTCTACAGCCTGTAAGAGGGCCCTCACCAGAACCCAACCATGCTTGTCCCCTGATCTTGGACTTCCAGGTTCCAGAACCATGAGAAAAAAAGTGCCTATTTATAAGCCACCCAGCATATGACACTTTGTTATAGCAGCCCGAACAAAGACTATTGGGTAGGGGGCATATTTATGAAGAAAAATTATTTCAGTAGGGGGATTATATTAATTTTTATATTCTTCTTCCTATTCTCTCTATTTCCAAGTTTTAAAACAATGTTATTTGGGGGCAAGAAAGAGAATCCTGTGAATTTTAGTTCTGATTATTGAATTCAGAACAAGGCGTGAAGAGGATGAAGCAGGAGCAGTGCCGTATGTATAGAGTGGGACCAATATTTTCTCTTAAACCAAACTATAGAAACCGATCTATAGTCCTTGCAAAAGCAGAGACTAAGAGGTGACCCTATTGAGCTACAGGACTTCCCGATTGGAATAGAAATGAAAGATGTTCCCAGCCTCGTTCAGCTTTTATCAAATATAAGAACCAGAGGGCATGATCCAAGCTAAGGAAGGATTGACCCCAAGGAGTTGTGGATGAATGTGTTAACTAGGGAGCAGTTAACAGCCTTGGAATATACTTATAGAGGGTAGCAATAAAATAGCATAAATGCTTTTAAAATAGATTTTGTATTTAGAAAACAGAGAGCTGGGACATAGGCATCATTTTTATTGCCAGGTTCCAGCCTTTGGTTTGCTGTAGGACCTTAACCAAGAGATTTTCCCTATAGTCACAGAATCCTAGTATATTAACTGGAAGGGACTTCAGATATGCATCTTGTGCCGGGGGGTTTAGCAGGGCTGCGTATCAGAATCATCTGGCAAGTTTTTTTTCCCCAACACTTATGTATGCCAGAGTTTTACTCCTTAGATTTTGCTGTTGGGTTGGGCATATTATTTTGGAAAAGCTTCCTGGTCATTTGAGGCATACCACCCATCAAGGATCTCTGATCTGGTGGAACCCCTCATTATACAGACGAAGAAACCAAGGCCTGGAGAGATGAAGAGATTTGTTCAGCAGCTCACGGAGAAGGACAGCAATTACCTTGCAAGTCATCTTCCTCAATGGAAAAAATATAATAACATGAGACCATTTAGTCTCCTTATGCCACGGTTGAGAGACTAAACGTTAAACAGTTAACAGTTAGCTAGACATAGACATATTTGCAGAGCTGAAAAACAGAGAATTGAGTGAAAAAGTGAGAAATGGAATGAGATTTATATAAATCAAATGCATTCATATAAATTAAAATAACACAGTTATATGTTTTACAGATGAAGAGATGAAGAAAACCCACGAGAGTCACATCTTGACTGATGACGAGAGTGTGTTGTGAATTGAGGTTTGAGAGTTCTCAATTCTCTGCATTCAAAGAATTAAACAACAACAACAACAAACCTATAATCAACAGATGAATGAATAAACCAAATGTATATATATAGAATGGAATACCTTTCAGCCATAAAAGGGAATGAAATTTCATACATGCTACCACATGGATGAACCTTGAAGACATTACACTAAGTGGAGTGAGCCAGACACAAAAGGACAAATACTGTATGATTCCACTTAAAATGGCAAATTTTATGATACATATATTTTTCCACAATTAAAAAATTAATAATATACCATAAACCACTGAATTATATACTTTAAATGGGTAAATTTTATGATATGTGATTTATATTTCAATAAGGCTGTTAAAAAGCTTACAAATATAATTTTCCTTCTCCTTTAAGTCCTTCTTTGGAAAAACGGAAGAACTTAAGAAGAGAAATAATGCTTCCTCAGCCAGGCACTGTGATAGCTACGACAATTGCATTCTCTTCTCTAAAGTACCATGAATGTTTAGGGTAGGGTTCTGTGTTGGACATTTTGGGCATCTTGACATTTTCCTGGCAATGGAAAGATTTGACAAGGTTTGAGAACTGGGAATTTGTTACATAAATAGTACCTATTATTAAATACTGTAATTTGGTGTCGACTTGGCACAGGACGTTGTTGTCCATGCTATTTGAACAAAAGTGTGAACAGGTCTGCCTTCCTTCCATTTTAGCTTTTGGCAGGCAGTAACTTTGGCATGAAGATGGTGTGTGGTATATATAAGATTTGAGTTTTAGGCAACAAGAGCATTTGAAAAATGCAGTTGGGAAGGAACAGATACTTGAAGAGTCATCCATTAATTATGCTGAAAATTTCAGAAGTTCCCCCAGGTTTCTTATATTCTTGCCATTTCCTGTTTTCCATCCTGGAACGTAAGTTGAGAAGAGAACTTAATCTCTCAGACCTCTGGTCTCTAGAGAAAGCAAATAAAGTTGATAACTTTTATTTTTTAATTGGCAAGACAAGTTTAAGTGAGCTCTTTCAGCTTTGAAAAGGAGTTTTGATTTGTATAGGTTAAGATCAGTTCCTACTTCATTTAAACTCTTTTCATCCAATCTTAATTATATCCATGTGTCTTACAGAGGCCCATCTTCTGGTCTTGTGGAATTATCATTCCGGCCAAAAGTGTGGGTGAGGACTGCCATTCCCTGTGACTGACGAAAGAGTATTTGTCCTACTGCCTCACCCAGTGATAAGCTAGGGGCCCAACCACTATGGGTCATTTGCATGCATAGTGGACCATTTCATTAAGAATTTCATTAAGATGGTAATGTTTAATGTTTCCTGGGAAAAATGAGTTTTTGGCTTGTTCAATTATATAATTAAAGTCAGAGAATTAGGGGAGATTGCAAACTGCTTGCATAATGTGGGCAAGCATAAGATAAAACTTGTAAATAAGTTCAAAAGAGTCAACCTCTGCATGAATCCTGATGCTGAATCAGATTAGAAGGGTAGGCATGTGGAAAATGTGGGCTGAAAAGTTCATTGGAGTTTAACTCTGGTATCTACTAGCTGAGATCCTTGCTTTCTTTTTTATTTTTTTTATTATTATGTTATGTTAATCACCATACATTACATAGATCCTTGTTTTCTGCACCCTCTCAGGGAGACAGATGGTAGAGCACAGTCAGAGCTGGGGGCTGGCTGTTCAGATTCCAGCAAGTTTCAGGAACACACTTCTTCCATTTTTCTATAGGCAATAACTTCCTATATAGGAATGAAAACCAATGGTACAGGATTACAAGATTTTTTAACTTGTGGCCAGGGTCCTCAGGTTCTTGCTTCTGAGGTGACACCATCCTCTTCCCTCATTTCCTTAAGCCTATAAAATGGGAATTTTCACCATTTTGAAAGAATTAAGAAAGCCATTTCTGACCTTTCTTCCAATATTTTCAGTTACTTTTTTTCTAGGGCAGGAAAAGTGATTTAGTGGTTTAAGGAGGTCAAACTAACTTTCCTAGAGTTGGGGAGGTAGGAGCATTTAAAATTGTCATACTATATGTGATTTATATGTAAATATGGACATATTTCTGTTCCTTAAGAGTATACCTTGAGCCATGTACGTCCACAGAGGCTCCAGCTCCCACCTTTCTCTTTCTTTCCACTATTCCTCCAACAATAGCAGAATTCCTTTTACTTTATTATGCACAGCAGTTAGGTCTTCTCTAGCTCCTGCTTCCAAACTTGGTCCCGAGTGTTTGCCTAACCAAAGGCCCAGGAGCTATGCTCTTTCTCCCATGGCCACACCCATTAAGGCCTGTGTCGGGAAGATGGGTTGGTGCAATCTGTGTGAGTTTGGCCTATACGTCTGTGCACATAAGGATTGTTTATGTGGCTGGGACCTAGGAAATTTAATACACATGGAGAAGGGACAGAGGGAGTGTGAAATATACTTGTCTCTGATCTCTGGTAACTTTTAAAAACCAAATATCAGTAGATTATTCATTTTTTGTGAAATATGTGTTTGTACCAGTTCCAGGACCCCATTTGATTTTTAAAGATTTTATTTATTTATTTGAGAGAGAGAGAGAGAGTGAGCATACATGAGTGGGCGGAGGGGCAGAGGGAGAGAATCTTCAAGCAGACTCCCCACTGAGTGCAGAGCCCAGTGCAGGGCTTGATCTCAGCACCCATGAGATCAGGACCTGAGCCAAAACCAAGAGTTGGTTGCTTAACTGACTGAGCCACTCAGGTGCCCCTCCAGGACTCCATTTTAAGTAGAGACTTTTAGGGTTCTAGAGTAACATAAAAAGGTCATGCATGGATCTGACTTGCTGCATCTTAGGCTTTATTGACCTTTGATATGTGGGACATGTCATGGGAGTCAAAACAGAGAGTTGAGAGAATCAGCCAGACCACTGCTTAGCTCCTGGTTCTCCACTTCTTACTCTTTACCACCAGGTTCCCTCCATATATGTGAATATGGAGGTGATATTCCCTATCTCCTATGGGTCTTAAGAGGATTAAATGAAATTATGTAAAGCACATAGCAGAGTAATTGATATTTCAACAAATTTGTTCCTGTGATTACATTCTAAACGAGGCTTACATAAAAGAGAATGAGATTGCCTCTTCCCATTGTGCCCTTTCTCAGAGCCCTCCTGGTTTCAACCTCTTCCCATTGCCAGGACTAGGGGTTTAAACTGGGAGGAGCTGGAGTGCCACTAGGATCCTTGCCTCTAATGCAGAGATATTTATTGTGTCCAGTGTCTTTTTCTGTGAGCTCTTGGCCTTCAGGTTGATGTTGATACAAGTGGTATTGCTTTGAGGCTACCTCTTCTGAAAGGAGTCTACTATTAGAGGATAAGACACAAAAGCTGTGTAGATTCTTCATATGTTACAAGGGAAAGATGAGAAATAGTCTAAAACAACAAGCATGCAGGTCTAAATGCAGTAACATTCAGAATTATATAAGCACAGGAGTGACATCAGCAAGATGGCAGAATAGAAGTTTCCTGGTTCTAGTTTCTTCACAAAAATATGGATGAGTGACTATTTACAAACAAGAATGCCTTTGTAGAAAGCCCCAGAACCCCAGGAATGAGGCTGAGACACTGAGAAAACTGTGTTAAAATACAAGAAGAGCAGTTTCACTTTGACAAGCCACCGCCCCCGTACCAGGCAAGCACAGAACCACACTGAAAGGGTTTTCCTGGGTCTACAGTTTCTCCAGTGGGGAAAAGAAAGCCTGAGACAGACATCAGTTTCTCCAGTGTTCTGGAACACTTACAGGAAACACTGGGGGACTTGGCAGGGCTAGACCACCTGGGGTCAACTGGGAACAAAGAAGGGGGTGAGACTCACAGAGACCAGTGCTAAAATCTTGGTGGTGGCACCACCTCCTTACCTGGGACTTTAGTCACCCCATCTGACTATGGAGCATGGCCAGTAGTTCTGTCTGTCTGAGGTTCTCAACCAGCATGTGCCCCCAGCTGAGCAGAGAGACAAGCCAGCAGCCCTGAAGAACTGTCACACTCAGCTTGTGGTCCCACCCAACCAGTGATGATTATGGGACCTCGCCTGTGGCCCATCCAATCACAGTCTAGCCAGTGCCATTGTCTAGCTGGGGAGCACAGCCTGCAGCCCCTGGCAAGGGCAACTGCAGAGCACAGACAGCAACTCCACCTGATTACAGAGCCTAGCCTGTGACCCCATGTGATTGCAGTGCTCAGTCAGGGAGCTCAGCCTACAGCCCCACCCAACCAGGGAGCCCAGCCAGCACCGCTACCCACCTGTGGAGCCCAGCCAGCAGACCTGCCCAACTGTAGAATCCAGCCAGTCGTCTCACTTATCCTCAAGCCTGGGCAGTGGCCCTGCCCAACAGAGACCCCTGTCATAAGCCCTGCCTGCCTGTGGATGTTACCAATGGCCTCTTCAGAACCTGAGGCTGAGTGACTGGTGAAGGTCTTTCCCTGCCTAAGACTAGAAGAGCTGACCACTTCTTCAAACGTACAGACACCAAATTGTGAATAATCAGAGAAACAAAAAGCTACCAAAGGAAACTAATAAAGTTCCAATAAATGACCCCAAAGAAATGAATATGCATGAATTGACTGAAAAAGAATTCAGAAAAAAATCCTCTTAAAGAAGTTTAGTGAACCACAAAATAATACACAGAACTAAACAAAATTAGAAGAACAACACATGAACAAATAAAATTCAACAAAAAAAATAGAAACCATAAAAAACCCCAAACAGAAATTCTAGAGCTGAAGAATACCACTGAATTGAAAAATTCAGTAGAGAACTTCAACAACAGACTTGATCAAGCAGAAGAAAGAATCAATGAAATCGAAGGCAAATCATTTGAAATTATCTGGTCAGAGAAGCAAAAAAGGAAAAAAAAAGGAGAGAAAAAAGAAAAAGACTGAAGAAAGCCTATTGGACTTATGGTAAATTGTGCAGTGAAACAATTTATGCATTATGGGAGTTCCAGAAGGAGAAGAGAGAGGGAAAGGGGAAGAAAGTCTATTTAGAAAAATAATGGCTGAAACTCCCTAAATTTGGGGAGAGATATGGACATGCAGATACAAAGGACCCCAAACATATTGAACCCAAAAAGGACCTCATTAAGACATGCTGTAATTAAAATGGAAAATATCAAAGACAGATTTTTGAAAGCAGTAGAAAAGAGACTTGTCACAGGGGAAACCCTATCTTATCACAGAGACTTGTCATAAGGGAAACCCTGAAAGACAATCAGTGGATTTCTATCTATCATCTATCTATCATCTATCTATCTATCTATCTATCTATCTATCTATCTATCTATCTATCATCTATCTATCTATTATCTATCTATCTATCTATCTATCTATCTATCTATCTATCTATCATCTATCTATCTATCTATCATCATTTATTTATTTATTTGACAGAGAGAGACAGCTAGAGAGGGAACACAAGCAGGGGGAGAATCAGAGGGAGAAGCAGGCTTCCGGCCGAGCAGGGAGCCCAATGCAGGGCTCAATCCCAGGATCCTGGGATCATGACCTGAGCTGAAGGCAGATGCTTAATGAGTGAGCCACCCAGGTGCCCCAATCAGTGGATTTCTCAGGAGAAAACTTGTAGGCCAGGAGAGAGTGGGATGATATATTCAAAGTTTTGAAAGAAAAAACTGCCAATTCAAAATACTGTACTTGGCAAAGCTGTCATTCATAAATGAAGGAGAGATAAAAGATTTTTCCAAATACACCAAAGATGAGGGGATTTATCCACACTAGACCTGCCCTACAAGAAATTGTAAAGGGAGTTCTTTAAGCTGAAATGAAAGGATGCCAATAACAACATTATAACAAATGAATGTATAAAACTCACTAGTGAAGGTAAATATATTGTCAAATTTAGACTTCCCTAAGTATTGTAATGATGGTACATGAATCACTCTTAACTATAGCATAAAAGTTAAAAGAACATATTAAAAATAATTATAACTATAATAATTTGCTAATGGATACATAGTATAAAAAGAAGTAAATTATGACATCAAAAACATAACACATGGGGGGAGAAAAGGGTGGAGTTTTTGTATGTGATTGAACTTAAGTTATCAGCTTAAAATAGACTACTATAACTATAAGATTTTTTAAAAAAAGATTTATTTAACTTGAGGCAGAGGGAGAGGATCTCAGGCAGACTCTGCACTAAGTGTGGAGCACCATGTGGGGTTCGACTTCATGACCCTGAGATCATGACCTGAGCCAAAAATCAAGAGTCAGACACTTAACCAACTGAGACATCCAGGTGCCCCATAAGATGTTTAATGTAAGCCTCATGGTAATCACAAAGGAAATCCTGTAGTAGATAGAGAAAAGATAAAGAGAAAGGAATCAAAGCATACCATCACAGAAAGTCATAAAATCACAGAGGACTACAGTAAGAAATGAACAAGGGAACAAAGTAACTATAAAAGTCAGAAAACAGGGGCATCTGGGTGGCTCAGTCGGTTAAGCATCTGTCTTTGGCTCAGTTCATGATCCCAGGGACCTGGGATCCAGCCCTGCAGCGGGCTCCCTCCTCAGTGGGGAGTCTGCCTCTCCCCCTCCTTCCCACTCATGCTCTCTCACTATCTCTGTGTCTCTCAAATAAATAAAGTATTTTTTTAAAAAAGTCAGAAAATGAGCACTGGGTGTTATACGCAACTAATGAATCATTGAACACTACAATAAAAATTTATGATGTACTATATGCTGGCTAACTGAACATAATAAAAAAATTGGCAATGGTGAGTCTTTACCTATCAATAATTAAGTGTAAATGAATTAAATTCCCCAATCAAAAGGCATACAGCAACTGAATGGATTAAAGAAAAAGATCTAACTCTATGTTACCACTAAGAGACTCGCTTTAATTTTAAGGACATACATAGGCTGAAAGTAGAGATATTCCATGCAAATGGTAACCACAGGGTGGCTATGTTTCTATCAGAAAAAATAGACTGTAAGTCAAAAACTGTCACAAGGGACAAAGAAGGTCATTACGTAATGACAATAGGGCCAATTCTTCAAGAGAATATAATAATTTAAATATTTATATACCTAACATCAGAGCACCTTTATATATAAAGCAAATATTAATAGAACTGAAAGGAGAAACAGCAACACAATAAGAATAGAGGACTTTAACACCCTACTGTCAACAGTGGGTAGACAACTGAGACAGAAAATCAACAGAGAAACGGTGATCTTGAAAAACACTATAGACCAAATGGACCTAACAGACATATATAGAACATTCCATCCAATGGTAGCAAAATACACATTCTTTTCAAATGCACACGGAATATTCTTTAGGATAGATCATATTTTAGGCCACAAAAAAGTCTTAACAAATTCAAGACTGAAATTATATCAAGTATCTTTTCTGACCACACTAGGCTGAAACCAGAAATCAATAGCAGAAATAGCCAAATTCACAAATAGTTGAAAACTAATACACTCCTGAGCAACCAATGGATCAAAAAGGAATAAGAAAGTATCTTGAGACAAATGAAAATGGAAACCCAACATACCCAAATTTATGGGATGTAGCAGAAGTAGTTCTATGAGGACAGTTTATAGTGATGAATGCCTATATTAAGAAATAATAAAGATCTCAAATAAACCACCAAACTTTACACCTCAAGGAACTAGAGAAAGAAGAATAAGCTAAGCCCAAAGTTAACAGAAGGAAGGAAATTAGAAAGATTAGAGTAGAAATAATGAAAGAGAGAGTAGAAAAGCAATAGAAAAGATCAGCGAAACTTAGAGTTGTTTTTTTAATATTTTATTTATTTATTTATTTATTTATTTATTTATTTATTTATTTAGGATGAAGCAAAATTTTTATTTTATCTTAAGGCTACAGTGTTTATTTATTTATTTATTTATTTAATTTAATTTTATTATATTAGTCACCATACAATACATCATTAGTTTTTGATGTAGTGATCCGCGATTCATTGTTTTCGTATAACACCCAGTACTCCATGCAGTATGTGCCCTCCTTAATACCCATCACTGGGCTAACCTACCCCACCACCCCTCTAAAACCCTCAGTTTGTTTCTCAGAGTCCATAGTCTTTCATGATTCATCTCTCCCTCCAGTCTCCCCCCCTTCATTTTTCCCTTCCTTCTCCTAATGTTCTCCATGCTATTCCTTATGTTCCACAAATAAGTGAAACCATATGATAATTGACTTTCTCTGCTTGACTTATTTCACTTAGCATAATCTCCTCCAGTCCCATCCATGTTGATGTAAAAGTTGGGTATTCATCCTTTCTGATGGCTGAGTAATATTCCATTGTATATATGGACCCCATCTTCTTTATCCATTCATCTGTTGAAGGGCATCTCAGCTCCTTCCACAGTTTGGCTATTGTGGACATTGCTACTATGAACATTGGGGTGCATATGGCCCTTTTCATGACATCTGTGTCTTTGGGGTAAATACCCAGTAGTGCAATTGCTGGGTCATAGGGTAGCTCTATTTTTAAATTTTTGAGGCACCTCCACACTGTTTTCCAAAGTGGCTGTACCAACTTGCATTCCCACCAACAGTGTAAGAGGGTTCCCCTTTCTCAACAACCTCTCCAACATTTGTTGTTTCTTGCCTTGTCAATTTTTGCCATTCTGACTGGTGTAAGGTGGTATCTCAATGTGGTTTTGATTTGAATTTCCCTGATGGCTAATGATGATGAACATTTTTTCATGTGTCTGTTAGCCATTTGTATGTCTTCTTCAGAGAAGTGTCTGTTCATGTCTTCTGCCCATTTGTTTTTTTATTATGTTATGTTATCACCATACATTACATCATTATTTTTGATGTAGTGTTCCATGATTCACTGTTTGCATATAACACCCAGTGCTCCATGCAGTACATGCCCTCTTTAATACCCATCACCAGGTTAACCCATCCCCCCCCCACCCTCCCCTCTAGAACCCTCGGTTTGTTTCTCAAGAGTCCATAGTCTTTCATGGTTCGTCTCCCCCTCCAATTTCCCCTCCTTCATTTTCCCCTTCCTGCTATCTTCTTCTTCTTCTTCTTTTTTTTTTAACATATAATGTATTATTTGTTTCAGAGGTACAGGTCTGTGATTCAACAGTCTTACACAATTCACAGCACTCACCATAGCACATATCCTCCCCAATGTCTATCACCCAGCCACCCCATCCCTCCCACCCCCCACCACTCCAGCAAACAGTTTGTTTCCTGAGATTAAGAATTCCTCATATTAGTGAGGTCATATGATACATGTCTTTCTCTGATTGACTTATTTCGCTCAGCATAATACCCTCCAGTTCCATCCATGTCGTTGCAAATGGCAAGATTTCATTCCTTTTGATGGCTGCATAATATTCCATTGTATATATATGCCAAATCTTTATCCATTCGTCTGTCGATGGACATCTTGGCTCTTTCCATAGTTTGGCTATTGTGGACATTGCTGCTGTAAACATTGGGGTGCACGTACCCCTTTGGATCCCTACATTTGTATCTTTGTAGTAAATACCCAGTAGTGCAATTGCTGGGTTGTAGGGTAGCTCTATTTTCAACTTTTTGAGGAACCTCCATACTGTTTTCCAGAGTGGCTACACCAGCTTGCATTCCCACCAACAGTGTAGGAGAGTTCCCCTTTCTCTGCATCCTTGCCAACATCTGTCGTTTCCTGAGTTGTTAATTTTAGCCATTCTGACTGGTGTGAGGAGGTGATATCTCATTGAAGTTTTGATTTGGATTTCCCTGATGCCGAGCGATGTTGAGCACTTTTTCATGTGTCTGTTGGCCATTTGGATATCTTCTTTAGAAAAATGTCTGTTCAAGTCTTCTGCCCATTTCTTGATTGGATCATTTGTTCTTTGGGTGTTGAGTTTAATAAGTTCTTTATAGATTTTGGATACTAGCCCTTTATTTGATATGTCATTTGCAAATATCTTCTTCCATTCTGTCGGTTGTCTTTTGGTTTTGTTGACTGTTTCTTTTGCTGTGCAAAAGCTTTTTATCTTTTTTTTTTTAACTTTTTATTGTTATGTTAATCACCATACATTACAACATTAGTTTTTGATGTAGTGTTCCATGATTCATTGTTTGTGCATAACACCCAATGCTCCATGCAGAATGTGCCCTCTTTAATACCCATCACCAGGCTAACCCATCCTCCCAACCCCCTCCCCTCTAGAACCCTCAGTTTGTTTTTCAGAGTCCATCGTCTCTCATGGTTCGTCTCCCCCTCCGATTTCCCCCCCTTCATTCTTCCCCTCCTGCTATCTTCTTCTTCTTCTTCTTTTTTTTTTCCTTAACATATATTGCATTATTTGTTTCAGAGGTACAGATCTGTGATTCAAAAGCTTTTTGTCTTGATGAAGTCCCAATAGTTCATTTTTGCCCTCCCTTCCCTTGCCTTTGGCGATGTTTCTAGGAAGAAGTTGCTGTGGCTGAGGTCGAAGAGGTTGGCTCTGTTCTTCTGTAGGATTTTGATGGACTCCTGTCTCACATTTAGGTCTTTCAACCATTTTGAGTCTATTTTTGTGTGTGGTGTAAGGAAATGGTCCAGTTTCATTCTTCTGCATGTGGCTGTCCAATATTCCCAGCACCATTTGTTGAAGAGACTGTCTTTTTTCCATTGGACATTCTTTCCTGCTTTGTCAAAGATTAGTTGACCATAGAGTTGAGGGTCCATTTCTGGGCTCTCTATTCTGTTCCATTGATCTATGTGTCTGTTTTTGTGCCAGTACCATACTGTCTTGATGATGACAGCTTTGTAATAGAGCTCAAAGTCCAGAATTGTGATGACACCAGCTTTGCTTTTCTTTTCCAACATTCCTCTGGCTATTCGGGATCTTTTCTAGTTCCATACAAATTTTAGGATTATTTGCTTCATTTCTTTGAAAAAAGTTGATGGTATTTTGATGGGGATTGCATTGAATGTGTAGATTGCTCTAGGTAGCATAGACATTTTAACAATGTTTATTCTTCCAATCCATGAGCATGGAATGTTTTCCCATCTTTTTGTGTCTTCTTCAATTTCTTTCATGAGTGTTCTGTAGTTCCTAGAGTATAGATCCTTTACCTCTTTGGTTAGGTTTATTCCAAGGTATCTTATGGTTTTTGGTCTATTGTAAATGGAATCGTTTCTCTAATTTCTCTTTGTACATTTGCATTGTTAGTGTATAAGAAAGCAATGGATTTCTGTGCATTGATTTTGTATCCTGCTGCATTACTGAATTGCTGTATGAGTTCTAGTAATTTGGGGGTGGAGTCTTTTGGGTTTTCCACATAAAGTATCATGTCATCTGCGAAGACAGAGAGTTTGACTTCTTCTTTGCCAATTTGAATACCTTTTATTTCGTTTTGTTGTCTGATTGCTGTTGCTAGGACTTCTAGTACTATGTTGAACAATAGTGGCGAGAGTGGGCACCCTTGACGTGTTCCTGATCTTAAGGGAAAGGCTCTCAGCTTTTCCCCATTGAGGATGATATTTGCTGTGGGTTTTTCATAGATGGATTTTATGAACTTGAGGAATGTTCCCTCTATCCCTATACTTGAAGAGTTTTAATCAGGAAAGGATGTTGTATTTTGTCGAATGCTTTTTCTGCATCAATTGAGAGGACCTTATGGTTCTTCTCTCTCCTCTTATTAATGTATTGTATCACATTGATTGATTTGCGAATGTTGAACCACCTTGCATCCCGGGGATAAATCCCACTTGGTCATGGTGGATGATCCTTTTAATGTATTGTTGGATCCTATTAGCTAGGATTTTGTTGAGGATTTTGGAATCCATAATTATCAGGGATTTCAGTCTGAAATTCTCCTTTTTGATGGGGTCTTTGCCTGGTTTGGGGATTAAGGTAATGCTGGCCTCATCAAATGAGTCTGGAAGGTTTCCTTCTGTTTCTATTCTTTGAAACAGCTTCAGGAGAATAGGTATTAT
Organism: Phoca vitulina; assembly: GCF_004348235.1. Classification (NCBI taxonomy): domain Eukaryota; kingdom Metazoa; phylum Chordata; class Mammalia; order Carnivora; family Phocidae; genus Phoca; species Phoca vitulina. The sequence continues at coordinate 1,236,872 of NW_022589709.1, forward strand.
TTCTTCTTTGAATGTTTGGTAGAATTCCCCAGGGAATCCATCAGGCCCCGGACTCTTGTATTTTGGGAGGTTTTTGATGACTGCTTCAGTCTTGTTACTGGTTATTGGCCTATTCAGGTTGTCAATTTCTTCCTGTTTCAGTCTTGGCAGTTTATAGGTTTCCAGGAAGGCCTCCATTTCATCCAGATTGCTCAGTTTATTGGCATATAGTTGTTGATAATAATTTCTACTAATTGTTCCTATTTCCTTGGTGTTAGTCGTGATCTCTCCCCTTTCATTCATAATTTTATTAATTTGGGTCCTTTCTCTTTTCTTTTGGATAAGTCTGGCCAGTGGTTTATTGATCTTATTAATTCTTTCAAAGAACCAGCTTCTAGTTTCGTTGATCTGTTCTACTGTGTTTCTGGTTTCTAATTCATTGATCTCTGCTCTAATCTTAATTATTTCTCTTCTAATGAGTGGCTTAGGCATCATTTGTTGCTTTTTCTCTAGTTCTTTAAGGTGTAGAGTTAGTTGGTGAATTCAGGTTTTTTCTATTTTTTTGAGTGAGGCTTGGATGGCTATGTATTTCCCCCTTAGGACCACCTTTGCAGTATCCCATAGGTTTTGGACCGATGTGTTTTTGTTCTCATTGGTTTCCATGAATTGTTTAAGTTCTTCTTTGATTTCCTGGTTGACCCAAACATTTTTGAGCAGAGTGGTCTTTAGCTTCCAAGTGTTTGAATTTCTGCCAAATTTTTTCTTGTGATTGAGTTCCAGTTTTAAAGCATATGGTCTGAGAAGATCCAGGAAATTATCTCAATCTTTTGGTATCGGTTGAGACCTGATTTGTGACCCAGTCTGTGGTCTATTCTGGAGAAAGTTCCATGTGTACTCAAGAAGAATGAGTATTCTCTTGTTTTAGGGTGGAATGTTCTGTATATATCTATGAGGTCCATCTGGTCCAGTATGTCATTCAAAGCTCTTGTTTCTTTGTTGATTTTCTGTTTGATGATCTGTCTATTGCTGAGAGTGGAGTAATGAGGTCTCCTCCAATTAAGGTATTGTTATCAATATGACTATTTTGGTTAACAGTTGGCGTATGTAGTTGGCTGCTTCCATATTGGGGGCAGCCAACTACATAATATTTACAATTGTTAGATCTTCTTGTTGGATAGACTCTTTAAAAATGATATAGTGTCCTTTTGTGTCTCTAACTACAGTCTTTAGTTTAAAATCTAATTTGTCTGATATAATAATTGCTACCCCTGACTGGGAAATTTAAATCGTGCCAGCCAGCTGCACGAGCCACACCGTCTTTGGGGTGATCTGTGGTGGACATTTTGAGGGCAGCTGACCCACAGCCTGCGTGCCCCGGACTGCCTCCTGTGGAAGCCTGAGCCGGCCGTGTAGCTTTCTCCCTTTGTCTCATAACCATGTCCACCAACGAGAATGCTAATTCACCAGCTGCCCACCTTAACAGATTCAAGAACAAGGGGAAAGAGTACAGAAATGAGGCGGCGCTGAATAGAAGTTAATGTGGAGCTGAAGAAAGCTAAGAAGGATGACCAGATGCTGAAAAGGAGAAACGTAAGCTTGTTTCCTGATGATGCTACCTCTCCACTACAGGAAAACCGCAACAACCAGGGCACTGTAAATTGGTCTGTTGATGACATTGTCAAAGGCTTAAATAGCAACAATTTGGAAAGCCAACTCCAGGCTACTCAAGCTGCTAGGAAACTGCTTTCTAGGGAAAAACAGCCCCCCATAGACAACATAATCTGGGGTGGTTTGATTCCAAAATTTGTGTCCTTCTTGGGCAGAACTGATTGTAGTCCCATTCAGTTTGAATCTGCTTGGGCTCTCACTAACATTGCTTTTGGGACGTCAGAACAGACCAAGGCTGTGGTAGATGGAGGTGTTATCCCAGCATTCATTTCTCTGTTGGCATCTTCCCATGCCCGCATCAGTGAACAAGCTGTATGGGTTCTAGGAAACATTGCAGGTGGTCATTCAGTTTTTTGAGACTTGGTTATCAAGTATGGTGCAGTTGACCCACTATTGGCTCTCCTTGTAGTTCCTGATATGTCATCTTTAGCATGTGATTATTTACGTAACCTTACTTGGACAGTTTCAAACCTTTGTCACAACAAGAATTCTGCACCTCCATTAGATGCTGTTGAGCAGATTCTTCCTACCTTAGTTCGTCTCCTGCATCATGATGATCCAGAAGTATTGGCAGATACCTGCTGGGCCATTTCCTACCTTACGGATGGTCCAAATGAACGGATTGAAATGGTTGTGAAAACAGGAGTTGTGCCCCAGATTGTGAAGCTTCTAGGAGCTACTGAATTGCCCATTGTGACTCCTGCACTAAGAGCCATAGGAAATATTATCACTGGGACAGATGAACAGACTCAGGTTGTAATAGATGCAGGAGCACTTGCTGTTTTTCCCAGCCTCCTAATGAACCCCTAAACTAATATTCAGAAGAAAGCTATGTGGACAATGTCAAACATCACAGCTGGTCACCAGGACCAGATACAGCAAGTTGTGAATCATGGATTAGTCCCATTCCTCATTGGTGTTCTCTCTAAGGCAGACTTTAAGACACAAAAGGAAGCTGTCTGGGCTGTGACCAACTATACAAGTGGTGGGACAGTTGAACAGATTGTATACCTCATTCATTGTGGCATAATAGAACCATTGATGAACCTCTTAACTGCAAAAGATACCAAAATTATTCTGGTTATTCTGGATGCCATTTCAAACATCTTTCAGGCTGCTGAGAAACTAGGTGAAACTGAGAAACTTAGTATAATGATTGAAGAATGTGGAGATTTGGACAAAATTGAAGCTCTACAAAACCATGAAAATGAGTCTGTGTATAAAGCTTCATTAAACTTGATTGAGAAGTATTTCTCTGTAGAGGAAAAGGAAGATCAGAATGTTGTGCCATAAACTATCTCTGAAGGCTATACGTTCCAAGTTCAGGATGGCACTCCTGGGACTTTTAACTTTTAGATTGTACACCTGAGGCAGAAAGTTGTTTGTTGTGTACTCTTTTGGGTAGAAGTTTGTCTTACTGTTTCTCTACTAAGAACTCTTTTTAAATGTGTTTTGTTATTTTAGCACTTTTTACAACGAAACTCTACTTGACCAGTTCCAAACTACAACCTGTATGAAGCTCCTCCTCTCAGTGGGTTTCTTATTTCTATGTGGAATCTCCTCTCTTGCAGTATCCTGTAAGTAAAGATTAAATTCCACTCTTTTCTTTACTTCAAAAAAAAAAAAAAAAATTGCTACCCCAGCTTTCTTTTGAGGTCAGCTGGCATGGAAGATGGATTTCCATGCCCTCACTTTCAGTCTGGATGTATCTTTAGGTTCAAAATGAGTCTCTTGTAGACAACATATAGATGGGTCCTGTCTTTTTATCCAGTCTGCAACCCTGTGCATTTTATGGGAGCATTTAGGTCATTCACGTTGAGAGTGATTATTGAAAGATATGAATTTATTGTCATCATGTTGCCTGTGAAGACCTTGTTTTTTCTTGAAAAAGACCTTTTCTTTTTCCTATAAATTTCTTTTCTATATCAGTCTTGGGGTCTTTCTCCTTTTATAGAACCCCCCTTAATATTTCTTGCAGGACTGGCTTAGTGGTCACATATTCTTTCAGTTTCTGCCAGTCTTGGAAGCTCTGCATCTCTCCATCCATTCTAAATGACAGCCTTGCTGGATAAAGTATTCTTGGCTGCATGTTCTTCTTGTTTAGTACCCTGAATATGTCTTGCCAGGCCTTTCTGGCTTGCCAGGTCTCTGTGGATAGGTCTGACATTATTCTGATGTTCCTCCCTCTGTACGTAAGGAATCTCTTCCCCCTAACTGCCCTTAGGATGGTTTCCTTGGTTCTAAGATTTGCGAGTTTTACTATTATATGTCAGGGTGTTGGCCTGTTTTCCTTGATCTTGGGAGGTGTCCTCTCTGCCTCTAGGACTCGAATGTTTGTTTCATTCCCCAGATTAGGGAAGTTCTCAGCTACGATTTGCTCAAATATATCTTCTAGTCCTCTCTCTCTCTCCACCCTCTCAGGGATTCCAATAATTCTGACATTGGAATGTTTCGTGGTGTCACTTATTTCTCTGATTCTATTTTCATGGATTCTGAGTTGTATTTCCCTGGCCTCCTCTTTTCCCTTTTTATCGATTAAATGGTCTTCCAGGTCACTAATTTGTTCTCCTGCCTTGCTTACCCTAGCTGTTAGATTATCTAGATTAGATTGGATCTCATTGATAGTATTTTTTAAAAAAAGATTTTATTTATTTATTTGACAGAGAGAGACACAGCGAGAGAGGGAACACAAGCAGGGGGAGTGGGAGAGGGAGAAGCAGGCTTCCCACCGAGAAGGGGGCCCGATGCAGGCATGACCTGAGCTGAAGGCAGACGTTTAACGACTGAGCCACCCAGGCGCCCCTCATTGATAGCATTTTTAAGTTCTGCCAATTCACCTTTCATTTCTGCCCTTAGAGACTCTGTGTTGCCATTAATTGATTTCTCCATTCTAGCTATTGTCTTCACAATTGCTAGCCTGAATTCCATTTCCAACATCTTGGTTATATCTGAATCCATTTGTAAATCTGTGGCATAAGTCATAATCTCTGAGTCTTTCCTATTTTGGGGGTTCCTCCTCCTAGTCATTCTGTTGAGGAGTGGTTGAGGGAATGTATAGAGTCCAATTTATTGACCACAACCCAAGCAGGATGCACCTGTTTTCTAGGGACCTTAGGGTTGCTGGCCTTTTGTTTTCCCAGCCTGTCTTCTGGGGGAGGGGCCTGCTGCACTGTTACTCAGGCAACCCTGTTTGGGCAGAGTTGCCCTGCTCCCTGTGGGGGGGGATGGGCTCAGTGAAAACCATTTTTTGGGGCTTTTGTTCTCTGGCGGCTTTCCCTGGCAGCTTTCTGTGTCTCTTCTGAGAGTCAGAGCAGAAGAGACCATTTTCCACCCTCTGCCTCAGCAGAGAGATCACAGTCTGTTCTTCAGTGAGCTCTCCAGGCTGCAGTCTCTCCATTTCTGTCTGTGCTGCTATAAACTTCAGCATCCTGGGTTGTGCGCCCCTCTGCAGCACTCCCAGTCCTCGCCTCCAGGTCGGGGCACGTCTCTGCCCTTTGTGCTTCTAAAACCGCCAGCTGCTCCCAGTTCGCCCACGCGACCCCTCCACTCTGGATTTCCGCCCCAGGGGCTGCCCTAAAGTCCTTTCCCCGCCGCTACCGGTCTGTGAGTCTGTGCCCCGTCCCCAGTGCGCGAGGCTGTCGCTCACCAGAGGTGTAGGATCCCTACGGCCAGGCACCCTCCCGCTGTAGTTTATCCTCTGATATCTGCCCACAGAATCACGGCTCCCTGCTTCGTACCTCGAAACCAACTGCCTGCAATATTCTGTTTGTAGAGATCCAGATCTTCTTACATCTCAGGCTGCTTTCATGGGTGCTCAGAGTGGTCTGGTAGATATCCAGTTCAATTCCGGGGACCAGTTGAAATAGGGTCCCCTACTCCTCTGCCATCTTTCCCCCACCCAGTTTTCATCCTAATCATGTATTCTATCAGATTGTTACTTCTTAGGCCCTATGTGAAAATTATAAATACGAAAGGATATGGAAAAATAAGGTAGCCCTTCATTGCTTCTGGTTGTGGAAATAAATGAGAACACTTAAGAAAAATTCTTAGGACCCCAGCTCTTATTCTTTCAAAAGGCAAGTCTTCGATTTCAGATGTGTAGACTTCTACTTTGTGCCTAGGATTGGGCTGAATGCTGCTCAAGCAATAATTCAACTATGAGGTGATCTGGCAACAGACAGGGGGCTCACTCATGGCAGAGGAAAGGGAGAAGAAGCAATGAATTGAGAGAGTGAAGGAGAAAGTGACAGAATTTGATGTTCTTTTTTTATTGGTGTCATTTACTAGAATTCTATAGTTTTACTTTTTTAAAAAAGATTTTATTTATTTGAGAGAGAGAGAGAGAGAACCAGTCAGGGGCAGGGGGTGGTCAGAGGGAGAGAGAGAAGCCGACTCCCCTCAGAGCCGAGAGCCCGACTCATGGCTTGATCCCAGGACCCTGGGTTCATGACCTGAGCCAAAGGCAGACGCTTAACTGACTGAGCCCCCAGGGGGCCCTGTAATTTTACTTTTTAGTAGTTGATGTGGGTGTTATCAACAGTATAGTTTAAAATGGGATTAACTGAAGTTGTTAGCTTGCAACCATGGGCTGATAAGTCAATTATTATAGAATTGGAAATACAGTATTTTTCCAAAGAACTGACACTGATATAGAAGCCTACCTAACAACACATCAGCAAATTCAGGGCAATATGCTGTTTTTGTGGCTTGATGTTACTAGTGGACAAAGTAGAGAAAGAGTTCCCAGTACCCAGAGTCAGAGGCATATGAGATGTTAGTATTTGAAGGTCCTGTGAAAACATCTTCTAGACCAGAGGATAGCAAACCTTTTCTTTAAAAGACCAGAGAGTAAATATTTTAAGGTTTTCAGGCCATATTGTTTTAGTTGCAGCTCTGCAGCTCTGTCCTGGTTGTGGGAAAATGGTCATACACAATTTGTAAATGAATGGGCATGGCTATGTTCTAATAAAACCTCATTTACAAAAATAGTACTTGCATTTAGCCCATGGGCTGTAGTGTGCTGATCTTTGCTCTACATAAATTTCTTCATTTTGCAAGTGGGAAAACTGAGTCAAATGAGTATATTTGAAGTACTTAGCATGGCGGCTCTCCCACAGTTTCTTTTCCAGAAATGGCAGCTATAAAAGTAGTACCAAAAATGGTATCAATAGTAGCATGCCTTTTCTTTATGTTAAATCCATATACTTATTGTACTCCAAAAATTTTTCTTTTAACTTGGAGGAACTTTTCTCTGCTAGGAGGGATTTGGAAACTTTCGCCTTAAAAAAAAAAAAAATACAAACTGTTATATGCTAAGTATAACACCACTATTCAAAATGTAGTTATGTCCTTCAGCTCACTAACTATTCCATGTATAAATCCACAGGCTGTATCCTTGGACTCCTAGCTAGGCTTCTGAGATCTCTGTTATTTTAGAATATGACATTTTCCCATCCTTCCCCCTTCCTTACCTTCCTACCTTAAACCAGGTTAAAACATAGGCTCTGGAGTGTAGTATATCATTTTGAGAGACAATGAATTCAACCAAAGTGACTACAAAATTATAGGGCCATTTCTGACTCTCTCTCTTTGCAGTTAACGTAGTGAAATTGTATAGTTAATGTTCCTAAAGAGTGATGGAGATGAAAAGCAATATCTGAGTGCTAAGTGTTATTACTAAGAAAAGAAGGAGAATAACTCTTTTTATATGTGTCCTTAGCCACCCTATCCTAAACCTAATATGAGTGCAGAATTTCATAACTTTAACAGTTCTTTTAATAATGTTCAATCAAATATGAAATTAGGAAAACGAGGCTTGCTGACTGCTCCCACTCTGCCTGAGCTGTCGTTTTAGGCAGAGTGTGGATAATATTTCCTCGTTCCCATGAAGCTGCCTGAGCCGGCGGTATGAGAATTTCTTCAGTTCTGTCTGAGCCGTGGGGATGAGTGGGGCACCACTGAGGAAAAATGACAGGCAGTAAGTAAAATAGGTGTGAATGAGCTAAAGCTTGGGTGGGAATCCATTGTTTATTGCAGGGATGTTTTGGACTGTAAGCACTGGGAACTTCCCAGAGGAAAAGCAAGATCTTTTTGAACCCCCTTTGGTTTTTAAGAAAGTCTGATATTATGCATTCTAAGTAGACCATGATCTTTGACTCTTTGAGTGGTTTATGACCATAGTAATTCTAACACCTTGAACTTGTCCGGAATAAAGGCAACAAGGTCAGCAGGTATAGTCTTCATTATGAGGGTCTGGGAGTGGTAAAGTTATTTCAAGGTGAAATTTTCACCTAGGTACAACAGGCTGCTCATGTCTCATTTTTTCTTTTTAAGATTTTATTCATTTATTTGACAGAGAGAGACACAGTGAGAGAGGGAACACAAGCAGGGGGAGTGGGAGAGGGAGAAGCAGGCTTCCCACTGAGCAGGAAGCCCGATGCAGGGCTTGATCCCAGGACCCTGAGATCATGACCTGAGCCAAAGGCAGACCCTTAATTACTGAGGCACCCAGGTGCCCCTCATGTCTCATTTTTTATGCCTATACAGAAAGTGGTGTTTTTTCTTGTTTTTAAAAAAGATTTTATTTATTTGACAGAGAGAGAGATAGCAAGAGCAGGAACACAAGCAAGGGGAGTGGGAGAGGGAGAAGCAGGCTTCCTGCAGAGCAGGGAGCCCAATACGGGGCTCGATCCCAGGACCCTGGGATCATGACCTGAGCCAAAGGCAGATGCTTAACAACTGAGCCACCCAGGTGCCCCAAGAAAGTGGTGTTTTTTCCCAGCTGATACGTACAGAGCAATCCTATAGTCATTTAAATTATGCACAAAATACAGGTCTGCTTTGCTGATCATAATTGCAACTTCCAATTGGTTCTTTTGTGATTTAAATGTATCCTTTTGAGTCCCCCTCTGAAGACTGATCTACTGCATTGGGTCCTGCCAATGCTGTGTAGCTTCAGGGAATGTGGCTATAGTCATTGGAGACATGGCATGAAGAGCTTGAAGATTTGCAGTGCGAGAGGCAGAGTAAGTTGAGAAGAGATATTAAGTTTAGATCTCAAGTTTAAATACTGGTACTTGTGACTCAGGACTTATCGCTCTCTTTTGTGTAGCCATCAAAAAATAGTAGCCATATATTGATGATGTTGGAGATGCCGTGCATTTGTTGGTCAACTATTTATTGAGTGCCTGCTATGTGCAAGACTCCATTTTATGGTACAGCATATATGGTGGCTAGAGTAGATTTTGGAAACCCAAATAGGTAAAATGGACTATTTTTCTTGTGTGTGTGTTTTTTTAATTTAAATTCAATTAGCCAACATAGTGTACATCGTTAGTTTCTGATGTAGTGTTCAGTGATTCATCAGTTGTGTATAACACCCAGTGCTTATCACATCACATGCCCTCCTTAATGCCCATCACCCAACCATCCCATCCTCTCATGCACCTCCCCTTCTGCAACCCTCTGTTTCCCAGAGTCAAGAGTCTCTCATGGTTTGTCTCCCTCTCTGATTTGTTCCCATTCAGTTTTCCCTCCATTCCCCAATGATCTTTTGCACTCTTATATTCCACATATGAGTGAAACCATATGACAGTTGTCTTTCTCTGATTGACTTATTTCACTTAGCATAGTACCCTCCAGTTCCATCCACATTGATATAAATGGTAGGTATTCATCCTGTCTAATGGCTGAGTAATATTCCATTGTATATATGAATTGCATCTTCTTTATCTATTCATCTGTTGAAGGACACCTTGGCTCCTTCCACAGTTTGGCTATTGTGGACATTGCTGCTATTAACACTGGAGTGCACGTGCCCCTTCAGATCACTACATCTGTATCTTTGGGGTAAATACCCAGTAGTGCGATTGCTGGGTCATAGGGTAGCTCTAGTTTTAACTTCTTGAGGAACCTCCATACTGTTTTCCAGAGTGGCTGTACCAGCTTGCATTCCCAACAACAGTGTAAGAGGGTTCCCCTTTCTCCACATCCTTGCCTACATTTGTTGTTTTCTGTCTTATTCATTTTTGCCATAAAATGGACTTTTATCAAGGTGCTAATGAGAGGGAAAGTGTCCATGTTACACTGTCATAGGATTCTTGTTTGCTTTACAAAAGAATCTCAGTACTGTGATTTCCTGTCTGTGGCTTGCAGAACATCCTGGACAGTGAGTTGTTGCAAGAAGTCCACAAATCCACATGTTCATCAGGAGTAAGTAATAAACATAAATGTATTTACACATACGTGTTTACACATAAATGCATGGCTGTTTTAAAATATATGTGGATAATATTGTGATGAAATTAAAAACCATCCATTGAAAATTATTACTGAATTCAGTTGCTTTTTAGTGTGTCTTTTCAATTAATTGATTCATTATTTATATATTGCCACCACATATATTTGCATAATACTTTTATAGTGAAATGCATCCTCATACTTTTTTATTATTTAAATATTTAAAGTGGTTTATAAATAAGAACAAATCATTATATATTTACCCACATATTTACCATTTCCAATGCTTTCCATTCCCTTGTGTAGTTCATGATATCCATTTGGCACATTTTTCTTCTGCCTGATGGACTTCATTTTACATTTTTTATAGTGTGTGACTGCTGGTAATGAATTCTTTCAGCTTTTTTTTTTTTTTTTTACATCCAATAAAACCTTTATTTTGTCTTTGTTTTCAGAAGATATCTTCACTGGGTATGGAAGTTAAGATTTGCTTTTCTTCTTTCAGTGCCTGAAAGATGTTGCTCCACCTGGGTTCTAGTTTTCTGTTGTTGGTTCGCAGACCTCTCAGGAGCTTCCTGGCTATAATCTGAAACTGGCCCCCATACATGGAGGTCTAGTGAGGAAATAAAGAGGCATGCCACACCAGGTTGGTAGGTGGGAGTTTTAACACACAAAGGGAACTTACATATAAGGCTTGTCTTGGGTAGCAGCAAGGCGAGTAGATCCCCGTGTCCACTTGCCAAATCTTAAAAGTTTGTATAGAGGTCTTAACTGGGTTCAATCACCATCTAGATGATCTCAGCACCACATCACTATCTCAAGTCTAGGTCCTTGGGGCAAACTCCGGGAACAGGGAAGGCAAGTGGAACCCACATTCCAAGGATAGGGGAAGAGGTGAGCAGCCTCCAACTATTGGGATCCTGCTCAAGGGTCAGCCAGTGGCCATGTTTTTTCAGTGACTTCCCCCAAGATCTGTCAACCACCATTTTTATTTTTCTTCCTTTGTACTTCCTGTGCTTTTTGTTCTCTGGGTGCTTTTAAGGTTTTCTCCTTATCATTGGTTGTAGACAGTTTGATTATGATGTGCCTTGGTGTTCTTGTTTGGGGTTCATTGAACTTGTTGGATCTGTGGGTTTATAATTTTCATCAAATTTGGGAAATTTTTGGTTGTTTTTCTTTAAGTACCTTTTTCTTCTCTCCTTCCTTCTGGAACTCCAATTACATGTACATTATGCTGCTTAAAGTTATCTCAGGGTTCACTGATGCTCTGTTCATTTATTTCTCCCAGTATGATGTCTGTGTTTCATTTGGAATAATTTCTATTGCTAAGTCTTTAAGTTCATGAATATTTTCTTCTGAAGTCTAATCTACTTCCAAAATGCTATATAGCAATCCCTCTTCTAACTCAGTGCACCTGTCTTCCAGTCCCCCTGTGGTAAGGCAACTACTGTTACCAGTTTATTGGGTACTTTTTCAGTGATAATATATAGATTTTTTTAAAGATTTTATTTATTAATCTGACACAGAGAGATACAGAGAGAGAGAGAGCATAAACATGGGGAGAGGCAGAGGGAGAGGGAGAAGCAGACTCCCTGCTGAGGCAGGAGCTCAACATGGGGCTCAATCCCAGGACCCAGAGATCATGACCTGAGCTGAAGGCAGATGCTTAACATTCTGAGCCACCCATGTGCCCTGATGATATATACATTTAAAAAGATATAGATAAATATTTCTCCCCTCCTCCCCTAGTAGCATACTACATATACTACTGTGTACATTGCTTTCATCTTTATAGGGTATTTAAAGATGTTTCCATGTAGAGATGCTGCATTCTTTTTAAATGACTGTGTAATATTTCTTTTGTGGACATGTCATAATGTATTTACATTCCAGGTTTTAGCTTACTCCCTGGTTGTTTGTTTTGTTTTGTTTTGTTTTTATTTTTAAGAGAGAGAATTATTTTAAAGTCCATATGTGAGGTGAACTTTTAGGCTCATTAGTGGCAGAAACCTCAGTTTCAGTAGTTTTTAGCTCCTTTTCTAATATGAGTTCCAAGGAGGCTACCATATGTCTGCTCTCATCAGATTATTTCATGGTTCATTTTTCTCTTGGTATCATAAAGTGGAGCATGTCTTAGGCTGGAACAAAAGGTGGGCAGGCATATGGTAGGCAACTCTGGAAGCTGGGAAGCACTGATTACTCCTTTCATATAGCACTGAGAGTCTTATTGCTCTCCCTAAGCAGGTGTGTGGAACTCTGCCAGTTCTAGCTTCATTCCCCTCAACATTCCCATAATTCATTGGGAGACTGATGTATTTCAATGTGAGAGAGGTAAGATAATGATCAGTGTGGTGGCTCTGGAGAGAATGAAGGCAAATCCCAGAGAGAATCAGAGATGTGTGAAAGAGAGAAGTGAGGTGTATTTGGATGTTATTGAACCCTCAATCCTAGGCACTGACATTCTTGGAGTTGCTCTGTCATGTTGCTCTTTAATTCTTGAGCTTTTCAGCATTTAAGTTATTTTAATTCATTTTTATCTCATTTTATTTCTAAGATGATTTCAGCAGTAAGGAACTCATCAATTATGGTCTGAATTTTGTCCCCCCAAATTAATATGTTAAAGGTCTAACCTTCTATACCTTGGAATATGACTCTATTTGGAGACAGTCTTTGAAGAGCTAACTTAAATTGAGGTTGTTAGGGTGTGTCCTAGTTCAATCTGCTTGGTGTCCTTGTAAGAAGCGGAAATTGGACACAGAGAGAGACACCATGGATGAGTGTGCATAGAGGAAAGGCGATGTGAAGACATAGCAAGAAGGTGGCCATTTGTAAGCAAATGAGAGAGGTCTCAGAAGAAGCTAACCCTGCCAACATCTTGATCTTGGACTTCTAGCCTTCAGAACTATGAGAAAATAAATTTCTGTTGTTTAAGACATCCAGTCTGTGGTATTTCGTTATGGCTGCCCCAGCAGACTAATACACCATTTCCAAAGGGCTTAAACACTAAATAAATTAATTAGCCTACAAAACCAGCAGCCCAGAGATGAGGCAGCTCCAAGGTTGGTTAATTTAGTGACTCAGTGTTGCCATTCAAGGAGACAGGTTTTTCTATCTTTTTACTTTGCCATTTGTTCCAGTTACTTTTGCTACCTAAGCAGCCTACTTCAAAATGTAGTGGTGCATAAATCCATTTTATTATACTCATGGATTCTGTGGGTTGGGACTTTTGATAATGCAGAGCAGGGATAGCTTGTTTCTGCTTCGTGATTCTGGGCCCTTAGCGAGATCCCTTGAAGGGCTGGAGGTGACTTAAACAATGGAAGGTGACTCTCACGGCTGGGAACTGAAACAGTAGGGGTTGGAAACTCCATTTCTGAGCTGACTTCTTCACTCACATGTCTGGAACCTTGGGATGCTGGAGGACACCTCCACTGAGACTGTCAGTCAGAAAATGTACACTTGGCTTCTTTAGCATGATTGCCTCAGAGTAGTCAGACATCTTATGTGGTGGATGGCTTTCCTCATGAGCATGCCAAAAGGGTATTCCAAGAGAAACAGGCAGAAGTTGCATGGCCTTTTATGACCTGGTGTCACTTCTGTCACGTTTTATTGACTGAAGTATTCAAAAGCCCTCCCAGATTCCATAAGAGAGGACGTAGATATCATCTCTTCTGAGAGGAGTATCAAAGAATTTTCAGCCATTTAAAAAAAATTTCCACTTCACAATCAGCATGTGAGCTAGTTCCCTGGATAGCTGTGAAGAGGACAGCAGCAGCTCTAAGCATCATGATCTCATGCATCAACCTCTACAGGTAGAAAAATAAAGCATTTCCTAGCAGCTTCATCAACAGGCTTCTCCTCATGTCTCATGGCCAGAATTGGGTCAAATGTCCCTTCCCAGGTCAGTCATTGCCAAAAAGAACATAATTAACTGTGATCAGCTCAGCCAAATCAAGGTATACCCCTCTTGGGCTAAAGATGAGATGACTTTTCTTGAGCACCAGGTTTTATGGATGTAGCAAATATTCCTCAACCTGGGGCTCTGCCACCACAGAAGGGCCTCAAGAGAAAATGGATTTGGATAGGTGACTGATAGTGTCTGGGTAAACTTCTGGTAAGGAGAGTCTGGACCAATTAGGAAGCACAGGAGAAAGAAAATAAAGATGACTTTCATTATTTCCATAGCCTAAGACCCCCCAAAAGACCACACTTTGAATTCTTTATTACTCTTACCTGCTCTCCCATTTTCTCACTCTTGTATTTGGTCCTCCTTTCCCCTTACCACTCCACGGAGATCCATTACAATTTTTAGTACCAAGAGCAAATGACTCTGTTCTTGGGAAATCAGATGATGGCACAAATAGCATGTTCTTAAAGCAAATGTGACAGTTACAATAGGGATTCGGCCCCCAGATGGGGTCATGAGAACCCAATGTGACAGCTACAATGCATTCCTGATTCCCCATAATAAGCATAACAGCCTCTGAGAATATTTCAACACAGACTAGGTTATAAATGATTGATTAATAAGTGGATGAGTGCTGTACAGATCTCCACATGCCACTGCTAAGTTTGGCTAGTAGCTATAATATCCCATCTAACATGCTCTTATCACTGAGCTCACAGAGGGCGGCCTGTTCTTTATGGAACAAGGTCGGGGGCTGTGATGTTCTCCATAACTCACATTGATAAAGTCACACAGGAAAATGGGATTTTCCACCCTGGGCCTACGAAATGAAAGTTGTTAGTGTGTGTGTCTCTCTCTGTATGTGTCTGCCTTTGTGTTTGTGTTTGTATGTGTCTGCATGTGGGTCGCTGTGTACGTATATGTCCCTGTGGGTGTCTCTTTGTGTGTCTGTGTGTATGCATCTATGTATGTGCATCTCTTTGCATCTCTCTGTTTGTCCTTCTGAGTCTGTGCCTCTCTATCTCTCTTTGCATGTCTCTTTCTCACTCTTAGCATGTGTATGTATCTCTTTCTATGTGGGTATCTCTTTCTGTGTGTAGGTACATCCCGGACTGCATGAGTGTATGTATGCACATGCACATGTTTGTGGGTATTTCTTTCTGTGTAGGTATCCTGGTCTGCATGAGTAGGTATGAATGTGTAGGTATGCATGTGTGTGGGGGTGTGTGTGTGTGAGCTCCAGTGGGGCTCAGGGAGGGAGCATTACTTCTTGAAGCTAAGGCTCTGTCACCCTGGGAGATGTAGAGGAACATGAGGCAGTGTGGTATTATGAGAAGGGTGTGGAGTGGCAGCTAGGCAACCTGGGCATTCAACCCAGTTTTTTTCTCTCACCCACTGGGTGATTTTCTGTGATTCATTTCAACTCTTTGGGCCTTAGTTCTCTTGGAGATAATACACTGCTTAACCTAGCTCACAGGGATTTTCTGAAAATGAAATAGTAATGTAATTTAGAATGCATTCAAAAAAGTTAAAAGCACAATAAAAAGAAATGCATTAATGGGTTAACATTTGACTTGATTCAGAGAAGGCCTGTATGTTCAGGATGTGCATGGAAAGGGTACTTTGATTCAAATCTAAATCTTTGGTTGATAGATCACAGGACTTGAGCCAAATGTGCAACTACATGGGAAGAAGGGAGAAAATCTGCTTAATTTAAGAAGAGCATTGTGCTCTAGATGAGCAAAGGCAAAGACTGCTCATTTTGGATGCTGGTCCTGATCAGTTAATGGTGGCTACCTGGAACATGATGTAGAGCTTTCAGAAGTCACATCCTGGCAAGAGTGATGAGAGTACTAGTGGTGCCTGAGGGAGAGGGACATGCAGCATGCTGGCCATGGGGTTTATCACCCCTTTCAGTGCTGGAAGGAATCCGTATCAGACTTGGAACCTCACATAGGCTGGTGTCTTGGATTTGCTGAAAGTAAAATCTTTGTAAGTTTTGAGGTTAGTTAGCTTTGCTTCTCTCATGCCACCTTGGTGCTCCTTCCCAGTTGGATTTGATGAAAATTTATTTCTGTTATATGCAAGTGTCAGTAACTTTATGTTGGTTCATGTATAGATTTATGCAAAATGGTGTAAAGTCAGGGCCTTACTGCAATTGGAGAAAAAGAAATGGTTTAATTTGTCACCATGAGTGTGAGGCATCTTCCATACTCTGCCACTTTAATGTTACCTCTCTCTGGCTGGGTTTTGTCACAAGTTAAAAAAAATTCTCTGATTTTTCACTTGTTCCCCAGAGTCCAACTGAGCTCTTAAGAAAGTTAGAGACAAATGGCATAGGAGAAACCCCTAACACTTCTGTTTTTGTGCCCTGTCTGTTAAAAATTTCCTTGCCTTCCCATTCCTTACTCCATGAAGCTTCATAGGTCTTCCCACGATAGCTTCATGACTCAGCATGTGTTGCAGGTACTTAATTTTCTTTTCTAATGCTCCTTCACCTAGGACTTTTGACTCAAGTGTATAAATTCCTTCTCCCTTTTTCTGAATGAATAATTGCTGTTATTTTGTATAGGTGAGTATGCATGAGTGTGTGTGTTGACCTCAGCTATCAGTCACCTCTACTATTGATTCCTCACAAAAGTCAATAAGGAGAGAAATGCTGCTTAAATAGGTTTCATGCATCTTTTTTTTCAATTTTGGGGAATTAGAGGCAGAAATGTGGGCTGATGATGATATGATTAGGAAGTTGGACATTGTTTTTTAATAGAGCGATTGATTTTATTCAGTACTTTATGCTGGGCACTTCTCTAGGCACTAGGGATATGATGAGAACATGGACAAACCTGATCACTTTCCTTGTTTTATTGGAGAGAGATACAACTTAACACACAGCTGCAAATGGATATGGCATTGGGCTATGAGCATGCGCAGCAGGGCATATAAAATAGCTAAGGCTGGGGACATGGGTGATGGGCAAGGATGGCTTCTAGAGAAGAGTCATGTTTAAGCTACGGCTGAAGCAATGAGGAAGGCATTGCTAATGCAAAAGGAGGGTAGGACAGAAGGGCAGAAACAGCACAGGCAAAGCACTGGAGCATGGAGAGAGTTGGCACAGACAAGGACCAGGGACATGTTCAGAGAGGCTTGAGTGTGAGGTGTGATAGAGGAGAAATCTGGCTGTAGAGGTAACCAGGTCATATGACCTTGAAGGATTCTTTGAAGACTTTAGATCCAAGTGCTTATGAATCATCTAGAGATCTTGTTAAAATGCAGATTTAGATTCAGAAGGTCTGGGGTGAAACCTGAGATTCTGCATTTCTAAACAGCTCTCAAGTGATAACTATGCTGCTGGCCCAAGGACCACACTTTGAGTAGCAAGGCTTCTGACACTATCCAAAGGGCAATGGTAAAATCATGGAAAAGTTTTAGGTGGGAGATGAAATGGCCTACTTGGGTGGTAGGAATATCCCATTTCCAGCAGTGTGGTGAATGGAAAATGGAAATCAGTGAAGTGGTGGAGATGGTAGGAAGTCATGTGAGCAGTCGTGTGAGACTTGTCATGTAAGGTAGTACCATTGGGCATGTGGGCATGGTCTGTGACTCATTCCTTAACCCTGTCCTGCTCGGCTGCCTGCAGTAATAGTGCTGTCCATCTCTGCCTCCTCCATTGGACAGTGGCTCCTTTGTGATGGGGTTTAGGCAGCGCAGGGCATGGCAGACAGCATAGCGCTTAACATAAGCCTTGGGGTCAGTTGAGTCTAGATTCAAGTCCTAACTCCATTACTTCCTAGTTGCTTACCCTCTCAGAGACTCCCATGCCACATCCACTGCAGATGAAGAATAATACCTGCCACATTGTTAAGAGGATAAGATGAGATAATGTAGATAAAGTGCTTAGCCCTATGCCTGACACTCACTGATTCCAAAAATACACAGTGAGCACTTACTCGAGCATGTTAGGCTTTGGGGATTTAGCAATGAACAAAGTAGATTTGGTCCCTGCCTTCTTGGAACACTTGATAAATTGTAGTAGTAACTGCTTATTATTCTCAACAATAACTCTCTGCTGTTAGCCAATTCATTTTGAGCATGGAGACTGAACATGAAGCTCCAGCAGCGATTTGTCTGGACAGTAAGCCCTCAACACCTTCCAGAACAAGTTGTGGAGATGGACACTCTATTCCATACATTCAATTTAGTTGATCTTTCAAGTCCTGGCAGCATTTTCTGCTTAATCACCCACAACACTGAAGCAAGGATACTTGAAGTCTCACATCATTTTCCAGCTCAGTAATCTATATGTGACTAATCCTGCAACATTACATTTAACAGCTTTCAGAGGCTTGGGAGGGTGTATGCATGGCTCATCTTTATCCAGTGGCTAGATATGGTCCCAAACACCCATGTGAAATAATTTCTTGGGTTTTGAGGCTGTAGATTTTCAAATGAGGAACTGAACTGCTGAACCCTTGAGGGGGAAGAAAAAAGATGAGTGTGAAGGTGGCAGTGGAAGGAAAAATGATTGGTAGTCTTTGGCATGGAGGATGTGACCTGAACTAGAGAGAGTTTTGGTGGGCTCTATAGCCTGTCACAACAGGTCCAGCTACAAAGGATCCTGGTTGTAAAGACTTTGGTTACTAAGGAAATGGGAATTTAATGGAAGGCATGGGAACTGAATTCCACAGTGAGAAACTGTGGGAGATTCTCAGGTTATAAGACAGGCTGTTGGAACAGCTTTGGGAAAGGACAGGAACCAAAGAGGACTCAGGAAGACTGGGCAGTAGGAACAACAGCACTGCTTTGTGGCACTAAGAGGCTGGCTTGTCTACTGGTTGATTGACCTTGATCAACTCTTCTTTTTCTGCAGGGAGGGAAGGACTCAGAAGTCCAGATGTTGTTCCAGATGCAGAGTCCCAGAAGAAGATCCAACTGGTTGAGCATAGGACTTGTACGGTCTGCTCTTTGGCAGTTTTGAGAGTAGAGAGAGGAAGGTTCTGGTGACTTTAGCTTTTGTATTGGGAAATGGGCACCTGGAATTACCCTGCCTCTATTATACACAGTGGTGTGGCGGTGAATCCCCAAAAGGAAATTGGAGTGTTATTAAGATGGGGGAAAATGATGTAGGCACTTGAAGCATGTAAAATGACAAGGTTGATTATTTATTAGTGAAGAGCCAACTTTATACTATTTTGTTTCCTTTGAGGTTTGTTTAAATATACTTTGTCTTTCTGGGATCTCCCAGGCAGCTCCTCCATCATCTGTGTTCTTGTCATGCTTTATTTCTCTTCGTTAGCTCTTTCACACTGCATTGTGGGTATCTGTTCATGAGGCCATTTCCAAAAGAGCCCGAGAGTTCTCCAGAGCAAGGACTGACCTGATGCATGTCTGCATTCTTAGGCCTGGCAAAGTGCTTAACACATAGAAAACATTTGATGAATTATAGTTCACTGAAATAAGTATGTGTGGGTATCTTACTGAGAATATAATCATAAGCAGCTAGGAATTTTAAGGGGTACATTTCTGGGTGGAAAATATTTAAACATCATTTCGTAGCATGTGTGTGTTTAAGACCCACTCCACAAGGGCGTGCAGCTTTGAAAGTGCAGGGTCACAGAGAGTAAAGCACTGGGACTTATGTACCCTGCACATGTCAGCTTTTATTCATTTGATGATTGAAGAATGTTTTCTTTCACAAAAACCTTCTTCACATAGGAAAGTTCTCTTGTTTAATCTTGGTCAAATATTTTCTTGTTAATCTGGAGACACATTATCCTGCTCCCCAGGATATTTTGTATTTTTGCAAACCCTGTGGTCTTTGCTGGGGTCCAGCTCCTTGCTTCTAAGAAGAAACTTGAATTTTTGGGGGCATCTGCAGACCTGGGAAATTTAGCTCCAGTGACCAAGTACAAATGAGTTATTTCAGAGTCGACTTTTACTCCTAGATAGATAATCTCATTTATAGGTGCAGAAATTACAGACTCTGGATTTTATCATAAAGTTAGATTCTCCTATCCCTTCCCCTCCCCTTTAGTGATATGATTGGCAAACGATTGTGGAGAATGGAGACCTTTGTGATCCTCGACTTCTGCCTCCTTGTTCTTGGGAGAGCAGGCAATGAAAACTGACTGACTGTCACAAGCAGAGAAGAAATGTGTTGAAAGAGCACAGGGCAACCCCCCCCCCCCAATGGCCTGAAAGCCTGCAAAACTGGGGAGCCAGGACCAAGGCGAGAACTGCAGACAGACCCCAGCCACAGAACTAGACCCCATGGCTGCTACCCCTGACCCTGGACACCACTCACAGTATTTTTTGCTACCACTTGCCTTCAGGATGGATTTTTCACAGCTCTGCTTTTCTCCATCTGTAGCTATTGTTTCAAAGTCCTGGGTGGGACTGTCTGAGCAGATGGGCCTTGGCCATATCCCATAACCTACCTTTAAGGAAGGCTGGGAATGCAAGTATCCCCACATTTTCAGGCTCTGCCTCCTAACAAGATGCTTATGGTGGAGGTAATTCCCCAAACAAGGAAAATAATTTCATCTGCTGGGTCACCAAAATACAATGCTTATGGCATTGTCATTTTAAGCCATTTTTGGTAATAACAACAACAAAAAAATCATGTCCTTGATGTTTTAGATTCTGCTATTAAAATGTTTTTTTGGTTCAACACAACCACATGGATGGATGGAGGACCGTGATGGAATCCACTCTATCATGTCCTTGAGTATCTGAATGAAATGTCCTTGGCTACGAGACAAGGTTATATATAATTTAGGGCATAAGGTTTTAATCCAGGCTTTGCAATTTACTAGACTTGGAAGACAGTATTTAATCTCTCTCAGCCTCAGTGTCCTCATTTGTAAAATGGATGTTACCTTATCATATACCTCATATTTTGGGCTCTTATGAGATGACATCTCTAAATCTCTTGGGATAGTGCTAAGCATATAATAGTCCTTAATAAGTGGTAGCTATCATGGCCAACTTAGAGAAACTTGAGTTGGAGGACTGGCCAGAAGAGTCAAAATGCAAGGCCTGCTGATGTCCAGAATGTACCAGACACATGCCTTCAGGGCTAAGCTGGGGGAAGGAGGTCATAATGAAAGCTGAGTAGGTGGCTTGCTTCAAACAAGTTGGGCAAATTCCCAAATGCACCTGGCCACAGGTGCCTAAGAATACAATCTGCTTTCAAAGTACAATTGGATAGGGAAAGACCCAGTGACCTTCAGTTGTAGACCTACCTTGAGGCCCCATCTGCTAAGTTTAGGAACAGATTAGAGATTAGGCAGTACAGGGGAAAGTGTTTGTTTCCAGTTTACAGAGTTTTTGTGGGGGAACTTCTTTGCAGAACTCAAAAGGCGGATGTTCTCAGATACAGATGATCTCAACAACCTTTATTTAGGTTGGAATTCTGGGAAAGTCATCAATCTTTGGATCCATGCATATTTCTATTTTTGTTCCACTTATCCAGCAAATAATAAATAGAATTTTATTTCTGCTAAGTGCTTATTTAAGAAGCATCTCTTTTAAAAGCTATTTATTGGGTGAAAACATGAAAGATACAGTCAGTGTATCTAATAGGAAATGATCTGTTGGTGTTAGATGACTCACCTCTTCAGGTGTGCTGTCAGTTTTATTATTATTTAGCATTTTTTTTCTAAATTAGGAATAAGAATGAATCACCCTAAAAGGAAAGAAGGATTCTAAGAGATGCACCTACATTTGTTTCCCCGTAACTGAGGATCATTTGAGTTTATGTAAGATGTTATTTCAGAGTTAGCATATCACCTCTAAAGGTGCTGGTAAAGCAGGGTTGATTTGTTTCCATGGAGGGATTAAAGGCAGAATATATACATACTGGTCACCCAGGGAGAGGTTGATACAGTCATTTACCTTTTTAATGGAAGCAGGGAATGTAATTAACAACCATATGCATGTAACAGTTGAATATTTCATGGTGGTGACAATGATTCATCCCTCCTTCTACAGCAACCAGAGGAAAATTAAGCCCAGGTCTTACGACTCTCAGGCAACTATAGAATATGTGATTCACAATTCATTCCATCTACTGTCCCATAGCTCACCTTCCTGTGTTCTTCTAATACTCATCCTCCTGTTTCAAGCAGCGGTTTTCACTCTGCATTGCTTTTCACCAGGGGCTCCCTAATTTACAGAGGGAACGCGGTTAGCACACTGAAGGTAAATAGGTTTCAACTCTCAGGTTTCAACTTGACATTGATTGGTAGTGGCTTCTTCTTCTTTTTTTTTTTTAAAGATTTTATTTATTTATTTGACAGAGAGAGACACAGCGAGAGAGGGAACACAAGCAGGGGGAATGGGAGAGGGAGAAGCAGGCTTCCCGCGGAGCAGGGATCCCGATTTGGGGGCTCGATCCCAGGACCCTGGGACCATGACCTGAGCCGAAGGCAGACGCTTAACGACTGAGCCACCCAGGTGCCCCAGATTGGTAGTGGCTTCTAAATCAAGTTTCTTCTAGGCAAGGCTTGGAGGCAGGGTGGAAGGGGGAAGGAAGGCAGTGGTTGATTAGTAATGCCTGCCATGGGTTAGAGGGGACAAAGTGTCATTCATTTTGCCATCCTCAACCAGGGCAAAGACTGCAAGATTAGGAACTGGGTCTGGTGTTGGCTTAGCCATAATGTACTATGAGACTTTGGACAAACCCCAGTGTTACAGTTTTCTTAAATGCCACTTTGGGGGAAGGGAGATAAATAGTCTATCATACAAAGTTCACAAGTCTGTCATAAGATCAAAGAAGATTTAGAAGAATAGAAATCTCTATAATATATTGTTACATTCCCATTCTGAAGGATATATAGATCTATGTAAGTTAGATTCGGAGCTCTACTGTAAATATATTTATCTATTCATCTTATAAGTGTGGAAGGAATAAGGAAAGGAGAGTTTGGAGTCCTTGAATGGAAGTGGAAAGCTGTAGAAGGTTAGAAATGGAAGGGCCTTAGATATTATCTAGAAAAGCAGTTTCAAATTTTTTTAAAATCTGAGGAACTCCCTTTTCCACAATCCTTTATGGTACCCGATACAATAAACTAATAAGTGGTGATATTCTGTTTGAAGCTCCTTATTTCGCACGAGGCTTCCCAGATTCTTGGTGTGGAGTGAGTGCTATCAAATATGTTTGAATTCAATCAGGTGCCCCACATATCTTCTGAACACAGTAATTAAAATTTTCCCAGCCTTACCAATGGTGTCTTGGGCCTTGACCTCCAATGTGTATGTGACCAAATTCCCCTCACTGAGGCAAGAAACAGAGGTACTTCTTTGACTGAGATCTGAATGACAGAATGCCTGGTGTGGGGAAAAAAAAGATTGATGTGTGAGAGGAAGGCCAGTCATAATTGTATTATAAACATGAGGGCATAAAAATCAGCTGTTCCATTTGTAAAAGCCTTGAGTGGATTGAGTTGTTCTTAGTGCACCTTAGTCCTTCACACTATCCATTCATCCACCCAACAAATATTTATTGAGCATCTACTGTGTATCAGGCATTCTACACTGGGGATATAATTCTGGGCAAAACCAGTGAGGTCCTTGTTTTCATGGAACATATATTTTGTTGGGAGACTGAATAAACAAAGATAAAAACATAATTTCAGACGGTGATATGTGTGATGAGAATAATGTTTTCATACAAAGGAACAGAGGGTAGGGCTTATAGATAGCAAGTGCGCCATACTTGTTAAATGAATCAATAAAGGCTTTTTATTGGTCACCAGTGGCCCTAGACCACAGGTTGCCAGTAGATACTCTTAAGGATATAAAGAATAGAACCAGATCAATTGTAATCTTAGCGGTCCTATGAGGCACGAGAGAAACTTCATTTGCCTGATTGAATGGGAGTTTGGCTCACAGGATTGTGGCTAGAGCTTTTTATTTCCTTATGTTTCTGAGCTCCTTAGCAATGTTTCTGCACCTATAGCAATGTCGTAAAAGCTCCTCAGTCTTCACGGTAACGGAGCACAGAGGAGTTGCCTCAGGAATTTATGGCCGCTGGAGAAGGGGCACTGGAATAGCCAACTTATAACAAAATAACTTTAATAAATTTTGTTGACTGAGGAAAGGCAAAGTGTTTTACAGATCTAGAAAACAAATCAGAATGGGTAGGACTCAGAGCTGGGAGAAGGTGGTTATAGGAGAGAACTCAAATTTGACAAGAAGGGAAGGGTGAGAAGCAATCAGACAAAGAGAGAAACTCAAGGAGCCAAACAGAGGACGCAAAGCTGGATTCATTTGGACCGTGATTGCCCGCCCCTCACACGAGAATGAAAGTGGGAGTAAAATACACCACGTGAAATCTGTTTCAGAAACGCAGAGTTCACCAAAAGAACCATCAGTCTGACCCAAACAAGAGACGCCTTAGATTTGAGGCATTTCTCATTTGTCCTCTTTGAAAAATCAATTGGTAGCATCCTCAGAGACAATGTTACAGAGTTGTGAAGTATCTGTCCTGTGCCTGGTGGCCTGCCCGCCATCCTTTTCTTCCCAGCCTGGGTGTATCTCTGTAGGTTCAGGCCTTCAGCTGAGAAGATAGGAAATAAACGCCTTTTTCCTCTCCCTGTCAGCCCGGCCAGCCTCAAGGCCTCCTCACTCTGGCGCATCCCTGCTGTTGTACCGGCAGGCTGGTGGGGAGGCCTTGAGACTTGTGTGCTCAGCCTTGTCTGGCCTATGAGGCCGGGCAAACCAGAGGGTCAGCGGGAGGTGCCTGACAGGAGGAAAAAGGAGCAGCTGTTCTGGCTTTCCCTTACCTTTCAAATGTGGTCAAATCTCATTACATCTCACCCTAACACTGTGAAACTCCAGAACATTCTGAAGCCCCAGGAGCCTGTGAGGGCTCCGAAAGTGTTTGGGTTCACCAAACTATTTCGCATCTCCTTGTTTAGCGGTCTCCTGTATCCTGCTGTGTTCGCTTGCTCATCCTTGCTGGTATTTCTCGTCACGTCACCTCCCTTATGTCCTTGGATCTCCCTGTGAGGCCTAACCTCCTAGGGTCAGAGTCTCTGCGTGGCTGCCTCCTATTCATCCCTAGGGACCCTCAGCCAGGTTTCTGCTTCTCCCACTCTGTTTCCCCCATCCGAGCACTTACCCCACACAGTTTGTTTAAACTTCTGTTTTCTTCTCTCTATTGAAGGGTTGTGGAAGCAGAGAGTTGTGTCTTGCTCCACATCACCTCTGCTGAGCCTGGCCCAGTGCTTGGCATTTACTCACTTGCCCCAGTGAATGCATCAGTGGCCTGCCCATTCCATGGCCAGCCATGTTGTTTCACTTCCTCATCTGTAAAATCAAGCACTTTCTTTATTCATATCACAGAATTTCCTTGAAGGCCAAATAAAGTGATAAACCTTCTTTTAAAGGGTACAAAAGGCTGTGCAAAGCTGTAAGGTTGTGTTAAATGTTCTGTGTGATGCCAAGTGGAAAGATGATGTCTGAGGCACCCCTTTTGTTTGTTGTCCGTTCCTGCTCTTCAGACATAACTATGTGTCAGCGTCTAATCAATGCTGTCTTTTCAGAGGGAAGATTGACGGAGATAAGCTCTCCTCTCTGCTCCTGTCAGGGTAATGGGCACCTATTGAGGCGCTCATCTTAATTTATCTAATAGAGGGCATTTGCCTCCTGCAAACTTACTGTTTTGATTTATTCGGCAGGCTTGCCATGATGAAGGTGTCCTCTTTGTTATTAAGATAAAGACTGATCTTTTCTTTCTTAAGGTGAATGACTGATAAAAGATAATTTTTTTTTTTTTTTTACCACCCAGTCAGGTTAATTGGATGGTTTCTATCCAGAGACCAACATGTTCTGATTTAATATCAAACTCTCTTTGTAAAAGGCTCAATGCTACTGAGATTAAATCCAGGACTAACAAATGGGCACGAGGGGCAGGAGATAGATGGTTCACGGTGACTCATTATAAAGTAGAGCTGTTTCAGAGAGGGGCCTGGAGGTGGGGTGGGATGTCTCTGGAGCTTGGAGATGTTCACACAGAGGTTGGATGATCACCGAGCTAGGTGCTGGGAAGAACCTGCCCCACCACCTAGAGATGTGGGTTCTGGTCTTGTTTTAATGAAAACAACAACAACAACAACAACAACACCAACACGAAAGTAGAAGTTAATTCTTACCATTTGTTTACTATGTGGCAGCAGGGAGCACACCATTTTATGGGCACCACCTCACTCTTCACAAAGGCACAGTTAGGTGCTCATTTTCCCCCTCTGCCGTTCTCTTTGCTGTGTGACTTTGGACTAGTCCCTTTACCTCTCTGAGCATCAGTATCCTAATTTAAAAGAGTTGAACGAGATAGCTCCTCCAGCTTAGTCATGTGACTCTCCCTCCCCGCCCCCCCTTAACTACATATAAAAACCAAATAGAGGCCTAGGCATCAAGCTTCAATTTTCAAGGAAATAGGCTCATTGAGTGACACCAAACAAGGGGCAGTGAAAGAGAACAGAGTTCTGTCTAGTTCTGCCCATCATTCTGGTCTAGGCCTGTTTACATACTTGCTGGCCTAGAATAACATTCTCTCTTATTCTCACTTTGTATTTTTCTCAAGACAGTTTGAAACCAAAAGGCTTAAGGATAGATAGATTCAGACAAAGATCTAAGAGTATCTCTGGTCCCTGGATGAATCCAGGAGCTTGGCTTCTGACCCATCCAGATGGAGTGTGAGGCCAGGCAAGGACTCAGCCAAGATATGGTGCATAATCCTTTAGTGATACAGGTGGGTGATGGGGGTGGAGAGGAGTATTTTATCACTGATACTGTTTAGAATCACTGGTGCATGGTGATAATAAAATCAGACTGACTTTTATTGGTTTTAAATTCTCTAAAGATAATGCTCCCCTTTAATTCCTGCACAGGGCTAACTGCTCTTCCTGCCTGCCCTCCCTTGTGTGCCTCTAAACACGGGCCCAGGATCTCTGTCCTGGGGTTTGGGGAATAGGGGCAAGGAGGAGTTGTCATGGAATCCGGGGGCTGAGCAACCTGCCCTCGGAGACTCCAGGATCTGCCTGGATTTCTTTAACTAGGAGTCTGAACAAGGGAATCCATCATTCTTTTAACATGCAACAGTATTTGTTGAGCACCTACTTAATAATAGACCCTGTGTTTCACATATGTACCATCATTTAATTTAATCATCATAGTTAATCCTTTAAGACAGGTGACATCCCTATAGATGAGGAATTCAAGCTCAGAGATGTGGAGTACTTTGCACAGTTTTGTATTGCTTCCAAATCTGTATTGCTTGATCTGAATTGGATCTGTATTGCTCCCAAATCTGTTGATATCTGGTCAGTAACGCTGCCCCTCATCTAAGCGCTGTGACTCTCTAGGTCTGCACTGGCCTAGTCGTGTCTAGTTAGAGCTCAGTGCTTCCCTCAGACTGAGATAAGACGGGAACAAAGTAATCAGGACGGTGGGCCTGCCTGCGTTGTCATGGATACCTTGCCACTGGGGACATCAGTGGAAAGAAAAGAGCTAAGGCCAATGTTGTAGCCTTGGAAATGAGAACTAAGGTTGTGAACTTGGCTTTTCAATGTGTGGTCTGAGGAGAAGTTCTTAAAGAGAAGATGGAAGCAGATAAATAACTGCATGATTTTGTTCGGGAACAGCGTTATTAATATTTTTCTGGAAGCTTAGTCTAGTTGAGTCAGGTACATGGGAAATGTTTTCTTTTACTGTGTGTGTTTTCCCCAGTGTTCCCTCCTGGCATGCCTCAGAGCCTCCTTGGTACCTCTTCTCAATTTCATCTACTCTCTGGAAGCTCATCTTGTTCCCAGGCTCGGGGTGTGTAAGTAGCTACACGCTGTCAGACATAAATTCCTGGGCAATCCACACAGCACAGAGTCAGCACATCAATAGTCTGATTTCTGGTGCGCGCGCGCGCGCGTGCGTGTGTGTGTGTGTGTGTGTGTGTGTGTGCATGCACACATGCACACATGAGAGAGAGAGAGGTGTTAATCTGCGGATTTGAGTAAACTTTTTTCCAAACACGGTCTAATCGCTGAGGAATGATTTGGAAAGTTCCCAAGGTAGAAAAAGATCAACCACAAACAACCGCCTTGAGGAAGTTGGTAGAAAAGTTTGATTGTTTTCTTTTGCCAGTAATTTCTTCCTTGCCTAAGAAAGGTGTAGGGGAGACAGCAGTTCTCAGGAAGAGCTCTGGGCCAACATTTTCTCAGTGGTCTCAGGAGGGGGCTGAGGCTTTCGGCCAAGTAGCTGGTTGTCACTGAAAGCCAAACATTTGGTTTTGAGTTCAGCTCCCATTTGGAATTCATTTCCCAGGCCTCAAAGTACGAGATGTTACTGTTGTTATTTATTTATTTTTCTTTATGCTTAAGCTTGTTTGTTTTCTGGCAGGGAGCCAAGGTAGTTTCTGTGAAGGCTACAGTCCTTAGGTATTTGTAAGACGAGGAAAATGCCATGGATGTTGTGTGAAGGGGATGTACAGAAATTGGACAAGAGGGAATTAAGTCAACTCTGCCTGAATTACCTTGTTTTTCTTCTGTTTTAGGAAATCAGAAAGTCAGAAACAATGTGATCTATCATTGTCAGACCCACTATTTCCTTCCTTCCTTCCTTCCTTCCTTCCTTCCTTCCTTCCTTCCTTCCTTCCTTCCTTCCTTCCTTCCTTTCTTCCTTCCTTCCTTCCTTTCTTCCTTCCTTCCTTCCTTTCTTCCTCCCTCCCTCCCTCCCTTCCCCTTCCCTCCCTTTTTTCTTCTCTTCTTTCCTTCCATCTATCTATCCATGCATCCATCCATGCATTCATCCATCCATCCATCCATCCATCTATCCAACCATCCTTTCTTCTATCCATATATGAAAACTGAATTCAGCATCTATTATAAGCTAAGTAACACAAAGGTGAACTAAACACAGTGCCTGGCTTCCAGAAATTTATGATTGAATGGGGAAGACAGACAAAACAGGACACTGCAATATAGCAAGGTTCTTATCACAACAGAAGTTTGTACACCAGCATAGTAAAGACGGCTGTTGCCTCAGTCTGGCATGGGGTTGAAGGCCAGGAAAGTTTCTCAGAGCAGTGTTTCTAGCTGAATCTTGAAGGGTAAGGAGGCAGGGTAGGTTCATATAAGAACCAGGTTTATATGATGGGCAATCCTACTCTGGAGGAGAAATTGACTAATCTTGAAAGACAGAAGCAATGAATGGCCATGCCCCTTATGGAGGCTTCTGCAGTGATGTGGCCAAGGCTGTCTGTGTCCAGTGTGGGGTGGGGTGGGGTGGGGGGGCAGGGGCCTGAGTCAGGGCCAAGTGGCTTGGTTCCGCTAACAAGAGCAATAAAATGAACACTTACCCAGTTATTTCATGACAAGCCTAGTGACAAGAGCTCTGAATGCATTATTTCAGCATACCTTGAATGTGGCAAATGTGTTATGAGAGATTATTGTAGGTGATCCCCAGTTGAAGCACTGAACACTGAATCAAATAGAGTTTCCTTTTTAATTCTCTTCTGAGCTTTCTGAAGTTGCTGTGTTTTAAACTCTATTCTTATGCATGCTAATCTCCATTTGAACAAAGAGAAGACAGCCTCAGGCCCAGAGCCTTCAGCAGGAAATAGTACTTAGCTAGAATTTAATAGAACTTTAATTGTTATTTACTGAGACAAAATTTTCAGTATGATTTTTATTGACATTATTCTTATGGTTACTATCAATTTATAATGATACTGGCTTTCTGCTTATGGTAGCAATTTAAAGTTTCCTGTTATAGTACATTCATTTAAGTGAAAACGTAGATTGATTTAAAGAAAAATATTACCTGACTAATATTTCAGGTTTTATGCAAATATAGCAAAGATCAGGAAGGAGTACACCAATGACTAAAGTTTGTATTATTTCATTCCTTCCAACAACTTTGTCAGGAAAATGTTATTTTAATCTCAATTTAGTTATTACAAAATTGTGATTTATAGAGGTTAAGTAATTTGGGCATTCATTTAGCAAGTCCCAGAGCTGGTATTTGAACCCAGGTCTGTCTAACTCTGAATCCCATGTTTTTAACCTCAAGGACATAGACCTTTAGAGGCCAGATATCTGATTATAGGTGAAAGTAGGATTCTGGAATGTTAGAGCTGGAATGGCCTTTTGAAACCATTTGGTCCAGTGTTGTCAAACTTCTTCACTACCAGTCCCCCTTTTATTATATATTTTTCAATTTTTTAGAAGAACAAACAAATAATGTAGTCTCCCAGTGATTATGAATCAATTAAAGATGTACCATGCCTGCTGGAGCTTTGAAATAAGTAGCATTGCCTTGGGGTCTTAAAAAAGTGTGTTGACAATAGAGTGTGAACCTCTCTTAGCATCTTCATGGATCCCTAGGTGTCTGTGGTTCCTAGGTTGAAAAGGACCAAGCAAGGCCACTCCCCTATTTACTAAGATGTGGAGAAAGGGAGTGGTTTTGTCACATGTGGGTAAGTTGCAGAAACAGTCTTGATAAGGTAACTTTTCCTTCTGCCACATTATTCAAATGGGACCAATTCCTTCTCTGAGAGCTTTGGTCCAAGGGCTTGGCTACCTTCTCGTTTCCTACCACTCCTGACTCCCTAGCTGCTTCCCACTGACTGGCATTTATAGCTCTTAGTTCAGTCTCATCTCCATTGTTTTCCCCTCAGGGAAATGCATGCTCCTCAAGGAAGTAGTTATAAAATGGTTGTCAAGTAATTCCCGAGACTATAGTGCCCTGAAGAATGCTCTGGATTTCTCTCCAAGTCTGTGTCTTGTGGGGTAACATTACTGTGCATCCTATTGGCCATCTAGGTAATATTAGAAGAGCCTTCCCCATCTCATCTTTGCTTCCCCGCTCCACGCTCAGCATTTCCGGTTCCTCTGACACATGTTGTTCGCTCCAGCAACACTGAACTACTTCCCTTGAACATATCATGTTCTTTCCTACCTTATAGCCTTTGCACATGCTGTTACTTCTCAGAAATAGTGTTACCACTTAGCACTTACCCACTTACCACATGCCATTCACTGTGCTAAGAGCTTTGTTAGTTTGCTTAATTTGGTCCTTACCACAGCTCTACAAGGAAGGAATTATGATGCCCACTTAATATATAAGGACAACGAGACACAAAGTGAAGTAATGACTTGTCACACCACTGGCCAATGTCAGAGCCAGGATTTGAATCTGTAACATCTGACTCAGGGTATGTGCCTCAAATCACTTCCTCTTGTGATCTCCCATTCACATGGCTTACCTTTATACAGTACCTCTTAGATTTCTCCCTTATTATGGATTCCACTTGGAAATCTTTTCTGATGCCTCTTGGCTATGTTAGAATTCTCCGCTAGCTGTCTCCACAGCATCATCTTGTTGTTCCCACTTTGTTGTGATTTTCTACTCACTTGTCTGTCATGGTTACCAGAGAGC
Source organism: Phoca vitulina (assembly GCF_004348235.1). Taxonomy (NCBI): domain Eukaryota; kingdom Metazoa; phylum Chordata; class Mammalia; order Carnivora; family Phocidae; genus Phoca; species Phoca vitulina. The sequence continues at coordinate 1,268,097 of NW_022589709.1, forward strand.
AAGCAACATGGGGTCTCTCTCACATTTGTAACCTCCATACCCAGGACAATGTGGAGGACATAGTGGGCACACGTGCATCATTGTTGACTGAGGAAAGGCACCATCTTTGTTTTTTCTCTCTTTCTCAATCTCTATACTTAGTCATCAGATATTATAATTCCTACCTCTGAAGTGCCTTCTCTTCCCATCCCAATGCACACCTCTCATTTTCTTGCCTCTCTTAGCTCTGCTTCATGATCTCTTGTGTGGGCAGTAAGGTTCTCAAGCATTTTTTATTGCAAAGAAACAGTTTATTGAGTGATAAAACAGCAAGGTTATTCTGTGAAATAAGGTTGATCTCTTTCAGTGACTGTGGCTCACCTTTCTGTAAATAGTCTTTGAATCTGGAGGTAAAGACTGTCTGATAGGGTGTTACAACCTCACTGAAGACCTCAAACTGCCATCCAAGGGAATAGAAAGTCGCCAAAAATTAGAGTAAACTGTGGTCTGTTGGTACTAGGTCTGGGTTCTAGGCTGGATGAGGCTGAACTTTGAGTCCTGAATTTTCTGTAAGTTCATGGGGGCATTGCCACATTGGAGAAGTATATTAATTAATTAATTATGTATGTATGTATTTATTTATTTATATTTTTTAAAAAAGATTTTATTTATTTATTTGACAGAGAGAGATATAGTGAGAGAGGCAACACAAGCAGGGGGAGTGGGAGAGGGAGAAGCAGGCTTCCTGTTGAGCAGGGAGCCTGATGCTGGGCTTGATCCCAGGACCCCGGGATCATGACCTGAGCTGATGCTTAATGACTGAGCCACCCAGGCACCCCGAGAAGTATATTTTTTAGTTTATCAAAGCCATGTAGCAATATCATAAAACTCCTAGTTCAGGGAAGAGTGTAGTATTCATAATCCAACCACATGGAACAAACTTAAGCTGGAGAACCTCCTTGAAATTCCGACACATGGCCTCCATCACTGTCTTCCTGGTCAAACTATAAAGTTTTTGACACTCTCTGCATTTTGACCCTACTTTCACCTTCATCTTCATGGACTTATTTGGTTATTGGCTTCTCTCACAAGCCCTCCCTATGCTTCCCTGCATCCTCCAAGGAAAAGACAGAAGTACTTGAATTCAATTTTGCCATCAAGCAATCTGGATGCCACAGTTAGCTTAAAATAAATGAAATGGATAAAAAAGATATGTAGTCACAGGTGCCTTGAAACACATTTCAAGGTGATTCCAAACATGCTCATCATACAATAGAATTTCATGTTGACAGCTTAGCATGAACAGAGGGTCACTTTTGAGACATGGTATTGCGATGCTTCTCAACTCCTGACCCTGCCTCTAAGCTCTTTCTCTTTATTTCCATTCTCTTTCCTGCCCTCTTAAGCAAAACTCTGGCCATATCTCTCCTTTGCTGGATATTCAAGACCTTCCACAAATGGGGCCAAACAACCTTGGTGGTGTTCCCTGCCCTACAGTCATTGTTCGGCCATGCTAGATTGCTCACCCTGAACATGCCACCTTGTATCATGCCTTTCTGCTTTAGCTATTTCTTTTGCATCTCCCTGGAGGATCTTCTCCTCACATAGCCTCCTATTTTATTTTTCCATCCATCACTGCACTACTGAAATGGCATCATCCGCACATATTCCTGGATCTCCCTAGTCAGGGATTTTCTCTCCCCTGTGTTTCCAGATGTGTGTGTGTGTGTGTGTGTTTTAAGATTTTATTTACTTATTTGACACAGAGAGAGAGAACGAGAGAGGGAACACAAGCAGGGGGAGTGGGAGAGGGAGAAGCAGTCTTCCCGCTGAGCAGGGAGCCCGATGCGGGGCTTGATCCCAGGACCCTGGGATCATGACCTGAGCTGAAGGCAGATGCTTAACAACTGAGGCAACCAGGCGCCCCTCCAGATGTGTTGATGTCCTTTATTTTATCTTAAATTTCTCATGAAATTATTTATCTTAAATTTCTCCTTTATCTTATTTTCTTGTTGATTAAAAAATCCAAAGATTTTTTTCATATTCAAAAGTAAATGGAAGAAGGCAAAAAAAAAAAAAGGCCTATAATTTCCTTGCTCAGATAATTTTTTTAAAGATTTTATTTATTTATTTATTTGACAGAGAGATAGAGGCAGAGCAGCAGGCAGAGAGAGAGGGAGAAGCAGGCTCCCTGCTGAGCAGGGATCCTGTTGCAGGGCTCGATCCCAGGACATCAGGATCATGACCTGAGCCGAAGGCAGACGCTTAACCGACTCAGCCACCCAGGTGCCCGGCTCAAATAATTTTTCTTGAGATCTAAAACCATGCATGTATTTTGTTGGAAAGTCTGATAGTACAGAAAGGAATGAAAGAAAAAATAAAAGCCCCCCCCCCACCCAAGTATCTTTAACTGTAGCAAATGACAATCTGCTGTGTTTTATGTGACCTGTTTACTTTACTCTGGACTTTCTACCCTCCTTGAGCATTGCCACTACAGCTTTGTATCTAGTACTGTACCTTGTAGGCAGTGTGCATACAATCAAGGTTTGCATTGTTGTTGTCACTTGCTATCATTTCTAAGTTGTTTCATGTAGACAGACTTTATAATGCATATGGTATCTATCATATACATATGTGCACATATACACACATACACATATGGCAAACCCAACTGAAAAAGCCTACACTTGGAGTAGTCTGGAAATGTGTGACAGCCCCTCAAGAGGGGAGCCACGAGAATAGAGTTTCTAGCCCCGCATCTTAGGGTTGCAAGGAATAGAGATTCTCTCAATTTTCCTCATCCTTTATTGAAAGGCTGAAGAGACCGGAGATCCCAGAAAAGCTACAACTCGAGTCTTGGGATAGGCAGGAACGGTCTTTCTCTCATCTCAGTCTTACTTGCTGGGGCCTCTGCTTCTCTCTCTGTATCTGTTCCAATATCCTGTCTTTCCTAAAATTCTTCCTTCCTTTGCTTAGTCATCCTGCTCCTGGCCTCAAATGGCCACTCCTTCCCTGATTGCTTGGCAGCCCACAGTTGAATGACAATAATTTCTCAGCTACCAAGGTCCTAGTTTTTAGGAGGGTCACCAGATTGGCCCAGCTCATCTTTTCTTGCCAGACTGATGATGCAGGATGCCGATGGGTGGCTGTGCTTATGCCAGGTGTCCACCCCTGGACCAATCAAACAAGACCAGGAGGTGGGGTCACATGGTATGGAACCTGGTCAAGCCACCTCAGCAGGGCTCCGTGGGGGAACAGATTCCCTGAGGGAAAGTTGTGGGCAGGCTCAGGGCAGAAATTTGAGATTAAATCAAGTAGTGAGTAGTTAAGTACTTGGGGGATGTTTAAAGAAATAAAGATTTGGGGGGGACTTGAGAGCTTCTTTAATTATTTGAAAAGGTTTATCCGATGGATGAGGAAGCCCTTTTATTTCTGCTTAACTCCAACTCCAGAGACGATAACCAATAAATTACGTATAACCAGTTATGTTATATATATTATATATGTATACATGTATCTAAGAAATGTATATACGTAAATGTATAGTATACTTATATACATAAATACAGATACATACATATATACACATATATACATATATATATGTAAGTGGGAACCAATAAGTAAGTGGGAACCAATAAGTGGGAGTGAAGTAAGGAGCTAAGCATATTGGGAAAAACAAACTCTGACAACAACTCCCAAAATGGACTGCCTCTCCAGGTCATGAGTGTCCTTTATGGGAAGTTTGAAACAGAACTTGGGCGAGACCTTTTGATGGGGCAGTTGTGTATTTGGAAAGGCCTAGATGAGACGACCTTGAAAAGTTCTTTCCATCCTTTACAATTCCCGGGACTCACTTGTAAGGGTTTCTTCCCACCCACATTCACAAAGCGACTAGGCAAACACACGTGCACCTTGGAGTCCCACACCTGGTACGTGGCATTTGCACAACTGGGGAGCATTCCCTGATTTGTGTCTCCCAATTTGACTGCAAGATCATCAGAGGCTACTTAGCCATCTGGCTGCCGCTACCTCCTGTCTCCTGGAGCACTCGTTGTTTTCACCTACGTTTGGTAGTCTAGAGCTCATTTCATTTTCTAAACAGTGAGGCAATTATAATACAGGAGGCAAAAGCAAGGCTGATGACAAAGCCGCCCTGTTGGTAGTGAGAGCAGAAAAAAAAAGCTCGACTGCCTGGAAAGAATCTACTAGTGATTTTGAATCACCGAGCTCATTGCTAACTAACGTTGTAATTAGAGTTAAACCATGAAAGCCAAGATTTAGGAAACCATCTGGTCTGCTGTTTGGAGAGAGGGAGAGAACATTCCAACCTTGGAGAACGGAGTTGCTGGGGCTCCTGCAAATGACCTTGACTTCTTTCTGTTTCAATCTCCTCTATGATGGATGGCAAATTCTGTGCTGAAAAAACACAGATGTTTTCCAAGACCTTGACAGAATGGGTTCCTTCCATTCTCTGGCTTGAATCCAGCAGCACCGGATCTGTGGACATTTACTGAGGGCCTGTTAAATGCAAGAAACTGTGCTAGTCCCTGTGGATTAAAAGCATATAGCGTCTTCCTTTAAGGAGACTAGAATCTAACTGGAAGGCAAAACATAAATACTTGAACAGCTGAAATGACAAGTCCAAAGAGGTCAAAACAGAGAGACCCCGGCGATAAGTTTTGAAGAATAGAGGGATAATTGTGGCCCACAGCGATCCGTGGACATTTCATTATAGAGATGTTAGCTGGGCCTCGTGGACTTGAAGAGGTCAAAAGTGCACTCAAAGTAAGTAGAGCTGTTATGAACGGGCCGAGTTGCCGAAAAGCCAAGGCCCATTCAAAGGCCACGAGTCCATCAGTTTGAGAAGAGCACTCACAGGATGTTAGCTTTGGCATTCTTTCCTAGTACAAGGGAACTAAATGATTCAGTGAAGCCTCCTTGGCATGCATATCCAGCATTGTATTTGTAAACTTGGAAAGCAGCATTTCAAAGGCAGTTCTGTTTTGTGTTACTACCTTTGACCTTGAGTTGCAAACTTGCATCCTTTATAGTGATTTCCTGACTTGTGCCTCTTCCAAAGAGCCAGGAACCCCCTCTCTCTAATACTCACCTGTGGGGGGCCTAGCTTTGACCTTGGGAGGCATTAAGGAAAAAGTATCATTTATTTTCTAACCTTGATCATGCTGATGTTTGCAATCAGCTATTATATCTTCCCTGAACTTTGTTTCTTCTGAGCTAATCGTCTTCAGCTCCTTCCTGTGTTTCTCAGAATATGGCCCTCACCATGTGGGTACACAAGTTATTATGCAGTTTTGTTCAGTTTTATACCTTGTGATAAGATAATGGGGGGAGTAGGGATGACCTACGTCTTTGGTAGCCTTTGGTAAATGCAATGACCCCTCTTAGGAAGAACTCTTAGTTTGTTGGAACCCTGTGAGCTCTGGGCTTCTCCGGGGGCACTGAAGCACCTGGATAAGAGATACATCTGTATCAGAGAGAGCTTTGAAGAAACAGTTCTCTATTTCCTGTCCCTGTCCCCTTTCACCTCCAGTCTATTTCCTGTAGAAAGGACACATGTGCAAAGGTGGTGGACATCGCTATTCAGTTTGCAAAGCATGAAGCCTCGCTGAACATTTACTTTCTAGATAATCTTTCCTGTTTTATTGCCATTTGCTTATGAAATTATTCAGGCAATTAAGTCATTTGTTCAGCTGCTGATTCAGTGAGCACCATATATAACAGACTTGTGCTGTAGCTGCAGGTTCCGAATAGTGTCTGTGTCCTCAAGGAGATTACAGGCTGAGATGGGCTCCAAGGTGCATGAGGACAGTCCAGTGGGATAAATGCTAAAATGGGTGCTGGGGACACAGAGCAAGGAGACAGGAAGTGGGCAGTACGAGGGGAGGTCAAGGGAGCTTACGACCGGGAGATCATAATGATTAGATGGTGTGCTGTTTGAAAGCAGGGACAGTGCCTTGTTCATCCACTTTATCCTCTGCTCTTGCATGGTGCCTCACCAATTGCAAATGCTTGATAAATATTTATGAAATAAGTTGAATAAGCTGTTGTCCTCCATCAGAACCAGAGCAGCTCTTCTTTGAAGTTGCATTCAACAAGCAAAAGACTGAAGAGAAAGAACCCCCAAACGATGCCCATAATCACTGGATTTTTACCAAGAGACCACAGAAAGAGTCCACCACATTGAGTTATTCAGTACAAAAAATACCGTCTCTCCCAATAACTTCATGTTTGCATTTGCATCTTTCTCACCCCTGCTGGGAGCCGGTGCTGGGAGGCCACCTGTTTTCCTTTGCATTTGGTCTTGGGGAAAGGAGAGGCGATGTCCCTATTCTGCGACATTCCTCCCACTTCCCTCCCCATAGTGGCTCTCCTCCTGCATTCCCAAAGCCCAGGCCTCACCTCAATGGGTGGTGACAACTGTCTATGTGCCAGTCAAAAGGCACAGCCTCCAGTTACCCAACTGTCATCTCCTTGTGGTATTTGCAAATTACACAGCCACTGGGCAAATGCCCGTCACCCTACACAGTGGGTCCATCTCACACCCCAAAGCACACAGAGGAATTACTGCAATAGGTGCAAAACTTCACAAGTACATTATCTCACTACTTCTTCTATAGATAATCAGGGCAGGTGTCCTCGCCCCCATTTCTAGTGAAGAGGCTGTGAAGACCTGACTGAGGTTTCCTGAGATCAAACTTTTGTTAAGACTGGAGACTCAAACCCAGGGCTCTTGTTGTTATTAGTATTTTTGAAATAAATTTTCTCCTGATTTTGGAAAGTTAGATATGTTTCCCGTAGAAAATCAGAATGAAAGAAGGAAAGTAACATCATGACACAGAGACATTGCTATTAACAGCTTGGATTTTCCTGTGGTCTTTTTTATTTTCTATGCCCAGATGTTAGAATTATAGGCATATACATATTGATATTGAAATCCTATTACACATACCATTTTATGACCTGCCTTTTAAAGACTGAGATATAACACAGCGTGATACAGTTTCAGGTGTAGCACACAATGATTTGATATTTGTATTTATTGTGAAATGGTCACCATCACAATACATCTAGTGAACATCTGTCACCTCATAGTTACACATTTTTTTTCGTGTGATGAGATCTTTTAAGATCTACTTCTCTTAGCAACTTTCAAATATACAATGCAAGGTTATTAGCTATAGTCACTATGCTGTACCTTACATCCTAGGACTTATTTATTTTATTTTGAATAACTTCACCCATTTTGCACCCTCCCCCCCCCCCCCCCCCACCTGTGTCAATCTGTTTTCTGTAACTGTGAGTTCGGCTTTTTCTTTCTTTCTTTTTTTAGATTCCCCATATAAATGAGATCATACAGTATTTGTCTTTCTGTGTCTGACTTCTTTTAGTCTAACCTGCCTCTTATGAATCACAATATCATTCATTTGTTCAGCATGCATTTATGGGACATCTCCTGCATGCCAGGTATGAGCAAAGTCCTGCAGGGAGGTGGGGAGATGGGCATTCCACAAATAATCGTAGTAATCAATGCAGAGTCAGAGACTGATAAGTCACAGGGAGGAAAAGAGAAGATGCTGGGAAACAAGGAGACCTAATTTAGACTGAAGCCTTAGGGAATGGTTTTCTGGGGAAGTGGCACTTAACATGAGCCCTCTAGATTGAGGAGCCTTTCCCAGAAAAAGAGTGGGGTGCGGGCAGTATCCTATCAGAGTGATATGAACAAAGACTCAGAGCCAGCAAGAGCTTTCCAGGCCTGTGGGGCTGGAAGAGGGTCCCTGTGGCCAGTGGGAGGTGAGCAAGGGGGAGGAGCCTGGCAGGAGATGAAGCTAGAGAGAGAGGTAGGCCCAGATCCCAGGGCCAGATATGGATTAAGGACTTCATCCTAAGACCCAGTGAAGACAGTGAAGGGTTTATTTATTTATTTTTCAGATTTTATTTATTTATTTATTTATTTATTTATTTATTTATTTAGAGCTGGGAGAAGGGCAGAGGGAGAGGGAGAGAGAATCTCAAGCAGACTCCCTGCTGAGCATAGCACCCCTCCCAGGGCTCCATCGCACGACCCCAAGATCATGACCTGAGCCAAAATCAAGAGTCGGTTGCTTAACCGACTGAGCCACCCAGGTGCCACAACAGTGAAGGTTTTAAACAGGAGAGTGACATGGTCTGCTTCACCGTAAAAAGATCACACACACTGAACTGAAGAGTGTGAATGGAGGAGGGGGAGGAGGTGTTTATCATTAAATATTCTGTTGCACAATTTTTAATGGCAACATTTTATTTTTTCAATATGGCTTAAAAAATTCCTTGGTTTGGTGCTATTTTTGTTATAATTCTCAAAATAATGAATGTCCCTGCAGAAAAATTAGCACAGCAATGACGATTGCCTTAAATGAAATCCCTAGAGGTGGACTTGCTGGCCCAGAGGGCATGTGCGGTTCTAAGGCTGTTTTTCCATATTGCTAACTTACCCTCTAGAAGGGCTGTGTAAACTTCAACTCTCCCAGGCAGGGAATAAATATACTGATGTCCATATACCCTTGATCACTCTGACTGTGATTTTAAAAAAGTCTGTGTCCTGATAGACTAAAATGAAATCTCATGTTTTATTTTATTTTTAATTTTTTAAAAAGATTTTATTTATTTATTTGGCAGAGAGAGAGAGCAGGAGAGCACAAACGCTGGGAGCGGCAGAGGGAGAGGGAGAAGCAGGCCCCCTGTCAAGTAGGGAGCCCAATCCCAGGACCCTGGGATCATGACCTGAGCTGAAGGCAGACGCTTAACCAACAGCCACGCAGGCGCCCCAAGATCTCATGTTTTAATTTCTATTTCTTTGATTATCAGCATGAGAGAACATTTTCATAAGTGTATTGGGTATTTATAGTTCTTCTTGAGTTGCTGCTGACCCCCTCTATTTATATCTCTGAACCAGAGCACCTCTTTAAGATGCCTTCTAGAGAAGATTTCATGAGATTTCTCAGGCAGCAGGCTGGCTCTAGCTCCCAGGAGGCCATCTTCAAGATTCATAGGTGCCGACAGACAAAAGTCACTATCCTGTGAGCAGAAGACCCAGGTATTTTTATTTAGCATAGAGATTCATACAAAAAAGGAGAAAATACATAAATTAAAAAGATCCTGGATATTGAATTACTCTTCCCGCTGCTGATATATAAGATAACGGTGTGTAAACATTCACACCGTTTTAGAGCTGTGCTATTCGGTGGAAATAAGACATGAATCATGTGTGCAATTTAAAATTATTTAGTGTCACAATAAAAATTAAGAAGAAACTGGTGGAATGAATTTTAATAACATTTTATTTAATTCATTATAATCAAAATATTATCATAACAACTTGTAGTCAATATAAAAATATGAATGTGATGTTTTTATATTCTTCTTTCATACTGTCTTCTGAAATTCAGTATACGTTCTATATTTACAGCACATCTCAGATTGGATTAGCTACATTTCAAGTTCTCAGTAGTCATACATGGCTGGTAGCTTCATACTGGACAGCATGAGTTTGGATGGTGCCTGGAAGGTCTGACCCTCATATAGGCGCCCCTTGGAGATACAAAGGTGCAGTTCCAGACCACTGCAAAAGAGAGAATACCCTAACAAAGCAAGTCAAATGAATTTTTTGGTTTCCTAGGGCATATGTTTACCCTATACTGTAGTCAATTAAGTGTGCCATAGCATATGTCTAAAAACATATATATATAGAGAGAGAGATTTTAATTAAAAAATTAAAATTAAAAATATTTTTCAGTGAGGTGTCGTCACGGATCACAAAGCACCATCATGAATATTATTATAATAAAAAAATTTAAAATATTGTGAGAATTACCCCCAATGTGGTGCAGAGACAGGAAGTGAGCAAACGCTGTGGGAGAAATGGTGCCAATAGACTTGTTCCAGGCAGGGTTTGCGATACACCTTCACTTGTAAACAATGGGATATCTGTGAAGTGCCAGAGAAGGAGGCGTGCCTGTATTCACAGCTTTATAGGATTATTTCGGAGCCAGAGAGGAGTTCAGTGTCTGAGAGCTAGCACTCCCTAAAAGCAAGGCAGGGAGAAGTGCCTTTCTCAAGGCCACGTGGCTGAGGAGCAGTCTGTGAGGAAGTGGACTCAGGCCTCTGCCCTTACGGTAACAGCACCTTCCATTTCCAGAGGTCAGGCAGGGCACGCCGCATAGGAAACTCACTAGATGGGGAAAGCTGTGTCATGGTTGTGGTCTTTCTACCATCCACAACAGCGGCTGCATTTATTAAAACAAAAACAACCACAACAAAACACAAGTTTTGACCCTAGAAAGCAGAGAAAGAATAAGCCGAGAGATTTTCTTGGGAAGAACTTCCTGTTGTGTCCAGCTGAGCCTTTGAACGTTAGCCTTAAAGGGATGTTTTTTTAAATTATTATGTTATTTATTTAATTATTTATTTAATTATTTATTTAATTAATTATTATGTTATTTATTTAATTATTATGTTATGTTATTAATCACCATACATTACATCATTAGTTTTTTTTAAATTTTTTAGTGTTATGTTAATCACCATACATTACATCATTAGTTTTTGATGTAGTGTTCCATGATTCATTGTTTGTGCATAACACCCAGTGCTCCATGCAGAACGTGCCCTCTTTAGTACCCATCACCAGGCTAACCCATCCTCTCACACCCCTCCCCTCTAGAACCTTCAGTTTGTTTCTCAGAGTCCGTAGTCTCTCATGGTTCATCTCCCCCTCCGATTTCCCCCCCTTCATTCTTCCCCTCCTGCTATCTTCTTCTTCTTCTTTTTTTAACATATAATGTATTATTTGCTTCAGAGGTACAGATCTGTGATTCAACAGTCTTGCACACTTCACAGCGCTCACCATAGCACATACCCTCCCCAATGTCTATCACCCAGCCACCCCATCCCTCCCACCCCCCACCACTCCAGCAACTAAAGGGATGTTTCTGATCCTCAAGGCAAATAGATTCTGGTTCACCGCAGGGACCTCATCTTTGTATTCACTGTGTCTGATGGATGCACTGAGTGGCCAGCAGGTGGCGCCAGAGACAGTTGGTAACCGCAGAAAGTGCTAATGGTCCCAGGCTTCGTGGCTGCGCATCAGCAGTTGGGGCTCAGATGCCCATCTGATGGGAAAGGGGAAGTGGAAACCTACTCCATCCTTGATATATGGAACATGGGTAACTGGAAAGTTGTTCTTACACTCTAAAATAGCAGAATACTTCTCGCTTTAATAAATATTGATCAAAAAGTCGATTCTAGACCTGGCCAGGAAAAACAGAAAATCCTCAAGGAGGTAATTTTGAAGGCTTGATATAAAAAGTATAAAATACTGCATTAGTAAATTTTATATTGAGTACCTGTTAATACAACACCCAGAGTGAAAAATAATAAGAGAGTTAAAAGAAAAATGGCAGAGAAATGGTTTGTAGAAGGAAAGATACAAAACAGGACTAATAACATTGGCCCCAAAGCTAAGCGGGGGGTTGAAGATGAGGAGGACTTTAGTAAGTGGTCAGGGATGTAGGTGGGAGATTCTCAAGTGGAGTGACAGGGTCAAGGAAACTTAGATCTCAGGGCGGGAGGGACCACAAAGATTACTGTCCAACCCCCACTTTCTACATTTGATGTACAGAGCCACTTCTTAGAATTCCTCCTAAGTCAGTGTGTTTGTTCCTGAGGTGTGAGGGGAGAGCGTCTATGGGTCTGCTTAAGAAAAATCTAGTTTTGCAGGTTTCATCAGCACAGAGATGTTAGCAAGCAGCCCCTAGGCTGAATCTAGTCCACATATGTATGTTGCATGGCTTGTACCATGTTTTTGAAAATTTCCAAATGAATTGTTAATGTATAAGCATCTGGATTTATTGCTGAAATATCCAGATTTCTGACTAGAGCTCAGCAGTGGCCCCTTTGGTCAGGACATATGTCCCTCTGCTTCCTTCTTTTCAACTCCCTGCCTGACCTTTGGGCATTCAAGTTTGGAACCTTTAGCTTGTAGGGGCAGCAAAATTTTACATCTACTGTCTTAGGGATTTTTGGCTGGACCTGAGAATTAAATCGACATAAGACAGATTAACAGATGCTTTTCTAGCATGCAAATGTACTTAATACAAGTTTTATGTGACAAGGGAGTCCTCTTAAGGAAATGAAGACCCAGCGAAATGGCAGAACCTAAATGTGTTTGTACTGGGTTGAACAAAGAGAGGCAATTGGGGAAAAGTAAACTGTGTGGGGAGGCTAAAGGAAGGTATGAACTATTTTAACAAGGTCTGTTGATACAGAATTTTCTCTGCTATGATTTCCCCACTGGAAAAAATGTTTCTTTTTTTCCTAGTACAGTGAGGGTTTCTTTCACATGGGAGTGTAACCTACAAATGATAGAAATGTTGAAAGAAAGACACAGAGCAAACATTATCTGCAATGATCAAAGGAACAATTAAGGAAAACTTTCCAAAGCTAAAAAAATCCCACTTGGATAGAAAGTGAGCATTTCCCAGGTTTTCCCAGCAAACCTTAAATAGAATCCATGCCAAGACAAATCCCAGTAAGGATTTCAAATTTCAGGGACAAGCTTCCAAACAGAAAATTAGAGAAAACAAAAAGAAAAGAGGTAATTTTAAAAGGACATAAATCAAGTTAGTTTCAGTTTTTTCACATTAAATAACTAACATCAGAAGGACACAGATAAGACCTGCAGAGTATCCAAGAGATCTCAGCTGTGATCCAAGAATTTTATATCCAGAGAAGATGGTATTCTCTGAATAAGGAATCCAAAGGAAATGCAAAAGTCTCAGAAAATATACCTCCCAAATAACTCCATTTATGCAAAGTAACTCTAAATGTTTCTTACCACAAATAGTTACATAGGAAACCAATTGACAAATGAGAAAATTCCAGAATGCGAAAACATGGCAGCAGCATAACCACTAGCTAAAGAACTAAGTGAACAAAAATACTAACAAGGAGAAAAATGGCCAAGCCCATGATTGCCACCTACAGACAGGAAGCTATTTGAGCTGCATGAAAGCCACATAAAAGCGCATAGCGCTGAGGGCAGATTTGTGTACTCACAACATTTTGTTTATAAAGCAACTTTTGATACTATTGAAATGTCCAGCCTAGCAGCAGCCCTGGGAACATGGCCTATAATGTGGTTTTTCATCCAAGATTCCTAACAAAGTATCCAAACAAAGTTCATAGCAACAGAAAACACTAACGGGACTCATTCTAGGGCTTTCTCCTCCAGGTGACCGTTTCAGAAATGACTCTTCCGTAACAACTGCTCATCACTGACCTACTAATTTAGATGAAGAGGGCTCCTATCCCTTTGGCTAAATTAAATCAGAAGACTCAAAAACAGGCAGTGTTGCATATTTATTTATTTTAAAATCTTTCCTGCCACCATCAAGATTAATAATTGTAGGGAACAAGATATGTGCATTGTGTTCAGCTTTTGCTAAGGTAAATGTTTCCACTGGGCATTGAACTGTAAATTCCCACCTCAGGACTTGAGCAGGAACCAGGCTGCGCTAAATATTTCCACAATGGATATCGCCCGACTCAGTGCGTTTTTTGTTTTCCTTTTGACTCATGATTAATGATGTGCCTGCTCAGCAATGCCTGCATCTGGTCAGTACTTCCCTAGTGTTTATGAGACTTTAATGATTCCTGATATCAGCCAGTGGTTTTCCTTTTCTATTTTCCATTTTCTTCTCTCTTCTTCTTCTTTTTAAAGAACACAAATGTATCTGTTTCAAACAGTACTTTAAACTGATTTTCTTTTTGCTAGTTGCAAGATCATAGCATCCCAAAGTTAGATTTGGAAGCTCTCTTGGGAGTTGATCACCTTTAATTCTCCACCTGGGGCAGAGATCTCTAGAATATCTGGAAAGTGATGATTTAGCTCTTCCATGTTCATCTGCAATGTCAGGAACTCACTATTTCAGATTGGGACAACTCACTTAGGAGAACATTCGACCAGTTCTTGAAGGTAAGAGACTCTGCCTTCCTCTGGTCTTTTGACTCTGAAAGGGTAGCTCTGTCCCTCTGAGTAATGGAGGTCCCCAGGCCCTTGATAATGAGGAATGCTTTTTTATTCTGAGCTGTATTTGGGCAACTTTGATAGGTTGCACTTTGAATGCACATGATGAGCTGAAATAGGATTTTTGTGTGTGATGCTTTCTGCTTGGGTAATGACTGTACTGCAGGCAGATCTTAGCTTAATGGAAAAATACGTGGTGAGATCCAAAGGACCCATGGATGGATACATGGGTAAGCCCTCTCTCCAGAAGCTTCTGTTCTACTCATAAGTACAGTACAGTCATTGAGAGTTTGGTTCTGGAGTCAGGCTGCCTGGCTTAAATGCTGTCCCTGCCCCTGAATAGTTCTGTGACTTTGGCAAGCACCTACATTGTAGAATCGTTGTGTGGATTAGGTGAGATAATGTATGTAAAATGCTTAGCATAAGTCCTGGTACATATGAAGAACACAGTGTTAGTGGTTTTTAGTGCTGCTATTACTACTGCTATATGTCAATGCCTGAAATTTTACCACTAAGCTGTACTTTATGTGCAGAGGTTCTGATTCAGTAGGTTCTGACTGGGGCTAGAATATACCTTTTTAGCAAGCTTGCAGGGTGATGCTGATACGGGTGGTTCTCAGACCACATTTTTTCTTTTTTAACTTATTTTATTTAAATTCACTTAGTTAACATATAGTGTATCAGTTTTAGATGTAGAATTCAGTAATTCAGCAGTTGCATATAACACCCAGTGCTTATTACATCACGTGCCCTCCTTAATGCCCATCACCCAGTTAACCCACCTCCCCTCCAGCAATCCTTGGTTTGTTTCCTAGAGCTAAAAGTCTCTTATGGTTTGTCTCCCTCTCTGATTTCATCTTATTTTATTTTTCCCTCCCTTCCCCTGTGATCCTCTGTTTTGTTTCTTAAATTCCACCTATGAGCGAAACCCTATGATAATTGTCTTTCTCTGATTGACTTATTTTGCTCAGCATAATACCCTCCAGTTCCATCCATGTTGATGTAAATGGTACGATTTCATCCTTTTTGATGGCTGAGTAATATTCCATTGTGTGTGTGTGTGTGTGTGTGTGTGTGTGTGTGTGTGTGTACACCACATCTTCTTTATCCATTCATCTGTTGATGGACATCTGGGCTCTTTCCATAGTTTGGCTATTGTGGACATTGCTGCTATAAACACTGGGGTCCACATACCCCTTCGGATCACAATGTTTGTATCCTTTGGGTAAATACCTAGTAGTGCAATTGCTGGGTCGTAAGGTAGTTCTATTTTTAACTTCTCGAGGAACCACCATACTGTTTTCCGGAGTGCCTGCACCAGCTTGCATTCCCACCAACAGTGTAGGAGGGTTCCCCTTTCTCCACATTCTCACCAACACCTGTTGTTTCCTGAGTTGTTAGTTTTAGCCATTCTGACTGGTATAAGGTGGTATCTCATTGTGGTTTTGATTTGTATTTCCCTGATGCTGAGTGATGTTGAGCATTTTTTCATGTGTCTGTTGGCCATTTGGATGTCTTCTTTGGAGAAGTGTCTGTTCGTGACTTCTGCCCATTTCTTGACTGGATTATTTGTTTTTTGAGTTTTAGTTTGATAAGTTCTTTATAGATCCTGGATACTAGCCCTTTATCTGATAAGTAATTTGCAAATATCTTCTCCCATTCTGTCAGTTGTCTTTTGGTTTTGTCGACTGTTTTCCTGTGCTGTGCAAAAGCTTTTTATCTTGATCAAGTCCCAATACTTCATTTTTGTTTTTGTTTCCCTTGCCTTTGGAGATGTGTCTAGCAAGAAGTTGCTGTGGTTGAGGTTGAAGAGGTTGCTGCCTGTGTTCTTCTCTAGGATTTTGATGGATACCTGTCTCACAATTAGGTCTTTCATCCATTTTAAGTATATCTTTGTGTATGCTGTAAGAAAAGTTGTCCAGCTTCATTCTTCTGCATGTGGCTATCCAATTTTTCCAACACCATTTGTTGAAGAGACGGTCTTTTTTCCATTGGATATTCTTTCCTGTTTTGTAGAAGATTAGTTGACCATAGAGTTGAGGGCTCAGACCACATTTTGAGAAATGCTGCACTGGAGAAATCCATTGCTTCTGGTTTTAGGGCCTTATGAAGTCCCCAGTCAAAGTGTAAACATCTTTGCAAGGGGCTATCACTCTTACCAGTTTGTTAACAAGTATTTATTCAGCAAACGATTCTGGAGAATTTGCTGTTCACAGTGCACTGTTCTCTAGCTGGTGAAATAGTAGTGAGACCATAGTTGCTACAATTAGAGAGCTCAGAGCCCAGTGGAAGAGGACACAAGGTTAGTATGGATGCTACTGGTGATGTCTAAGAGGATTTTAGGTGGTATGTTGAAGAACCATGTGAAAATGCTAACTGTTGTGTATTACCTTCCCTTTTTGATGTGGGTTACTGGTCTTCACTTGTTGTAGTGACATAAAGTTTATTTGCAAGGTAAAACGATTTCACTTAAACAAGTAAGTTGATCTAAACAAACCTATTAAGTAAATAGAAGTGATAGAGTGGAATTTGAAAGTGGTACATGGATGTCTGAAGTTTAGGAAAATGCAGTATTTTGGTGGGGTGGTAATGCCAGACCCAACGTGGTTCATTAAATAGAGGAGAAGTCAGTGAACTCAGCCTTGGAGGGCAGGCAACATTTCATGGATGAGGCAGTAGTCTTTCTCCCTCTTCTCTTCCCGTTCCTATTATAATAATTACCACAGAAAGAAGGTTCACCTGTAAGGAGTGCGCTATCACTCTCCTTTACGTGCCTTATCTCACTTAGTTCTTGTAAGAACCCTGTGAGGTGGGTGGATGTTATCTCAATTATGCAGATGAGGAGATCAGGGTCATAAAGCGCATAAGGAGAAGGTGGATTTGAAGCCAGCAACCCACTCTGAGCTCCAGCTCCAAACCAGTGTTCCACCATCTTGACTCAGTGAGGGTTAGAACAAGTGGATATGATGAGGTCCTGGAGAAGATGTGTGTGGGGTGTGTGTGTGTAGGGAGGAGGCTTGGCAGGATTGGCTTCATAATTTGTGGGGCCCAGTGAAACCTGAAAATGCAGGGACCCTGGTTAAAAAATTACTCAGAATTTAAACACAGTGATAGAAGAACATTAAAGCCTGCATGGCGGCCCTTCCAAGCTCAGTGCTCTGTGCACATGCTGCACATCCACCCATGAAGCCAGCCCTCGGACTTGGGGTCATGTGCAGAGGGGCTGAGAAGGGCCAAAGGAAGGATCCCAAGCCCTTCACCCCCTTTTTTTCTCCTTTCCAATAACCTACCTGGGGAGCTGTTGTTATAAAGCAATTTCCTCCTGCTTTTTCATGCCTTTTGGGGAGAAGAAAACCTTCACAAACACTAAACCAGATAAGGAAAGTTCCATTGCCCTGTGATGACTTCAGAGACCTTAACACAGCTCCAAATGTCAATATTCCCTCAATGGGTTCTGCAAATAAGAGTCTGGTGGGTAATTACATTTTTAATAAATTACAGTTTGCAGCTTGATAGTCAAATAGATTTCCTGTTCTGGAAGCTGGCCTTTCTTCCCAGCCCCGTTACCAGGCCCTAGTCATACCGCTCCCTTCTTGTAAATTCTTCATAATTAGGAAAGAGTTGTTCATTGACTTAAACCTTCTCATAGTCTCAGTTCCTGCTAATTCATTGTGTGAAAGAGCTAAATGTTATGAAAATTGCCGTTTATTGCCTCATATTCATAATGTGCCTGTTTAATGAAATGAAGTAGGAATGAATTATTTTTGGACTTCATTGGTGGCTGCATACCACAATGACAAATAATCATGTGCGTGGAAGGTTTAAGTGGAATTTTCATAGAAAATGCGCATCTAACTTGTTTTATTAAGCAACCTTGATACATGAGAGTCTAGATTTATAAAATATATTTCAGGACTCATTATTTACTTTCCAAGACGATTTTTCGCATTGCAAAAGCATTTGCTATAGTTTTCTTTTAAAGAATAGCTACTTTAGGTATATTTGAGGTGGACTTTCTTTTAAGGAGTAATCAGTTTGCACACAGTTATTCAGGATGCCATCTGTGTGCAGAGCCCACCTGCAGTCCCTTGGGAAAGAAGTAAGGTGATTCTGAATTCTGGGTTTTGTGTTTAGAACTGGTATTGGCCTTGGCTTCTAACTCCATTTCATTAGTTCTGCATTTATGGGTCCTATTAGGAGCAGCTTCTAATCTGCACAAATATGCAGCACTGTTGATTTAATGCCTGATTCACATTTTTTTCCCCCACCAAAAATGCAATCTGTGGGACAATAAGGAGCTTCTCTGGTAAGTCCTTCTAGCTGAATGGTGATTGTCAGAAGTGGATAAACATTCACAGACGTTAAAAGAGCAATACTACTTTTAGAAAGGATCTGCACTGGTTCCTTGGTGCTCCCTTCAGGGAAAAATATCATACTTCTATATGCAGGATAATCGTCAGGTTCATTGGATGCTCATTCCCTGCCTAACAAGGTGTCTGGCCCATACTAGGTTGGCAGTAATGGATGAATGCATGGCTGAATCAAGAAAACATTTTTACGTGAACATTCCAGAGAGTGAGATAGTAACCATCCAATTATTTGGAACCGTCCAATTATTTCAAAGGAATTTCTAAACAACCAGTTTTCTGTTATATATACAAAGATGTGGTCATAATGGGGCTCAAAGAGTATCAGAAAAAAGTGGGTCATGAGCTTAAAGCTCATTTAATCACACTTTGAGACAGTAATAAGTCATGATGATGATGAGGAGGAGGATAATTATGGTATTGATGGCATTCTTTGAGCACCTGCTATTTGAGACCCTTTACACATATTACCTCATTTAATCTTTTTTTTTTAATTTTATTATGTTATGTTAGTCACCATACATCACATCATTAGTTTTTGATGTAGTGATCCACGATCCATTGTTTTCGTATAACACCCAGTGCTCCATGCAGTACGTGCCCTCCTTAATACCCATCACTGGGCTAACCAATCCCCCCTCCCCCCTCCCCTCTAAAACCCTGTTTGTTTCTCAGGTCCATAGTCTCTCATGGTTCATCTCTCCCTCCAATTCGCCCCCCCCATTTTTCCCTTCCATCTCCTAATGTCCTCCATGTTATTCCTTATGTTCCACAAATAAGTGAAACCATACGATAATTGACTTTCTCTGCTTGACTTCTTTCACTTAGCATAATCTCCAGTCCCATCCATGTTGATGTAAAAGTTGGGTATTCATCTTTTCTGATGGCTGAGTAATATTCCATTGTATATATGGACCACATCTTCTTTATCCATTCATCTGTTGAAGGGCATCTCGGCTCTTTCCACAGTTTGGCTATTGCGGACATTGCTGCTATGAACGTTGGGGTGCGTATGGCCCTTCTTTTCACTACATCTGTGTCTTTGGGGTAAATACCCAGTAGCGAAATTGCTGGGTCATAGGGTAGCTCTATTTTTAAATTTTTGAGAAACCTCCACACTGTTTTCCAAAGTGGCTGTACCAACTTGCATTCCCACCAACAGTGTGAGAGGGTTCCCCTTTCTCCCCAACCTCTCCAACATTTGTTGTTTCTTTCCCTGTCCATTTTGGCCATTCTAACTGGTGTAAGCTGGTATCTCAATGTGGTTTTGATTTGGATTTCCCTGATGGCTAATGATGATGAACATTTTTTCATGTGTCTGTTAGTCATTTGTATGTCTTCTTCAGAGAAGTGTCTGTTCATCTCTTCTGCCCACTTTTTGACTTGATTATTTGTTTTTTGGGTGTTGGGTTTGAGAAGTTCTTTATAGATCTTGGATACCAGCCCTTTATCTGTAGTGTCATTTGCAAATATCTTCTCCCATTCTGTGGGTTGCCTCTTTGTTTTGTTGACTGTTTCCTTTGCTGTGCAGAAGCTTTTTATCTTGATGAAGTCCCAAAAGTTCATTTTTGCTTTTGTTTCACTAGCCTTTGGAGATGTATCTTGCAAGAAGTTGCTGTGGCCGATGTCCAAGAGGTTACTGCCTATGTTCTCCTCTAGGATTTTGATGGATTCCTGTCTCACATTGAGGTCTTTCATCCACTTTGAGTTTGTCTTTGTGAATGGTGTTAGAGAATGGTCGAGTTTCATTCTTCCACATGTGGCTGTCCAATTTTCCCAGCACCATTTATTGAAGAGACTGTCTTTTTTCCATTGCATGTTTTTTCCTGCTTTGTCAAAGATTATTTGACCATAGAGTTGAGGGTCCATATCTGGGTTCTCTATTCTGTTCCATTGGTCTGTATGTCTGTTTTTGTGCCAGTACCATGCTGTCTTGGTGATCACTGCTTTGTAATATAGCTTGAAATCGGGCAAAGTGATGCCCCCAGCTTTGTTTTTCTTTTTCAACATCTCCTTGGCGATTTGGGGTCTTTTCTGATACCATACAAATTTTAGGATTGTTTGTTCCAGCACTTTGAAAAATGTCATTGGAATTTTGATCGGGATGGCATTGAAGGTATAGATTGCTCTGGGTAGCATAGACATTTTAACAATGTTTATTCTTCCGATCCATGAGCATGGAATATTTTTCCATCTTTTTGTGTCTTCATCAATTTCTTTCATGAGTGTTTTGTAGTTCCTAGAGTATAGATCCTTTACCTCTTTGGTTAGGTTTATTCCGAGGTATCTTATGGTTTTCGGTGCTATTATAAATGGAATCGTTTCTTTAATTTCTCTTTCTACAGTTGCGCTGTTAGTGTATAAGAAAGCAGCTGATTTCTGTGCATTGATTTTGTATCCTGCCACATTACTGAATTGCTGGATGAGTTCTAGTAATTTGGGGGTGGAGTCTTTTGGGTTTTCCACATAAAGTATCATGTCGTCTGCGAAAAGAGAGAGTTTGACTTCTTCTTTGCCAATTTGAATACCTTTTATTTCTTTTTGTTGTCTGATTGCTGTTGCCAGGACTTCTAGTACTATGTTGAACAACAGTGGTGAGAGTGGGCACCCTTGACGTGTTCCTGATCTTAAGGGAAAGGCTCTCAGCTTTTCCCCATTGAGGATGATATTCGCTGTGGGTTTTTCATAGATGGATTTTATGAGCTTGAGGAATGTTCCCTCTATCCCTATACTCTGGAGAGTTTTAATCAGGAAAGGATGTTGTATTTTGTCAAATACTTTTTCTGCATCAATTGAGAGGACCATATGGTTCTTCTCCCTCCTCTTATTAATGTGTTCTATCACATTGATTGATTTGCGAATGTTGAACCACCCTTGCATCCCGGGGATAAATCCCACTTGGTCGTGGTGGATGATCCTTTTAATGTCTTGTTGGATCCTATTAGCTAGGATTTTGTTGAGGATTTTGGAATCCATATTCATCAGGGATATCGGTCTGAAATTCTCCTTTTTGATGGGGTCTTCGCCTGGTTTGAGGATTAAGGTAATGCTGGCCTCATAGAATGAGTTTGGAAGTTTTCCTTCTGTTTCTATTTTTTGAAACAGCTTCAGTAGAATAGGTATTATTTCTTATTTGAATGTTTGGTAGAATTCCCCAGGGAATCCATCAGGCCCTGGACTCTTGTTTTTTGGGAGGTTTTTGATCACTGCTTCAATCTCGTTACTGGTTATTGGCCTATTCAGGTTGTCAATTTCTTCCTGTTTCAGTCTTGGCAGCTTATAGGTTTCCAGGAAGGCCTCCATTTCATCCAGATTGCTCAGTTTATTGGCATATAGTTGTTGATAATAATTTCTAATAATTGTTTCTATTTCCTTGGTGTTAGTGGTGATCTCTCCCCTTTCATTCATAATTTTATTAATTTGGGTCCTTTCTCTTTTCTTTTGGATAAGTCTGGCCAGTGGTTTATCAATCTTTTTTTTTTTTTTAAAGATTTTATTTATTTATTTGAGAGAGAGAGAATGAGAGAGAGAGAGAGAGACCATGAGAGGGGGGAGGGTCAGAGGGAGAAGCAGACCCCTGCTGAGCACGGAGCCTGATGCGGGACTTGATCCTGGGACTCCAGGATCATGACCTGAGCCGAAGGCAGTCGCTTAACCAACTGAGCCACCCAGGCGCCCCAGTGTTTTATCAATCTTATTATTTCTTTCAGAGAACCAACTTCTAGTTTCATTGATCTGATCTACTGTGTTTCTGGTTTCTAATTCATTGATTTCTGCTCTAATTTTAATTATTTCTCTTCTAATGCGTGGCTTAGGCGTCATTTGTTGCTTTTTCTCTAGTTCTTTAAGGTGTAGAGTTAGACGGTGAATTTGGGATTTTTCTGTTTTTTTGAGTGAGGCTTGGATGGCTATGTATTTCCCCCTTAGGACCGCCTTTGCAGTATCCCATAGGTTTTGGACCGATGTGTTTTCGTTCTCATTGATTTCCATGAATTGTTTAAGTTCTTTGATTTCTTGGTTGACCTAAACATTTTTGAGCAGAGTGGTCTTTAGCTTCCAAGTGTTTGAATTTCTGCCAAATTTTTTCTTGTGATTGAGTTCCAGTTTTAGAGCATTGTGGTCTGAGAATATGCAGGGAATAATCTCAATCTTTTGGTATCGGTTGAGACCTGATTTGTGACCCAGTATATGGTCTATTCTGGAGAAAGTTCCATGTGCACTCGAGAAGAATGAGTATTCTGTTGTTTTAGGGTGGAATGTTCTGTAAATATGTATGAGGTCCATCTGGTCCAATGTATCATTCAAAGCTCTCATTTCCTTGTTGATTTTCTGCTTAGATGATCTGTCCATTGCTGAGAGTGGAGTATTGAGGTCTCCTACAATTAACGTATTGTTATCAATATGACCCTTTATTTTGGTTAACAGCTGGCTTATGTAGATGGCTGCTCCCATGTTGGGGGCATAGATATTTACAATTGTTAGATCTTCTTGTTGGATAGACCCTTTAAGAATGATATAGTGTCCTTCTGTGTCTCTTATTACAGCCTTTAGTTTAAAATCTAATTTGTCTGATATAAGAATTGCTACCCCAGCTTTCTTTTGAGGTCCGCTGGCATGGAAGATGGATCTCCATCCCTTCACTTTCAGTCTGGATGTATCTTTAGGTTCAAAATGAGTCTCTTGTAGACAGCATATGGATGGGTCTTGTCTTTTTATCCAATCTGCAACCCTGTGCCGTTTTATGGGAGCGTTTAGGCCATTCACGTTGAGAGTGATTATTGAAAGATATGAATTAATTGTCATCATGTTGCCTGTGAAGACGTTTTTATAGATTGTCCCTGTAAATTTCTGTTGTAGATCACTCTTGGGGTCTTTCTCCTTTTATAGAACCCCCCTTAATATTTCTTGCAGGGCCGGCTTAGTGGTCACATATTCTTTCAACTTCTGCCGGTTGTGGAAGCTCTGCATCTCTCCATCCATTCTAAATGAAAGCCTTGCCGGATAAAGTATTCTTGGCTGCCTGTTCTTCTCATTTAGTACCCTGAATATGTCTTGCCAGGCCTTTCTGGCTTCCCAGGTCTCTGTGGATAGGTCTGACGTTATTCTGATGTTCCTCCCTCTGTACGTAAGGAATCTCTTCCCCCTAACTGCCCTTAAGATGGTTTCCTTGGTTCTAAGATTTGCAAGTTTTACTATTACATGCCGGGGTGTCGGCCTGTTTTCCTTGATCTTGGGAGGGGTCCTCTCTGCCTCTAGGACGCGAATGTTTGTTTCATTCCCCAGATTAGGGAAGTTCTCAGCTACAATTTGCTCAAATACATCTAGCCCTCTCTCTCTCTCCACTCCTTCCGGGATTCCAATTATTCTGACATTGGAACGTTTCATGGTGTCACTTATTTCTCTGATTCTATTTTCATGGATTCTGAGTTGTTTTTCCCTGGCCTCCTCTTTTCCCTTTTTATCTATTATACTGTCTTTCAGGTCGCTTATTCTCTCTTCTGTCTCAGTTACCCTAGCTGTTAGATTATCTGTATTGGATTGGATCTCACTGATAGCATTTTTAAGTTCTGCCAATTCACCTTTTATTTCTGCCCTTAGAGACTCTATGTTGCCATTAATTGATTTCTCCATTCTAGCCATTGTCTTCACAATTGCTAGCGTGAATTCCATCTCCGACATCTTGGTTATATCTGCATCCATTTGTAAATCTGCAGCATAAGTCATAATCTCTGAGTCTTTCCTGTTTTGGGGGCTTCTCCTCCTAGTCATTCTGTTGGTGGGTGTTTGAGGGAATGTATAGAGTCCAAATTATTGACCAGAACCCAAGCAAGATGCACCTGTTTTCTTGGGACCTTAGGGTTGCTGGCCTCTTGTTTTCCCAGCCTGTCTTCTGTGGGAGGGGCCAGCTGTGCTGTTACTCAGGCAACCCTGTTTGGGCGGAGTTGCCCTGCGCCCCTGTGGTGGGGCATGGGCTCAGTGGGAATCAGTCTTTGGGGCTTTTGTTCTCTGGCGCCTTTCCCTGGCGGCTTTCTGCGTCTCTTCCACGAGTCAGAGCAGAAGAGACCGTTTCCAACCCTCTGCCTCAGAGCAGAGAGACCGCAGTCTGTTCTTCAGTGAGCTCTCCAGGCCACACCGTCTCCGTTTCTGTCTGTGCTGCTATAAACTGCAGCATCCTGGGTTGTGCGCCCCTCCGCAGGGCTCCCAGTCCTGCCTCCAGGTCGGGGCACGTCTCTGCCCTTTGTGCTTCTAAAACCGCCAACTGCTCCCAGTTCGTGGGCGCGTGACTCCACCACTCGGGGTTTCCACCCCGGGGGTTGCAGTTCACCGGCGGGACTCGGCGTACCGGATTTCCGTCTGGGAGGCTGCAGTTGGCGTGTGCGCGACTGTCGCTCCGGGTTTCTGTCCGGGGGGGCTGCGGTTCGCGTGTGCGCGACCCCGCCGGTCTGGTTTTCCACCCCGGGGGCTGCCCTAAAGTCCTTTCCCGATGCTACAGGTCTGCGAGTCTGTGCCCCGTCCGCAGCTCGCGAGGCTGTCACTCACCGGCGGTGTGGGATCCCCGGACCTCCAGGCACCCTCCCGCTGCCGTTTATCCTCCGATATCTGCCCGCAGAATCACGGCTCTCCGCTTCGTACCTCAAAACCAACTGCCTGCGATATTCTGTTTGTAGAGATCCAGATCTTCTTACATCTCAGGCTGGTTTCGTGGGTGCTCAGAGTGGTCTGGTAGATATCCAGCTCAATTCCGGGGACCAGTTGAAATAGGGTCCCCTACTCCTCTGCCATCTTTCCCCCCTCTACCTCATTTAATCTTTACAATAATTTTTCAAGAGCGGTATTGTCATCCTAATTTACAGTGGGGAAAGTAGGGCTCAGAGAGGGAAAATAATGTCACCAGGGGCATAGTTAGTAGCTGGTTTGAACTCACACCTTTTTTTTTTTGGCTTCGAAGCCCACATTCTTTTCTGCCACCATTTTATCTCTACACAAAGTCCTAGGGCTTGTCATTGCCCAAGGCAGGATCAGAATACAAGTCTCTTGACTCTTCTGTCAGTGTTCTTGGCTCTGTGACAGGCTGCTACCAGAACCCAGACAAAAGGATGAAGAAAATGCTGATCAAAGTGTTTCAAAAGGCATATTTTAACTCTAACCAAGGGTCATAAAGTGCGGGCCAAAGGCCATCCTCGGTTAAGTCTATTGCAAATTGGTCAAATGGATTCAGGTTACTCATGGGATATTTAGAGTAATCAGGGCGAGATGTGCCAATGTAGCAGAAAAAAAACCCCACAATCTGTAGACACGAACTTGGTTTTAGGTCATGATTTGATCTTATTAGTCGTGTGATCTTGAGCACTTAACCCTCTTTGAACTTGCCTCCTCATTTACAAAATAGAAGGAATACAAACACCTTCCACAGTGGCTGAGATACTATGAGAGATCAGGTCTGGGAGAGTTTTCTAGACTAAAACATAGTTAATGTATCTTCACTCTCAATCAGTTGCATTCCTCTTTTCCTTATTTTGCAGTTTTTTGGTTTTGTTTTATAGACATTTTATAAACATTTTACTTTTAGTTTTTCTTATGTGCTTTCTTTGATTGCTTTGATGGTAAATAGCGATTTCCTCTTTATGGCGGGGACAAGTGTAATTTTTTATAAGTTCATTAAAGTTGGAAAATTGTGTTCAGCATCTGGACCAGAAAAACTATTTGCACAGAAGAGGTTCGAGGGAATAATCTTAACACTAGTAAATGCGACGATTTCTCTGGAAGGTCGGCTGATGGCCAGGTCAGTAGGAGCCAGGACCAAGTCCAGCTGGATTAATGAATGGATGCTGAAGGCCCAGAACAGAGGAGATAACTGCACCTGAAGCTAATCAACCAACACAGTGAGTTGTTTATGCAGTTTGAAGAGTCTCCCTTGGAAAGGAGTGTTGTTTCACATTCTTGCCAACACTGAGGGTCATCAGTCTTTTTAATTATACCTATTTTACTGAGTGTGAAGTCGTATCTCTCTGTGGTTTTAATTGCATTTCCCTGAAAATTAAATATCCACCCACCCTATGAACCCGGTTATTTCACTCCTGGGTATTTACCCAAGAGAAATAGAAGCGTACATCCAAGCAAAAAACTTATTTAAGAATGTTGTAGGAACTTTATCCAAAAGAGCCCCAAACTGGAAATAATCAAACGTCCATTAATAGGAGAATGGATACAAAAAATTATGGTATATTTCCACAATGAAATACTACTCAGCAATAAAAATGGAATGTATTACTGTAATTTACAACACAATGAATTCCAAAAATATTATGCTGAGTTAAAGAAGTCAGATGCAAAAGAGTACTTACTGTGTGATTAGAGGTAATATTAATCTATGGTGATAGGAATCAGGTCAGAAGTTCTCTTGGGTGGGAATGGGTGGGGAGTCTCTGGCAAAGGATGCTAGAGAAGTTTCTGAGGTGATGGAGATAGTCTCTCTCTCTCTCTATATATATTTTAAAGATTTTATTCATTTGAGAGAGAGAGCATGAGCAGGGGGGAGGGGGAGAGAGAGAAGGAGAAGCAGACTCTCTGATGAGCAGAGAGCCCAACTCAGGACTCAATCCCAGGACCCTGAGATCATGACCTGAGCTGAAGGCAGACGCTTAACTGACTGAGCCACCCAGGCGCCCAGAGATAGTCTATATTTTAATAGAAGTATTGGTTTCATAGTTGCCTTTTGTCAAAACCCATTAAATTGTAATATTTAAAGTCTGTGTTCTTCTTTGTATGTAAATTTTACCTAATAGGGTTTATTTGTAAAATAAAAAACCAAGGAGGGATTGGGATGAAGCCCTTTTGGATGTTGAGGAATCTTGGAGTCTTTGTACAGCAAGAATTAAGGATTGAGCCAGAAGAGGAGAGAGAGGAGAGAGGGCAGGAGAGGTGACAGCAGAGACTGGAGGGACTGTCCTGTGAGGGGGGGATTAGATGCCCATTGTGTGTCACTCCAGAAGGGAGAAAAAGGGAGTGTGAGGGAAGCAGATGGTTTGAGCTCCATGGAAAGAAGAGCTTTTAAAAAAAGAATCAGAGTTGCTTGTGATGGAATAGGATGTCTCAGGAGATTGGGAGCTCCTTGTCACTCAGCAGAGGCTGGGTAGCTTCTTGTCAAGCATGCTGTCAAGTGGGTCCTATAGTGATTAAAAGACTTAACTAGAAGACCTGAAGACTTTCTCCTGTGCGAAGATTCTGCAGTTACATGTGGTGTTGGGTAAGGGGAGAGCGTGAGCTTTGGAGTCAGGCTGCCCACATCTGGATCTAGAGATCACGAATGAAATTATCTTATGCAAGTTGATTTCTTTAAATCTCAGTTTGTTTGTGTGTATATGTGTATCTTCCTTCCTTCCAATTTGTAAACCACATACAGTGCTGCACAACTTCAAAGAATTGTAACTGAGACTGAAATTGAAGTGTTTGATGTAAAGAGCATAGCAAAGCACCTAGCACATATCCTAAGCACATGATAAGTGCTCAATAAATTTTAGCCATTATTATAATTATTATTGCTATTATTATGATTTCTAAGAATTTTATGTATTAGCACATGCCAAAGATAGATTTGGGGGCAGAATCTAAGAGCTTATATAGAATCTCTTGTATTAGACCCTGAAAGTGGCTATCTACCTCCAACAGAAAGCATGATTAACATTCCACAGGTTAATTTAAAAACAGGAAAAATAAACCTTTATGAAATGTCAAACTTTGTGGATTAAAAAAAAAAAAAAAAAGGGCAATGCGTATGTGTCCTTGACATGAAGAGATTCTTTTGTACTTTGTTATGTTCTTACTCACTTAATAATATTTTATTTAGAACTCCAGAGGTTCTCTTTCATTTGAATGGCTACATTGTATTCCATAGTATGTATATATCATGTTCCACTTAACCAATCTGGTACTGAAGGACACTTAGGTTTTCCCCACCTTTTGCTAGTAAAAACAAGGCTTCAATAAATAATTTGGTTCATAGGTTATTTGACACATGTGCAAGTATATCTGTAGGATAAATTTCTGGAAGTAGAGTTGCTGGGTGAAATGGCATGCATTTTAAAAACATTCTGATAGCTCTTGATGGTTTTCCTCCATGAAGGTTATACCAATTTACCTTTCATCAGCAATGTATTAGAGTGTCTGTTGACTTCAAATCGTCACCAACATGATACATTCTCAGACTCTTTGGCCTTTGCCAACCAATGAGTGTAAAAGTGGCGTTGAGCATATCTTTATATATTTAAGGGTAATTTGTGTTTCCTTTTCTGTAAATTGTCTATTTATATCCTTTGCCCATTTTTTGATCGGTTAAGATATGTAATAGTTTTCTCTTATTAAATTTATTAAACATGTTTATAATATTCCCTTTATAACCCTTTTCTTTTTCAGACTTTAAGCTTTATTTAAAAAATTAACATTTAATCAAATGGACTTTTCTGGTATACAGTTCTATGACTTTTAACACATATGTAGATTCTTGTAACCACCCCCAAAATCAGGACATGGAAAGGTCCCATCATCCAGAAAATTCCCTTGTACTGCCCATTTATAGTCAAATCCTCTCCCCTCCCCAAACTTAGGTTACTGTTGCTCTGTTCTCTACAGCTGTAGTTGTGCCTTTTCCCAAGTGTAGTATAAATGGAATCACGCAGTATGAAACTTTTGGAGACTGGTTACTTTCTCTCAGCATAATGCCTTTGAGAGTTATCCTTGTTACCGTAAGTATCCATTAGTTCATTTCTTTCTGTTGCTAGGTGGCATTCCGTTGGATGGATGTGCAAAAATTTGTTTATCCATTCATCTGTTGAGGGACATTTCAGTTTTTGGTGATTATAAATAGAGCTGTTTTAAGCATTTGCATAC
Organism: Phoca vitulina; assembly: GCF_004348235.1. Classification (NCBI taxonomy): domain Eukaryota; kingdom Metazoa; phylum Chordata; class Mammalia; order Carnivora; family Phocidae; genus Phoca; species Phoca vitulina. The sequence continues at coordinate 1,297,416 of NW_022589709.1, forward strand.
AGGGTTTTTGTGTGAATGTAGGTTTTCATTTCTGTTGGGTAAATACCTAGGTCAGTTTCTCCTGACTGATCTTTTTCTTCACTGTGGTTATGTTTTTTTTGTGTGTGTGTGTGTGTATGTTTGCATCTTGTGATATTTTATTGTGTACTGCTCATTGATGATATTTTGTAGACTCTGGATTCTGTAATCTTCCTCTGAAGATGATTTATTTTTCTTTAGTAGACAGTGTAATTACTAGATGATCACCTAATAATTGTGTAGACTTGGTTTTATTTTTTTGTTATGCCATATCTGTGAAAAGCCCAAGGTAATTCACAAGCCCCTCTAATTTGGAGGGACTCAAGTTCTAAGCTGTTTCCTTTGTGGATCTAGTCAGGGGATCCCCAACATGGGGGAAGCCTGTGGGTTTGGGAACCCCAACATTGAACTTCTAGGGTGCTTCTCTGTTATAGTTCTCTCCTCTCCAGTGTCCAGTATCAGCTGCTGCTAACTGATCTTTGCCACTTCAGCTCAGCAAGACCACCATGCCCTGCTTGGACTTCACCTCATTGTGCCTTAGTTGGGAAATTGTGCCCCAGGCATATTACTAGGGTGATTTTGCAGCTCAGCTCATGAGTTCCCTGTCTCTCAGGGGTGCAGTTCTTGCACTGTCTATTGTCCCATGCCTGGGCACTCATTGGTTGGCAAAGGCTTCTTCAATATATCTACTTTTAGGGTTGTTTGCAGCATAGGGAAAGCCTGGTACTAGGCATTTCTATCACAAGCTTATTTGAATGACAGATCCAGCCTGATTTATTAAGGGCAACCAGGGGTCTTTTGTCTGCAACCTAAGTTTTCATCAAGTTTGTTTTTTTTCAGCTGCCAGAGAACTCTGCTGAAAGGTACTAGGGATCTGACCTGGTTTGGTAATTTTGTGTTCTTATGTTTGCTACATTGAGTGGATTGGGAACCTTTTCCAAGGAGTTGAAACTTAGGTTCTGTAAACTACACTAGGTAATGAATTTTTAATTTTTGGTCCAGTTTTATCATGGTAGTAAAAACAGTTTCAATTATATGCTTATTGGGAATTTCTGATTCTTATAAATTCTAGAGTTTTATTATAGCAGGGATTAGATTTTCCCCCCAGCACAGTGTGACTTCAGGGCAGTTCTGCCCTTCTCAAAAGAGTAGTTTTCTTATTTGTGGGATGGAGACAAGGTCAGTGAAAGAAAGAGTATATAACAAAATGAGAAAATTTTGTCCCTTTGCTTAACCTGATATTAAGTAATAACATCTTATAGATCATGTCTACTAACTTTCCAAATGGGGCTGTGATGCTCTATGCTTTCATCTCCAATTGAAGGAGAAATAGATATTGGAATGATTTTCTATTGATGAATGACCTGGTTTCTTTCTTGTTACTTTCTAGGAGATAAGTAATTGGTGTATGACAATACTGAAGTCATAATATCATAATGCTTATTTATTTATTGGGGGTTGGCTGATAGAGGCTGTGCTCAGTAGGAGCCATTGAATTCTGCTCCCCATATTTCCTATACTCCTTCTGAGACCAGTGAGCTAGCCTAGAAATTTTCTTCTCATGGTTACAGCAGAGCTCCAAGAGAGCAGGAACACATTTTCAGCCTTGGCTGTATCACATTTGTTAGCATCTTATTGACTAAAGCAAGACACATGGCCAAGCCCAAATCAGTGAAACATGTGAAACAAACATCCTAAGAGTGAAACAAACATGTGAAACAAACAGTGAACAAACATCCTAGTCACTAAGACTGCAAAGATGAGTAAGACAGAGTCATTTGCTTTAGGAACACAAAAAAATTGATCCTGAACTGCAAGTGTAGTGATCTTATAGCTAATGGAAGGTGCAAAGAAGGAGTTAAACTCTAGTTCAAATGAACAGAGACTCTTAGGCTTTCAGAATTTTTTTTTCCTTTTAATTTCACACCCTGGAGGATGTTGAACTTGGATTGCTGGCAGTCTACCAGAGCATTGTGTTGAGCTGAAATCCTCTGCTATTAATAACTAAGCATACTGTGATTTGAGATTTAAAGCCATGATCTCATGTTAGAAGCTGCAGTGGGCCAGGAAGCTATTTGGGTTCATACCACTTCTAAAAGCACTTGGGCAAAGGTGCTGAGGACTAAAGGGAAAACTCATAAGCAGGTCTGTACACAGGGACTTGGGGCTTCATGGCTTTGTTTCAGGAACTCTTAGTAAGAAATTCACGATAGAAAACTAAAATATGCAGGCCATCCAAACCCTTGAAACAACAATCTAGATTATTGAAATGGATGACTAGAGGGACTAAGGAAGATCTTGATGGATTGTGGAGAGCAGGGCAAATGGCATGGAAATACTGATGCTTCATGCCTCCTCCCCCTTTCTGAGGGTCCCTTCTTCACCAATTAGTGTAGAGGTTGGAGTTGGACCTGAGAAAGACTCAGAAAACTTGGGCCAGTGGGATGTGGAGAATCTCAGGCATTTTTTTTTTTTGGGGGGGGTTCTCTCATCCAAAATTCATGACACTAAATTCAGGGGTCCTGAACTGATTGCTGGGGTTATGGTGTCCAGGATCCCCAGACTCCTCCAAGTCTGACTCTTGACCACATCCAAGGATGACTGAACAAAGGACAGAAATTAAATAGGAAACATTTTATTGGGACACAAGAAAGAAGATCTCAGGTTTTGTGGATTCCTCTGTAGAAGTATCTGTTCTGGTCCAGCTCTCGTTTCACAGTTGAGGAGGCCTTTCTTGAGGTCACATGAGGCTAGGATAGAATCAGTTCTCTGGCTTCATGGTGGCAGCTAACAGCTGACATTACTAAGGAATTGTTATGTGCTAGGCTGTTCTGAGCACTATGCAGATTATATTTTTTTTGTCCTTACTGAAGTTCTGTGAAGTAGGTACTGATTATTCCCATGTAACAGAGGAGGTAACTGAGACACTAAGATACCACACAACTTGTCTGATGTCACACAGCTGGTAAGTGGGGGAGTCAGGACTCGGGATCTGGAGTAATCTGACACAGAGCCTGGACTCTTAAGTTCACTTCTACTCTGCAGTGAGAGAACTAGTTAGACAATCACATACATCAAAGATCCTCAATAGACAAGGGTGTTCCTCCTTCTGGAGACTGGCAGATTCCCTGACTGTAAGACAGAGAACCCTTAGGTTATCCTTACAGAGAGGTAAAGCTGGAAAACAACGTGGGCTGTCAGAGCTGCGGCAGAAATGCTGCGACAACGTTCGGAGCTGTCCAAGGTTCTGAGTTCCAACTTCATCTCAAGCACCTTTTGTCTATTGCACTCATCACCAATATTTTGTAAGTTTTACCCTAGAAGCCTAGAATTTTAGAACTGAATAGATTGCAGTAAATAATAATCGTACTTCTACTGGGTTCTAGGCACTTTAGATTTGTTATTTCACCATAGCCCCACATCAGTTCAGTGACCTCACTTTCTTTTGAAGAAGAGAGAATCAGATAAACTACTACCCATGTTATAAGGCAAAATGAAGCAATTACTTGTTGGAAGTATAAAAATTAGAGTGTCAAAAAGGGTAGTGAGAAAGTATTTATGGAGCCTTTGAAGTGGAAATAGAGGGCTAATTTTGGTAGGGCTAAGGGAACAGTATGAGCAAAGGAATGGTCTATTGGAGCAAGGGAGATAGATCTGAATGGTTATGTTGAGACTATCAAACAGTCAGAATACATGTTTCTAATCTCCTTCCCACATGCATGACACACATCTCTGAATGACCATCTCTCCCCACCCCCTTACTGATCTGACCTCAGAATCCTTCCCAACACAGAGCTTCAGGCAGGCACTACCAATTGAATAGTTTGAGCATTTTAGATATGCTTTTTTGGTCTTCCTGGACTAGCACATTTGTGAATGGAATATGCTGTAAAAAGTTAGATCATTTATACCATTCTTCTTCACTGAGAGATGATACAATTGAGAGTCAGTAAAATAATTATTAAGGTCATGCAAAAAGTGAATGGCAAAGCCAGAAGAAACAGAACCAACTCTCATGACCATTACTGCATAATGGTTAGCTATCTCAGGGTTTCTCAAAGTTAGAGTCGTGGACCAGTTACATCAGATGCATCAGCAACACCAAGGTGCTTAATAAAAATGCATGGTACTGAACTTCATGCAAGACCCACTGGAATAGAATTCCTGGAGGGCAGGGCTTGAGAATATGGATTTTTTATAAGCCTTCTAAGTTATTATGCATAGAACACTAATAGTCTATTAGATGCTAATAAGATTCCACTGGGAAATTGATGTTAGCAATATTGTTTCTTTTACCACTGGCTTAAAGGATATATCACAAAAGCTTTAAATATTATGTAGTTGTTCTACCCCTGTGATAATCTGCCATTAAGAAAATATGCTCTTTATTTAAGAATTGACTTCATGGCATTTGAATTTTTGCACTGCATTTATTCGCTGAATGATTTTGAATATATTTCTCAGCCCCTCAGCACGGCAGTTTTCCCACATGTAAATAACACCCACCTTATAAAGTTGCTGTAATATTTATATAGACAATACTAATAGAACATTTAGAACATCGTCTGGCACATAATAAGCATTTTGTACATGACAGTTATTTTTAGCATTTGTTGTTTTAATATTGTGGCCATAAAAATCTTCTAGAAACATATTTGGTAATTTTTAATTGCTATACATATTCTCTATTTGAGCATGCATTATATCTCTTGATTTTATTTAAAAATCAGTATATTATGTTTAAAAATATTTCTTTTGGTCAAATACTATTATAGTGCATGTGGTGGTCAAACTGGGGAGGTAAGAAGCCATCAGATCATGAGGAGTCTCATATGTCATGCTGAACAGTTTGGATTTTATCCTGTAGATAGTGGTTAGCTATTGAGGATTTTCATCTGAAGAGTGATGAGGCACAATGTCTTGAGAAAATTAATTTGGCACAGGACACATTGGAGACAGGTAGGCCAGTTAAAAAATTATAGCAATTACTCATGTAGGAGGTGATACTTTTCTGTATTAAGTTTGGCCACTGGGAGTATGATGGCAGGAAGAGAACTGAGAGAAAACATTATTAGGGAAAATAGAAAGTATTTGGTTAATGGATATAAGGGAGAAGAAAGATGAGGACAACTATGGGGCTTTCAAGCTTGAGTGATGAGAAAATTGACAGTATCCTTGACAGAAATGGAGATTATCTAGAGGGAGACCTGGATATGAGTGGGAAATCAGTTTAGATCTTGATCCTGTTTTTACAAATTGTGAAAATGTGATCATAGCCAGGGGTATTGACTCCTTTGTACAGGAGTCAGTTTTAGTGAGATTTTTCATCAAGTACATTTGAATATAACTTTTAAAAGAAATTCTACCTCAACCCATCCCTCGTATTTTTGTCACAGTTTAGTCTTATTCCTTGATGTATCAGGGTTCTTAGTTGCAAGCAAAAGAAAGTGCTTCTGGATGACTTAAACTTTCAGGAAAGGGGTTTATTAAAGTGATATTAGTTTGCCCAAAGAATACCTGGGAAGGTTGGAGATCAGGCTCAGAATACAAACAGAAACAAGGGATAATGGGCAGCAGCTACAACCACTGCCAAAATCGTGCTTAGAACCAGCTTGTGAAGACAATGCTGTCCCCTCTGTAGAATGTTGGATGCCATGGCTGCATTGCCACTGGCAATGGACAGAGGATGCTGTCCCCTGCCTCTGATGTCTTTGGAAATTGGAAGGTTCTGCTGCCATTTTTGCTCCCATTTCCAGAACAGATTCTCCTCTGTTTCTGCTCATTTGTGTCATTATGTCCTTATTCAAAGTCCAGGGTAGAGGTATCTGATTGATCAAGCCCAGGTTTTATGCCCTAGTTGCAATGGAGGCTGGGAGAGGAGTGTCTTGCCTTTTCAGCTTCTGTGGTGGGAGGTGGATGCTGCCTCCCACTGAGATTCTTAAGATGAGATATCTGCAGTGATAGGAAGGACATTCAGGTATTTGGCAGCCAAAATGAAGCATAGCAAACAAACTAAGAAACCACCAACAACCATTGTCCATCATGCCTGTAGGTTATATTTTATATCATGAGAGCAGAGTTTCAAGAAACATTTTTTTTAGTTTCAAATATAGATATAGAGTGTCCCAAGAATCAAAGCACTTGCAGCCACAGCTAAAAAGGTCAGGAAATTGCCCGGTATTTCATGGCTAGGGTTGCTCAAATTGCAGCCTATTACAAACTGAAACAGAGCATCATTTGACCTTTTCATGTGGCAAGATGTTGTATTACCAGAGCTCCTTCTTTCTATGATTTTTTTTGCCCTTTCACCTTTTCCCACTTATTTGAATTCAGGCCCAAGAGGGAAAAAAATGAAGATAAAATATATGATCTGAAATTTTAGGTGGGGGGTGAACTGATTCGAATTTTGAATTTAGTAAGGAAAGAGTTTTCTCTCATTTATCTGAGTAGAACATTGGATTGGGAATCAGGAAGTTAATCCTAATCTTGGATAAGTTTCTCAGATCTGAGATTCCTCATTGATGAGCCCCCCCGAATTTGGACTCAGGAAGACCCATATTTGAGCTCCCACATGCTGACCGGGGTAAATCCGGGGATAGCTTTCTCCAGCTTCCTTTTTCTCATGGGAGAAATATGGATAATAATAGTATCTTCCTCATGAGTTTATTATGTGAATTAAATATATATAAAACAATGTTTGTAAAACTCAAGATAAAAATAGGGTGGTTGAACCTTAGGTGATCTTTAAGGACATCCTAAGTGTCAGAGAATGTGATATTCTACATAATTTACTGAGTGATCCACACTGTTTGTGTGTGTGTGTGTGTGTGTGTGTGTGTGTGTGTGTGTATTTTATAGTTCATAGTGTAAAATATAGAGTAGTCTTAGAGCAATAGGTGTTCTCAGAAAATAGAGAAAAATTCCTACCTTCCTCTCTCTGTTCCATGCTCTATAACTATAGCTCCATTTAAAATACTATGAAAGATACTCAGAAATCATATGCATAATACATATTTAATACTCTCTGGGAGCCAATGACCCAGATGAGGAGACCAGAAGTTGTTCTATTTTGATATGGGTTGAAATATGGAATAGTCATCAAGGCAGTGTCATGATGAGGGAGTGGGTGTATGAGCTCAGAAGAGGGAAAACAAAGGGTTACATTGGGCAGAATGGACAGAGCCATCTTCTTGGAGTTCTAGAGTTGTTCCTTAAAGAATACAGTTGAGCTTATACTGGGGGTGTCAAAGCAGCTTTACTTAAAGCTGTAAGATTTGACTAGATGACCTGAGATGTTCATATCCCTCTGAAGGTTGGAAACAATGGCTGGGATGATAGTTTTAAAGTATATTAGCAAATTCTTTGGCATGCCTTTCATCAAAAGATGGGCTTTAATTCCCCTCCCCTTGAATATGGGTTGGTCTTTAGTGATTCACTTTTAATGAATAGAGTGAAGTGAGTGACTTTGTTGACTTTTGAGTCTATGTTAGAAAAAGCAGTACAGCTTCCACCAGACTCTCCTTTTGGGATGCTCACCCTTGAAACATTCATGCAATGTAACACTATATGAAATTTTTGCATTAATTTTAAATTAATAAATATATTTACTGATTGCCTTTCTCCACCCTGCATAAAGTAAACTCCATGAGATTAGGTCTTTTATTTATTTTGTGCTCCATTCAACATCTAGCTCAGGCCTGACACATAGATGCTTGACGGATATTTGCTGAATAAATGAATGACTGACTGGTTGGGTAGATATAGGAATATAAAGGCCAGGATGACAGAGGTTTGAATAATATTAGCACATAGGTGATGGTTGAAGCAATAAGGTAGAAGAGATCATCTGGGGATAGTGTAGAGACGATGGTCAAGAACAGAACCAATGAGGTGTCCCATGATCTCACTCTCTAACCAGCTTTTCCATAACCAGATTTAACAAAATCTCTACTTTCTATTTAGGAGATAGCGGAGTGCTGTGCTAAAGAGTGGGGTTTCTTGAACTGGACTGCTTGGATTTGAATTCAAACTCTGTAACTTACTGTCTGACCTTAACCCAGCCCTTTAACCTCACTGAGTCTTAATGTTTCCTTTATAATGGGGTTAATGATAGTATCTAATACGTAAAGATTTTATGTGAGGGTTAAATGATATTATAGCCTAGAATCCTGTAAGCCTTAAATAAAAATTGGTTATTATTATTATTATTATTCCAATTATTAAGCATAGGGTTTAAATGCATTGACCCAAAGGGGAATGATTGTAATAAGAAACAGACATTTATATAGTACTTTATAATTTCTGAGGTGCTTTCGCATTTGTCAACTTATTCATTTTCACAACAACTCAGCCTCTGAGATATCATTACCCTTATTTTTTAATGTTAATAAATGGCAAAACTTGGGCAAGAATCTAGATTTTATATTTCCTAAGTCCAGCATTCTTTCAGATTGAAGAATCAGAAGGAGAATATTAAATACAAAGATTTAGAACTGACATTACCCCATGTTGGATAAAATTGACTTATCTCTGAAAGAGTTTGGTGCCAAGCCTTTGAATCATATATATCCTAAAAATTTCCAGAATTCAGTAGAAGAATGTCACTCTGACATGGTTTGTTTGGACTGCAACATTGGAGCAGTTGAAGTTAATCTTTTTCATTCCTTCATTCAACAGGAATTTGTAGAGCTTTGCACTAGGTACTATGTGGGATACAGAGAAGTACAATTTATAGATTTTGCCCTTTAAGTTTTTATTGCTTAATTGGGATGAGAGGAGGGCAAAGACATACAGTGTGAAGCCGTAGCTAGATAGAGCAGAGTATGAACTTTGATTCTCCATATTTGAAGTTTAGGGAAACTTATATGAAATATGGATCATATTTCCTGTTAATCAAATGAACATCACTTGGCAGAGAAGCCATTAATCATTGCTTTCTTGTCATGGATTGACTTGTTCAGCATGGGGAGGAGATTGTTCAAGGTACTGGGGACTTTTTATCATCATGTATTATGACATACAGTTCCTGTGTGTGAGACTGGAAGGTGAGAACAACAAGACTGGGTGTGCCTCTCATCAGGTTATTGCCTCCAAACCCCACTTTGATTTTCAAGGGTGGGAGGAAGCCCTTTAATTCCTTCTTTCAACAAACATTGACTGAATGTCTCTTTTGAATGAGACAATGTGAAAGACTCTGGAAAAATAAACACAAGATTAGGACTTGTCTCTGTCCTCAAGGAGCTCATAGGGCAGAGGCAACAGTATAGAGTCATAGCACTACTCTTGAGTCAGACTGCCTGGGTTTCTATTCAGTCTCTACCACTTGGTAACTGAGATCTTGGGCAAGTAAGTAAACTGCTCTGTGTCTTGGTTTTCCAACCTAGGAAATGAATGTAAAAATGGTGAGGATTAAATGAGCTAATTCATGTAAACCCTATAGGACTATGCTAGGCACATCATAGATATGCAATAAATATTAGCTTTTTTTTATTATTAGTGTATACAAGCATAGAGGATTTATGCTTCCATTTAGGATGTAGAAAGTTGGAAAGAGCATCACTCCCAGTACAGCAATGAGAAAAATTCAGCTGATTACAAAATCATAACTTGTTTTTGGACCTATTAGAGAACCATAGTCACAGAGCAAACAGTCTAGATTCTGAGATGGAAGAGGTCCCTCAAAGGGGAGACTTGATATGTAGACCATCTCCTCTGTGAAAGAAGACAGGAAGAAGGGAGGCTATTGTACAAATGGGTACAAAGAAATTAAATAACATGCAAATGAATTGTTTTAGGGTAAGTATGGACTAGCATAAAATAAGAGAAATTGGGGACCCCCTGACACAAGAGGGGTTTGTACTACTCTCAGACTCTTTTCTATACATCTTTACCAAGTATGAACAAGAGAGTTTGGAGGCAGGGCAAGAGACCAGAGAGAGTCATCTTCATTAATGCAGATATGGATGTGGGGATTGGAGAAAGGTATAAAACCCTACCCTCTTGCCCAAAACCATATCTCCTGACAGAGCAAAAGACTTAAACTGCTGGGGAAGGGCAGTACTCTGTAACCCTCTGAAATAGCTAAGGATCCATTATTGCTGGAGGAAAAAGCAGAGGTTCAAAAGATCAGGTATAACTGCATGAGCACATTTCTAGCCTCTGTTGCATTACATTTGCTAGAATGACTCAATCCTTGACACTGATGGCCTGACCTAAGTAGAAGCATGCCCAGTCCCAGGTATAAATACTATTGATCTCATACAGATCTCTACACACAATATCTGTTATTTAATAAAAATTAATAAAAAATTATGAGGCACACAAAATAGGAATTAAAAAAACAAATAAACCCATTGTCAAGAGATAAGGCAATCAACAGAACCAGACTCAGAGATGACCAAGGTGTTAGAACTATCAGTCGGGGTCTTTAAAGTAATTATGATTACTTATGATCTAGTGGAAAAGGTGGACAACATAACATATAAGAACAGATGAGGAATTTCAGTGGAGAGAGAAAAACTAAGAGGAAGAGTTACATAGAAATGCCAGAAACACACACGCACAAGCATACATGCACACACACATATCAGAAATAAAGAATTCTTTTGTTTGGCTTATCAGTAGACTTGACACAGAGAAGGAGAGAATCAATGAGCTGAAGATAGGTCAATAAGAATTACCCAAACTGCAACACAATGAGAAAAATAATAATATTCAAAAGTTGTGATACAATATCACATGGTTTGGCATTTGTATAGTTGAACACTAGGAATAAAATGATGGAGTCAGAATGGGGCAGAAGAAATATTTGAGAATATTCCAAAAATAAGTAAAAATACAAAACTACATATCTAGGAAACTCAGAAAACTCCCAGAAGGATTAAAAAAAATTAAAATAACAACTAAACACACATACAAACTGCTGAGAACTAATAATAACAAGAAAATATTGAAAACATCCATAAAAAAGACACATTGATGGGAATAAAGGTAAGAATTACAGCTGACTTCTTCCAGAAGATATACAAGTCAGTGGGCAATAAAGTGACATCTTTAAATTTCTGAAAGGAAAAAAAAAAACCCTGGCCACCCAGAATTTTATACCCAGTGAAAAGATCTTTCATGATTGAAGGTAAAGTAGAGAAATATTTCAGATAAACAAAAGCTGAGAGAATTTATTGCCAGTGGATCTGTGCTAGAAGAAATGGTAAGGAAAGGTCTCAGGCACAAGTAACATGACATCAGACAGAAACTTGGATGTAGGCAAAGAAATAAAGAGCTCTAAAAATGGTAAAAATGAAGACAAACAGAAGGGAATTTTATTCTTATTTATATATATAGTCGTTGTTGTTGTTGTAGTGTTCAACAATTCATTAGTTGCATATAACACCCAGGAGCTCATCCCAACACGTGCCCTCCTTGATACCCATCACCCAACCACCTCATCCACCCACTCCCCCCTTCCTTCTGTAACCCTCAGTTTGTTTCCTGGAGTCCACAGTCTCTCATGGTTTGTCTCCCTCTCTGACTTCTTCCCATTCAGTTTTCCCTCCCTTCCTCTGTGGTCCTCTGCTCTATTCCTTATGTTCCACTTATGAGTGAAACCATATGGTAATTGTCTTTCTCTGCTTGACTTATTTCACTTAGCATAATCCCCTCCAGTTCCATCCATGTTGATGCAAATGTGGGTGTTCATCCTTTCTGATGGCTGAGTTAATATTCCATTGTATATATGTACCACATATTCTTTATCCAGCTGTCTGTTGAAGGGTATCTTGGTTCCTTCCATAGTTTGGCTATTGTGGACATTGCTGCTATGAACATTGGGGTGCATATGGCCCTTCTTTTCACTACATCTGTGTCTTTGGGGTAAATACCTAGAAGTGCAATTGCTGGGTCACAAGGTAGCTCTATTTTTAACATCTTGAGGAATCTCCATACTGTTTTCCAGGTGGCTGTACCAGCTTGCATTCCCACCAACAGCGCAAGAGGGGTCCCCCTTCTCCACAACCTTGCCAACACTTGTTGTTTCCTGTCTTGTTAATTTTGGCCATTATAGCCGGTGTAAGGTGGTATCTCATTGTGGTTTTGATTTGTATTTCCCTGATGGCTAGTGATGTTGAACATTTTTTCACACCTCTGTTAGCCATTTGGATGTCTTCTTTGGAGAAGTGTCTGTTCATGGCTGAGTAATATCAGAAAGGATGAATACCCAACTTTTACATCAACATGGATGGGACTGGAGGAGATTATGCTAAGTGAAATAAGTCAAGCAGAGAAAGTCAATTATCATATGGTTTCACTTATTTGTGGAACATAAGGAATAGCATGGAGGACATTAGGAGAAGGAAGGGAAAAATGAAGAGGGGGAGATTGGAGGGAGAGACGAACCATGAGAAACTATGGACTCTGAGAAACAAACTGAAGGTTTCAGAGGGGAGGGGAGTGGGAGGATGGGTTATCCCAGTGATGGGTATTAAGGAGGGCACGTACTGCATGGAGCACTGGGTGTTATATGAAAACAATGAATCACGGAACACTACATCAAAAACTAATGATGTATGGTATGATGACTAACATAACATAATAAAATAAGATTAAATTAGGGAAAAAAAGAGAAATGTCTGTTCATGTCTTCTGCCCATTTCTTGACTGGATTATTTGTTTTTTGGGTGTTGAGTTTGATAAGTTCTTTATAGATTTTCGATATCAGCCCTTTATCTGAAATGTCATTTGCAAATATCTTCTCCCATTCCGTGGGTTGCCTCTTAGTTTTTTTTGACTATTTGTTATGCAAAAGCTCTCTCTCTCTCTCTCTCTCCCTCTCCCTCTCCCTCTCTCTCTCTCTATATATATATTTAATTTAAATTCAATTAGCCAAGGTATAGTACATCATTAATTTTATTCTTTGGGTAAATACCCAGCAGTGAGATTGCTGGATCATAGGGTAGTTCTGTTTTTAACTTTCTGAGGAACCTCCGTACTATTTTCCAGACTGGCTGCACCAGTTTGCATTCCCACCAACAGTGTAGGAGGGTTCCCCTTTCTCCACATCCTCGCCAACATTTGTTGTTCCCTGTCTTGTTAATTTTAACCATTCTGACAGTGTGAGGTGGTATCTCATTGTGGTTTTGATTTGTATTTCCCTGATGGCAAGCGATGTGAGTTTATTCTTATTTCTTAATCATTCTGAAAGACAATTGACTGTCTAAAGCACAAACGGTAATGATGTATTTTGGGGTGTAGTGTCTATAAAGGTAAAATGTAGAACAACAGTATCATAAATTATGGGGAGGGAGGAATTGGAAGTACACTGTTGTAAAGTTCTTATACTCTACATGAACATAATATTTGAAGGTAGACTGATAAATCCTAGGGAAGCAACTAAAAATATTAGAAAGAGGTATATTTAATACGCCAATAGTAGAGGTAAAATGGAATTCAAGAAAATAACCTAAAATCATTGATATGTAAAAATTTTGATGCAGTGGAGGAAATTGTGAGAAGCCTGGTAAAAATGTTGACTGTATAGAAAGTAGGGGGTGAGCATAGAGTGTGAAGAAGATAAAGCTGGAAAAGCATATAAGAGCTTGATTATGAAAAACTTTATAGTCTAGTGATATTGAATATTTAAGAAAATAACACTTTTTCTCATCAACTTTAATAAAATAAGGATTTTTCACCTAAGTTGATTTTGTGGTGCCTTTTTTATAGATACAGTTTCTTTAGATGATAAAAAGCGTTTGTGATAAGTTTGTGAGGTTCACAAGGATGCTTGAATACTATTCTCTTAAGAAGGCAAGTTACTTCATTTCAAACTTTTGAAGAAAGGGTAGCTTAGTCACAGGCATGATGTTTGTTTTCAAAGAGAAACTTAGTCTTTGTGTGTAGGGGATATCTTTTTGTGGCTTACCTTGTGTCCTTTCTCTGATTCCCTCTTCTTGCTATGGATCACAGTATGCCAAGCCATGTGACTTGGGTGGGATGAACCTAACTCTCAGTTCCAAGGATGGGCTCTGAGGGGCATAAGCCAAGCGATTGGCTCTGGGATGGACAAATAACCCAGATCAAACCAATCAAGAGAAAACCACAAATTCTGGGATTTTTGTTTAAGTTACACCAGTGAGCAGATTTTTTTCAGTGTGAACATGGAAGTTTCTGGTACTCCCAGGGATAAGTATGTCTGAGAATGAAGCCCAGTTCTGAGGTTAAAAGAGGTGGTCTGGGACCATACTGAGACCTGAGTAAAATCTCCCCTGCTGGTGGATCAGTTAATAACTCAATATACCATCTTTTAAAATGTTTAACCAGATTGGGTATGGCTTGGCAACTAAAAGCATCTTGTGTGTGGAACTAACAATTTCAATTTTAATTAGATTTTCCTTTGTTCTTGCTTCTTTCTCTTGCTCAAAATCTTTACAATTTTTCCCCCTCCCTTCACCTTTCTTGGACATCATTTCTAGCCTTCTTTTGGATAAAAGGTCAGTGGTCTCCCCATTTTCTCACAGCTATCACTTATTCCAATTGACATTTACACTTGACTAAACCTTAAACTTCTCTGACCTTTTTTTTAAAAGCTAGCTTTTTTTAAAGAGATATTTTGTCTGTTTTAAAACAGTACATTATTGTTGCTTTTCTTTGTAAAAGACCACATAACTCCTTCTAGATTTTTTGGATGCTTTGTGTGCCCATTTAGATTCCCCCCTCTTTAAAGTGAGGGGTCTCCTCCTTTTCTTTCTTTTCCCTTGCAGCATAGGATGCAGATGTTTTGTAGACTCATGGGAACTACTTAACAGTAATTAAAAAAATATTTAGCCATTTTCACACACCATTCTTAGTCATGTGAAATAAATAAGGGAATAAATCAGCCCTTTAATATTCCATTTAGTGTTGAAAATGAAAAACAACAGATGTAGGTATTCGAGTGGGATAAAATACTGGTGGATGTTAAGTCTGAAGTCTTGCCTAGTTTGCAAATTCAATTCAGTTTGAGCAAGATATGCTCAACCCTTCCCTTAGCTAACTTTTGGAAATGCACTGGCAAAAGATGAATGAGACATAGATTCAGAGTCTACCTGCCATGGTTGGCCCTAAAAACATCTTCAGTCAATCTGCTCCCTCTTTCCACTGGGGGATGGTGTTTCTCACTTGACTTGTCTATTCAGTTCCATCAAAGCCTTCCTATAGCCCCTTCTCTTTCAGTGACATCTTGGGTTGATGCTACTCCAGGCACTGTGCCACATGCTTTACCCATATTATCTCATTTAGCTCTTACAACAACTCTAAAAGATATCTGTAAGACGGGCATAATTGGAGTGTGTGAGGAAACCAAGATTTGGAGGGTTAGGAACTTGCCTGGGCCCTCAGCTTATGGTGGTAAAGCTGAAGTCCATGCTGAGGCTTGTCTGAGTCCAGAGCCTCCATGATAACTGTGGCTGAGCGCCCTCTTCACTTCCACTGAGGGCCCTAGGCTGATGAGGCAAATGCCTCTGAGTGAATAGATAAAATATTTCATAATGTGATGAATCCATAAGACGAAGACCAATCTCACATGGATTGATTTCGTGCTGCTGCAATAAGGAACTATTGGGCAACTGTTGGGGGTAGGCTAGTATTCCTATAATCATAATCTGTTGGGCCACCAACTCCCCCTGGGGTGTTTATATTCATAAAAACTTTGGGTACTGTAAAGTCTTCCCCTGATGTGTCCTCTAATGTTCTTAAAGTCTTTTCCCTAATGTTATTTGCTGTTATTTATAAAGGCTGTTGGTCCCCAGATCTCATAAATAAATATACTTCATGTATTTAGAAATACTACCAACAAATCATTCAGAATAAAAGTCAACTTGAGCATTAGACTATTACTGAGAGAAGAGACTCCCTGGGCCTCTAACCTAGTCTCCCTGGGAAACTGTTAACCTCTATCTTTCTTCACATTTAGGGTAACTTTGCATCTTGTTTACTTTTTTCTTTATACCCAAGGGAATTTGAGAGATTTTAGGGTCTTAAGCTGCCTGAATCCTTTGTTGACATGTCAGCAAAAGCTTTTCATTCTCTTTTATCCACAGACATCCTCCCACTCCCCTCTTCATACCTCTCTTTCAATGTCACTAGTCTATATCTTGGTAAGTTCTGGCTAATAGAACTTCACACCCCCCCTTTTTGAAGTGTTTGCTGGTGGACATACTTGTGTCCTTGGGTCTGCTATCAACTATTTAGCTCAAGAGACCACACAACAGAACGGCTCAGAGCAGAAAGTCATGCCCCAGAATGATCCTAGCTGAGGACCCTCAGGGTTTGCTAGAGTTTCTGATTTTCCATCTAGCTTGGATGGACCTTTAATGTCCGGGCCGGGATTTGAACACAGGAACTTCTCTACAGTTGAAGCCATCAGGACTGCAAGTACAGTGGAACCCTCTTTAAGAGCCATCTGCGGAAAGGGGATGTGTCACCAAGCAACCTTCAGGCTTCTGACTCTTTCTGAGGCATGAACATTGGGTGTGATGGAACACAACTCTCGTTGGACCAGTCTTTAATGCCAGGCCAGTGGCAGGAGGTTCATTGCTATTGGTCCACAGGGAACTTTGAAACCAAATCAGTCCCTTCAGCAAGTGTTTTTTGGAGCAGGAGAGGACTGATTCTCATTGGAAAGCTCCACTTGCCCGGCTTAGCATGGGAGAGTTTTCCTGTGGATGCCTTCCTCGTGGGGGATGGGAACCCCTGCAGACAGGTCAGCCCCTTACTCTGGGTATGTGGGGATGTGCAGAGATGGGGTACCACCCTGTGTGGAGTCAATTCACAAAGGCTCAAATTTTAAACTTTGTGATATTTTATATCTTTGGGTTTGTCTAAGGATTTCTCCTATTAGACATCCACTTATCTAACTTAAAATCTTTGGATATATTTTCATAAGAGATCTTTGAAAACTATGTCCTGAGTTAGGTTCTGCAGGGGCATTGCTATGCAATGGTTGGCTAATATTTCACCAATAGGTCCTGGCTTGTGCTAAAAGCTGTTATTTCATGATTACACTATATGAAAATACAGTAACCAAGGGAACAAACAATACCAAAAGTGAGTTTTATCTGGAGGGTGAGTGTTATTAAAATCATTTTGTCCCAGTTAATTAACATACAGCATTAGTTTCAGGTGTAGGATTTAGTGATTCATCACTTAGAATTTAAATAAAAACTTGGAAGAAAAAAAATCATTTTCTCCCATAACTGCTTAAAGTGAGAGAGAATGTCTTTGTAATGTTGCCTTCATTAAAACAAACCAGGAGAGAAGAAAAATATTGCTGACGTCAATCTCATGACATGCTACTCTGACTTAATGAGCAAACTGCATTTCTAATAGTAACGATTATTTTGCTTGCCTTCATGGAAGAAAGGTTATTGAGTATTCTCCAGCTCTCCAGGGAATCACTTATGAAGTGAAGTATTTTACACGTTAGGTAAACCATAAATCTTGTTGACCTTCTTGCAGTTAGAAGCATTTAAAAGTGCATCACTCCTGTTTCCTTGGGACTAACATTTGAGTAAAGTCACCTACCAGTTATTAAGTAACTTCTAGACACCTGGCTCCACCATCAGACAGTGAAGTAATGTGGCTACTTCTAGTGAATGTTGGTTTTTAGAGAGACAGAATTTTATTTTATTTTATTTATTTATTTTTATTTTTAATTTAATTTAATTTTATTATGTTATGTTAGTCACGATATAATACATCATTAGTTTTTGATGTGGTGACCCATGATTCATTGTTTTTGTATAACACCCAGTGCTCCATGCAGTACGTGCCCTCCTTAATACCCACCACGGGGCTAACACATCCCCCCCTCAAAACCCTCAGTTTGTTTCTTGGAGTCCGTAGTCTCTCATGGTTCATCTCCCCCTCCAATTTCCCCCCTTCATTTTTCCCTTCCACCTCCTAATGTCTTCCATGCTATTCCTTATGTTCCACAAATAAGTGAAACCATATGATAATTGACTTTCTCTGCTTGACTTGTTTCACTTAGCATAATCTCCTCCAGTCCCATCCATGTTGATGTAAAAGTTGGGTATTCATCCTTTCTGATGGCTGAGTAATATTCCATTGTATATATGGACCACATCTTCTTTATCCATTCATCTGTTGAAGGGCATCTCGGCTCTTTCCACAGTTTGGCTATTGCAGACATTGCTGCCATGAACATTGGGGTGCATATGGCCCTTCTTTTCACGACATCTGTGTCTCTGGGGTAAATACCCAGGAGTGCAATTGCTGGGCCATAAGGTAGCTCTACTTTTAATCTTTTGAGGCACCTCCACACTGTTTTCCAAAGTGGCTGTACCAACTTGCATTCCCACCAACAGTGCAAGAGGGTTCCCCTTTCTCCACAACCTCTCCAACATTTGTTGTTTCTTGCCAAGGGAGACAGAATTTTAAACTGATTGTTCTTATGAATTTGATTTACCAGCCAGTTTACAGAAACAATTCGGGTACTAATATGTTTGCATATTTCCCAAGTGTGAACATGAGAAGCAGGTATGTTGGGGAACTGACATATGCACCCTATTTTAATTTCTTCAAGAGGAGAGAGGACATAAATATGAACCCAACTGAGAGCTCATTGAAGGCAGAGATCTGTAGCTTATCTTTTTGTATCCTTAGCACCTAATAGTCCCTCATCCATTTAACAACTATTTCATCCAACAAGTATTTACTGAGCACACTGTATGCCAGGCACTGTTCTAGGTGCTGAGGATATAGAAGTGAATGAACAAAACAGAATCTCTGCTTAAATGGGGCTAGTATTCTCAGGAAGGATGAGGCTAAAAAATAACAATATAATTGGTCTGAGGAAAAAAAAGGGTAATAGGACAGAGAGTGAAGGGAGGGGTGAATGTGCTCTTTTCTGTAGGTGGCTTCTCTGCTATGGTGACATTTAAACAGAGATTGAAGGAAGTGCAGAAAGCAGCCATGTAATTATGGAGGGAAGAGGGTTCCAGGTGGGGGAGCAGCAGATGCAAAGGCCCTGAATGTGTTCGATGTGCCACGTATTTCAAAATACATGCATGCCAGATAATAGAAGGTAAGTTGTCCTGAGTGTTGAGTAAAACGATAGATCTGGAAGGACAGAGAGGGGGGTCTGAAGCCAGGTCACCGAGGATTTGGAGGGGTGAAGGCATTTGTGGGTGGGTCGATGGTGGGAGTAAAATCTCATTGACAGGTGGTGAGTGAGAGGTATGTGTGTGCATAGGGGGACTGGGAAGTTAGGGACCTGGCTGGCTAGAGGGAAAAGACCAGTTTGGGGAGACCAGAGGAATGGATTTTGGAAACAGGCCAAATGGGGAAGAAGCCTTGGACCCTGGAGAATGTAGATTGGTCAATCATATCTAAGGTAAAACAAAAAAATTTCCTCAAGGAAAAAGTATAAAAATGTGCCTGAGTAATTCGTTAATGAGAGGGGCACGTGTGCCCCAGGTTTCTTTTCCTGCTGAAAGAGACATTACCTTATGAATAGCAACAAATGGTTACAAGCTCTAAGTAGGTGATGTAATTATGCTTTTAAACATTGAGGAGGAAGCATCCATTATAAAAACTAAAGGGAAGGGTAAAAAATATTAACATTCTATAAAAAGGCTGCAGCACCTGATTGAAGCAAGTGTGCTGAAGCTTTAGTTTTTATTTATTTATTCATTTATAGTCTCAAGTATTGTGATTTGGAAAACTGACTTTCACAACAGGCAAAAGAATAGTTGAGAATTCTAATAATACTCTAACAATGTATGTTTGCCTTTTATTTTCAAGTACAATAAAATCATGAGGACATTTCCTGACCTACTGTTGCGGCTCTTGGAATTTGTGAACATACTAAGAATTTGATAATAGGCATTTTAAGTAAGCAGATGATCCTCTAAACATAAACATAGCTCTCAAGTTATTTTAGGGCAATAGCCATGGAAGAGACAGGAAATGAGAGTTTAATAGTAGTAATACACATTTCAATAACATGATAGCAGATGTGATCAATATCTGTTAAGGGATGATTTTGTGCCAGGCCCCGTGTGTGGGTACACACACATACACAAACACTTTTAAGAACAACTTCATCAAGGTATAATTATATATAACATTTACTCAATGCAAATGTACAGTTCGGTGATTTGAATATAAAATATAGACTTGTGCACCATCATCACAATCCTGTTGTAGAACATTGCCATCACCCCAAATTCTTCTCTGGTGCCTGGTTATAATCAGTCTCCCCTCCAATCCCAGCCCTGGACTACTTTACTTTCTGGCTCTACGGATTTGCCTTTTCTGGATATTGTATGTAAATAGAATCATACAGTAGGTAGTCTTTTGAGCTTGGCTTGGCTTCTTTCACATAAGCCTAAGATTTTTAGATCCACCCATGTAGTACCATGTGCCAGCAGTCCATTCATTTTTATTACCATATCATATTTTATTATATAGTTATACAACTTTTTGTTTGTCTGTTCACGAATTGATGGGCTTTTGGAATTTTTCCAGTTTGGGATTGTTATGAATAGTGCTGGTATGACTATTTGCTCATGTGTCTCTGCACATACATAAAATTTTAATCATCCCAATTACCTTATGGTTTAGAACCATTATAATGTTTTCTCCAGATAATGAAACTGAAGATCAAAAAATTATGAAACTTGCCCAAGCTAATAAATGCAAAAGGGGTAATATTTTGGAAAAAAAAAATACTGAGTGCACTTTTTTTTTTTTTTAAAGATTTTATTTATTTATCTGAGAGCGAGAATGGGAGACAGAGAGCATGAGAGGGGAAGGGTCAGAGGGAGAAGCAGACACCCCGCTGAGCAGGGAGCCCGATGTGGGACTCGATCCCGGGACTCCAGAATCATGACCTGAGCCGAAGGCAGTTGCTTAACCAACTGAGCCACCCAGGTGCCCGAGTGCACTTTCTTCTTTGGCACTTCCATAAGGTTTGCTGACTCCCCAACTTGCTCTGAGTCACTCATCTACTTCAGGTGGGAGGTGGTGGCCTAAGGAGCCTTATAGCAGAAATGTAAAGGTAAAAGAATAAGTTCATCAGCTTCTGACATTTAACATAAGATTTAGGGGCAAGGCAGGAAGATTAAAAGCCAGTTTTTATTTATTTATTTTTTAAACTTAGATTCAATTAGCCAATACATAGTACATCATTAGTTTCAGATGTAGAGTTCAATAATTCATCAGTTGCCTGTAACACCCGGTGCTCCTCACATCACGTGCCCTCCTTAATGCCCATCACCCAGTTACCCCATGCCCCACCCACCTCCTCTCCAGCAACCCTCAGTTTGTCTCCTAGATTTAAGAGTCTCTCATGGCAGGGCACCTGGGTGGTGCAGTCGTTAAGCATCTGCCTTCAGCTCAGGTCATGATCGCAGGGTCCTGGGATCGAGCTCCGCATCGGGCTCCATGCTCAGCGGGAAGCCTGCTTTTCCTTCTCCCACTCCCCCTGCTTGTGTTCATTCTCTCACTCTGTCTCTCTCTGTCAAACAAATGAATAAAATCTAAAAAAAAAAAAAGGGTCTCTCATGGCTTGTCTCCCTCCCTGATTTCTTCCCATTCAGTTTTCCCTCCCTTCCCCTATGATCCTCTGCATGATTTCTCATATTCCACATATGAGTGAAACCATATGATAATTGTCTTTCTCTGATAGACTTTTTTAGGCAGAGAAAAGGGAAGAGGATGGGAGATTTATTTATTTTTTATTATTTTTAGCATATCAAGAGGACAACTTGGAAGATTTAAGTCACAGTTTCTTTCATGGAGTGGAGAAGAAACCTAGTCCACCTGTTGGCTAGGTTGTTTGGCATCCTGCCCTAGGTTAGGATGAGGATATGGCAAAGTGTGGTGATAACAGTAGGATTCTGCTCCTCTGGCCAGGGACTTTATGAGGAGAAGTGGCAAGAGAGGCAGGGCTGAGCCTGTGGGCCCCGATCTCTCCAGTGTGGACTTTGGGTTGGACAGAGCAGGGGTGGCGGGGTTAGTTGAGGAGGTGACCAGGTCAGGGGCTTTGGACTCAAGGTGCATTTGGGGCTCTGGGCAGAGATTGCCTCCACGCTGCCCTGCTCCAAACTGGGGGACAGCCTTATCAAGGGAAGCTTGGCAACCCAGCATGATTAGGCAGAGAGAAGGCCAACTATACCTTTCTAAGTCACCTTCGGTTTCCTTGTGGTGTGGAGGGACCCCTAGCATTCCCACACACTCCCAAGAGTGCACAGCTGTCATCAGTGGTCTTGGAGACATCAACCTGTGTGATGGAGGATGTAGGTGGACTGCCCACTTCTGGGTTCCGGATGGAAGATGTGAGTGGGACTCAGCAGCTTTAGCAAGAGCTGGGGTGAGAATCTAGGCTGTCATTGACAGAGACCAGACATGGATGCATCAGGCACTGATTTCAGCAGTAGCAGAACACTCAAGGGACAGAACTGGTAAAACTATGAGGTCCCTAAGTGGCTGGCTCATACCCAGAGTCAGCATGAGACCAGGGTACTCTTGCCCCAGGGCTGGGGCTAGAGTGACGGCTGCGAGGTGCCTAGGTCACACAATTTCAGGAGGCACTGGCTTCTCCAAGTTTACATAAATCCACCTCCCATATTCCTGGTCAACATCTTGGGAGGGAGGGGACATCTATGGTAGAAAATTTATATTGAAAGTGAGTGAACCTCACCTAAGGAGTTTTCCAGTACTGCATGTGTGTAAGTTTGCTGGAGTAGACTGTATCTAGGGTTTGTCCTCTGTTTGCTCATTTCCCACTCCCCAGGTCTTGTGCTCTTCCTTGTGGGAAAGAGCAGGTCTGTTAGAGAGAGAGATGGATAAAGAAACGCCATTTCCTTGGCACATGGCAGAGCAACGTGACCTAGTCATGTATCACTAGTGAGTCATGGGGCTGGGATTTGAAACCACATTTGCCTGAATCCAAAGCTCGCTGTTTGCAGATGGTAATGATAATAACTCACAAATTTTGAGAGCTTAGTATGTGCCAGGTGTTTCAGGTGCTTTATGTGTATTAACCCACTGCATCTTCACACCACTCTGTGTGGTATTGTGTGCTATCCTTGTTTTACAGAGGAAGAATCTGAGACACAGAGAGGTACAGTACTCCCCCAAGGTCATACAGCATATAAACGCCGGCGAGCCAAGTCCTCTGGGTGTGGAGTTCATCCTCAGAATCACTTCAGCGTGAAGGCAGCTGACTTCGATGGTACCATTTCTTGTTGTGTAGCACTTCTCACTTTGCCAACAACTTTCACAAAACAGTCTTATTTTATCTTCGTGACAGTCGTAGCGGTTAAATGGGACAGGAGGAAAAATTGCCAGTTTACATCTGGGGGGACCATGATGCCAACAGCAACTTGAAAGTGCCAGAACCTCTCTGACCGTGGGGAATAGAACTTTTGGGTGTGCAGGGCCCACAGGGAGGCATCATGGGGGACACTAAATGTCCTGTCAGGGAGTTTGGTGGGGAAAGTTACATACAGATAAATCAGAGACCCAAAAGAAAAGAAAAGAAATGGAAGACATAGTTGAAGTTGACAGTGTTTTTAAGAATTAGTTCTCAATACGATTCTGTCCGGACCTAGAAAAAGAAAATAAAAAGCTGTGGAATGTGTCAGCTTTCTGGAAAGTCCCATACCACGTCTTTCTTGCCATCAATTCTCATTAAAGGTTGGTTGAACCTAAAGAAAATACCAGTTTTGCTAATTACTAAAGATATTTAAAGAATCATCTCCATCATACAGTGTTAGATGAAGCAAATAAATGGCAGCAGAGCTTGATTAATGACCAGAGCCAACTTGAGGTAATCAATCACAAAGTCATTTACTCCAGGGCATTCAACAGAGAAACGTTTTCTAAAATGTGGCATGTGAGATGGTTTTAGGTCCTATCCAAAATGAATATTTTAATTTTAATAGTAATAATTTTTACTTTATGAGAGGAATATTGATTTCCTATTTATGGCAACAGTATACTTGAAGTAAAAGCCGAGTTGGTTTAAAGAAAATTTTAAGTAATAACAGAGGTAGTGTACCAATATGGGAAAATCACAAAGATGGTATACTAGTGACTAGCGTTTGGGGAACACTGTATTAATGCCACAAAGACCAACAAGTTACATAATAACTCAAAAGTGAAGAGAAGATATTTTATTCCCTTCCTATGCTACTCTCACCTTTTATTCAGGGTTTACTATATATCAGGCATTGCGCCAAACATTTTATTTGTACTAGCTCCTTTTATCTTATGGCATTTGTCACCTGAGAGTCATCTTCTTCTTCCTTATGGAACTCTGATTTTGTTGGGATGGTAATACTCCCAGTGGAAAGACGCATTCCAAGTTGCTTTGCAACCAGAACCATGTGACTGTTCTGACAGATGAGCTGTGAGAGTGCTGTGTGGAACCTCTAAGACTGGCTGCTTAAATGGAGCTAACTCATGTGGAAGAAGTGCCGTTTATCCTTCCCTTTTCCTCTCCTGCAGCCGGGAATGCCTTTGTGATGGCTGACCATCCAGTAGCCATCTTGGAACAGGAGTCAAGTTTGAGGATGGAAGCAAAATGCTAGAATGGTGGGACGGTGGACGCTGGTGTGCTCTGGTGACCATGGAGCTGTACCTTCTCTTGACTGTCTACTTCAGATCTCTTTTACCTGAGAGAGATCAACTTCTGTCTTTAAAACTTTCATTACTTGAGAGGTTTTGGCCAAAACAGTCAAAATTAATACTAACTGATGGAAGATGAAATCTCAGTTTGGAGTGCTTTTGGGTATCAGTAACAGTAAACAAAGCTTATGGAAGCTTAAACATAGAGGTTTGTTTTTCTCACTTAAACCAGTGAAGAATTATATGGCTGTTTGATGATGCCATTCAGAGCCCAAGTTCTCTCCAGCCTTCTGTTCTTCCACCCTTAGCATGCTGGCTTTTATCCTCATGCCTGACACCTATGGCTGCAAGATGGCTGCTGTAGCTCCAGCCATTATGTCCACATGGCAGGCAAGAAAGAGATGGAAGAGTCAAAGTTTTGCTCCTC
Source organism: Phoca vitulina (assembly GCF_004348235.1). Lineage (NCBI taxonomy): Eukaryota > Metazoa > Chordata > Mammalia > Carnivora > Phocidae > Phoca > Phoca vitulina. Next base: position 1,322,485 of record NW_022589709.1, read on the forward strand.
ACAAGGTGTTGTCTTTTTATTTGGAAAGGAAATTCCTCCCCAGAAGAGTTCCCCTAACATCCCACTATTATAGAACCTTTTGTACATCTGTGGTGGGATCCACCCTTCTGAAACCAAGGGATCTCTGTCAACTACCAAAATATATTAGATTCTGTTACTAGGGAAGAAGGAAATGGGGAGAGCATGTGGATAGGCCATGGACAGCGAGGAATCCGAAGCTTAGAGATGAAGTGACATGCTCCTATTTCAGAGGAGCTGGTAGAAGGTAGTAGGTTTTGAATTAGTGTCAAACTCTGAAGCCTGGGATCTTAACCACTTCAGTAAACTGCTCTGAGAAGACCTTATACATTTTAGCTTCCCCTTCCTCAAATTTTATTTTTAGACTCTTTTAGGAATTTTATACAGAAAGTTCTAGCTGAAATGGCATGGAGAACTAGAGCGACCTAAGAGACCCCTTCCAATTTGAACTTAAGGAGCAGCTCTGTCTACAAGAAAATTTGAAATCATGGAAATGTTCTATGCTATGCTGTTTAATATGGTAGCCACTAGCCACAGCTTTGGAGATCTGAAATATGGCATTCACGACTAAAGAGCTGAATATTTAATTTTATTCCATTTTAATTAGTGTAAATTAAAATAGCCACACATAACTAGTGGCTACTACGGAACAGCACAGTTCCAGAACCTCAAAATATTGGTTCCCAGAATACCCCCAGTGCTAAGAATCAACAAAATTCCACTCCCCGAAATGATCCTTTTGTTTTTAGGAATTAAAGGCCCACTGTTGCTTTGCATAAAGTGGTGTTAAAGGCCAGCGGAAGTCATTATTTTATGAAAGAAGTTCAGTGTAGACATAACCACGTTATAAAAGTTGATATGAAGGATTGGCCTGTGAAAACTATTGATTTATGGAGCTCCAAGTGTCCTTATAGCAAGTCAGGTTTGCTTTTCTGAGGTTACAGGAGGCCAGGTCTTTTGGCCCAACGGAAGAAGAAAACTGTAGTAAGCAGGGCTGGCTCACAGTGGCACCGGTTAGCGGGGAGACGTAGTGAGCCTCCCATTAGTTCCCATGTGGGACTGGTAGTATTATTTTTAGTTGCAAAAGCCTATAAGGACTTTCCTCTGTGTCAGTAATAAGTTCAAATCTTTAGTTTCTGGGACACAGTTTGTTTAAATGCTTTGCCCTAATATTGTATCTAAAGAGATGAGAGTATGTTAAGATGTGTCCATCTTGCAGCAGCGGGGGATGGATCATACCACTAAAAAGCAGGAAATGGGGCACCTGGGTGGCTCAGTTGTTAAGCGTCTGCCTTCGGCTCAGGTCATGATCTCAGGGTCCTGGGATCGAGCCCCGCATCGGGCTCCCTGCTCCGCAGGAAGCCTGCTTTTCCCTCTCCCACTCCCCCTGCTTGTGTTCCCTCTCTCGCTGTCTCTGTCTGTCAAATAAAGAAATAAAATCTTAAAATCTTAAAAGAAAAAAAAAGGCAGGAAATGTTGTGAGATTATGGATTTGCAGTCCTATATCAGAGAAATAAGACAGATCTGTTTTAATTTATTAGCATTGCCCATGTTCCAGACCCATCCCCGTCCAGTGACAACACTAGCAAGAGTTTCATGATTGCAAAGAGTGTTGGGGGATTATATCCATCTTGCCATTCTCTGTTGGGGGAAAGAAGCCTGGGAATCTATCTTGGGAATCCCTACTATCTGATTCTCTGAGAACGCTTTGTACCCTAACTTCCAAATTCTGGGTTTTGCTTGCTGTCTCTTAGGTTCACGGCACAGATTTTTTTCACAGCACTTATGTTCATTCTCTTTTGCTGTACCAGGCTTTCCACATTTAAGTGTCCCATCGAGGACATGATTGGCTGAAGGAACTCTGAGCTTCTCGGTGCACCGTGATAAATTGGCACAAGAAATTAGGAGCGGGACCTGGAGAATGGAACTTTTCTCACCCCTGGTGTTAGGTTGGCTTGAGTTCTTCCGTACTGAGTAGCATTACAGGTTATCCCTTTGGTTGGGGTGGTGGCCCTTTCACCATTCCCTCAAGTTCTGCATCTTCCCTGTGCTGTTCCTCCCACCAGAATAGGTTCCAAGCACCATCCTCACCACAGCCCTGTCTGCCTCTCAGGAGCCAGGCGTGAACATCCTGGCCCCTTAATTTCTGCAGGGCCTCCACATAGAAGTTCTCAATTGGTCCTGAGGCACACATCTCTTGTTGGTGTCCAGCCTTAACTTTCTATTCTTGATCACAGCGGTCTTATTTGGAAGTTTCAGGATAAATGCGGTAAATCCCATCAGCTTTTCATGTCCCATAATTGCAGGAACGGCCCCATTTCTGTGTGAATAAATCACTCAGAGCAAAGAAGAATGCACTAATGCAAATTGAGCTCTCAACAGGAATGTGTGCTTAGGTGCTAATTTGCAAACATGGTCACTTTTTAAAAAAAAAAGCGTTACTGAGATACGTATGTTGACACCCGGTATTATAATTTTGGCAAAAACCCTCATGCAATATGCAAGATCCTAGAACGACAAACAGTGCAGTATGGGAGTTGTTAATGTTGTCTGTGTTTAACAATACTAATGATTATTTAGTAAATCCAAAAACTAAAGTTGAAAAACTTTCTTTACCCTCCACCTTAAAATTAAGAAAAAGATGGCCATCTGTAGCCATATCTTTCTTGTTGTTGCAAGTAAATGCAGCCACAGGAGCTTATTTTATGCTAAAAGCCTCCATCTGCTAGATGTAATCTTTTTGTACCTGTGGAAAGATGAATAAAATAAGAAGGACCCGCTCGCTTCTGACCTTGACTTTCAGACAGATTATTCACCTAAGACGCTTTCCTTTTCTCATTCACAGGTGTTAACTCTGAAACGATAGCACTGTAGACTTTTTTTTTTCTTTTTTAATTTTATTATGTTATGTTAGTCACCATACAATACATCATTAATTTTTGATGTAGTGATCCACGATCCATTGTTTTCGTATAACACCCAGTGCTCCATGCAATATGTGCCCTCCTTAATACCCATCACTGGGCTAACCAATCCCCCCTCCCCCATCCCCTCTAAAACCCTGTTTGTTTCTCAGGTCCATAGTCTCTCATGGTTCATCTCTCCCTCCAATTCCCCCTGCCCATTTTTCCCTTCCTTCTCCTAATGTCCTCCATGTTATTCCTTATGTTCCACAAATAAGTGAAACCATATGATAATTGACTTTCTCTGCTTGATTTCTTTCACTTAGCATAATCTCCTCCAGTCCCATCCATGTTGATGTAAAAGTTGGGTATTCATCTTTTCTGATGGCTGAGTAATATTCCATTGTATATATGGACCACATCTTCTTTATCCATTCATCTGTTGAAGGGCATCTCGGCTCTTTCCACAGTTTGGCTATTGCGGACATTGCTGCTATGAACATTGGGGTGCATATGGCCCTTCTTTTCACTACATCTGTGTCTTTGGGGTAAATACCCAGGAGTGCAATTGCTGGGTCATAGGGTAGCTCTATTTTTAAATTTTTGAGAAACCTCCACACTGTTTTCCAAAGTGGCTGTACCAACTTGCATTCCCACCAACAGTGTAAGAGGGTTCCCCTTGCTCCCCAACCTCTCCAACATTTGTTGTTTCTTTCCCTGTCCATTTTTTCCATTCTAACTGGTGTAAGGTGGTATCTCAGTGTGGTTTTGATTTGGATTTCCCTGATGGCTAATGATGATGAACATTTTTTCATGTGTCTGTTAGCCATTTGTATGTCTTCTTCAGAGAAGTGTCTGTTCATCTCTTCTGCCCACTTTTTGACTTGATTATTTGTTTTTTGGGTGTTGGGTTTGAGAAGTTCTTTATAGATCTTGGATACCAGCCCTTTATCTGTAGCGTCATTTGCAAATATCTTCTCCCATTCTGTGGGTTGCCTCTTTGTTTTGTTGACTGTTTCCTTTGCTGTGCAGAAGCTTTTTATCTTGATGAAGTCCCAAAAGTTCATTTTTGCTTTTGTTTCACTAGCTTTTGGAGATGTATCTTGCAAGAAGTTGCTGTGGCCGATGTCCAAGAGGTTACTGCCTATGTTCTCCTCTAGGATTTTGATGGATTCCTGTCTCACATTGAGGTCTTTCATCCACTTTGAGTTTGTCTTTGTGAATGGTGTTAGAGAATGGTCGAGTTTCATTCTTCCACATGTGGCTGTCCAATTTTCCCAGCACCATTTATTGAAGAGACTGTCTTTTTTCCATTGCATGTTTTTTCCTGCTTTGTCAAAGATTATTTGACCATAGAGTTGAGGGTCCATATCTGGGTTCTCTATTCTGTTCCATTGGTCTGTATGTCTGTTTTTGTGCCAGTACCATGCTGTCTTGGTGATCACTGCTTTGTAATATAGCTTGAAATCGGGCAAAGTGATGCCCCCAGCTTTGTTTTTCTTTTTCAACATCTCCTTGGCGATTTGGGGTCTTTTCTGATACCATACAAATTTTAGGATTGTTTGTTCCAGCACTTTGAAAAATGTCATTGGAATTTTGATCGGGATGGCATTGAAGGTATAGATTGCTCTGGGTAGCATAGACATTTTAACAATGTTTATTCTTCCGATCCATGAGCATGGAATATTTTTCCATCTTTTTGTGTCTTCATCAATTTCTTTCATGAGTGTTTTGTAGTTCCTAGAGTATAGATCCTTTACCTCTTTGGTTAGGTTTATTCCGAGGTATCTTATGGTTTTCGGTGCTATTGTAAATGGAATCGTTTCTTTAATTTCTCTTTCTACAGTTGCGTTGTTAGTGTATAAGAAAGCAGCTGATTTCTGTGCATTGATTTTGTATCCTGCCACATTACTGAATTGCTGGATGAGTTCTAGTAATTTGGGGGGTGGAGTCTTTTGGGTTTTCCACATAAAGTATCATGTCGTCTGCGAAAAGAGAGAGTTTGACTTCTTCTTTGCCAATTTGAATACCTTTTATTTCTTTTTGTTGTCTGATTGCTGTTGCCAGGACTTCTAGTACTATGTTGAACAACAGTGGTGAGAGTGGGCACCCTTGACGTGTTCCTGATCTTAAGGGAAAGGCTCTCAGCTTTTCCTCACTGAGGATGATATTCGCTGTGGGTTTTTCATAGATGGATTTTATGAGCTTGAGGAATGTTCCCTCTATCCCTATACTCTGGAGAGTTTTAATCAGGAAAGGATGTTGTATTTTGTCAAATGCTTTTCCTGCATCAATTGAGAGGACCATATGGTTCTTCTCCCTCCTCTTATTAATGTGTTCTATCACATTGATTGATTTGCGAATGTTGAACCACCCTTGCATCCCGGGGATAAATCCCACTTGGTCGTGGTGGATGATCCTTTTAATGTCTTGTTGGATCCTATTAGCTAGGATTTTGTTGAGGATTTTGGAATCCATATTCATCAGGGATATCGGTCTGAAATTCTCCTTTTTGATGGGGTCTTTGCCTGGTTTGAGGATTAAGGTAATGCTGGCCTCATAGAATGAGTTTGGAAGTTTTCCTTCTGTTTCTATTTTTTGAAACAGCTTCAGTAGAATAGGTATTATTTCTTCTTTGAATGTTTGGTAGAATTCCCCAGGGAATCCATCAGGCCCTGGACTCTTGTTTTTTGGGAGGTTTTTGATCACTGCTTCAATCTCGTTACTGGTTATTGGCCTATTCAGGTTGTCAATTTCTTCCTGTTTCAGTCTTGGCAGCTTATAGGTTTCCAGGAAGGCCTCCATTTCATCCAGATTGCTCAGTTTATTGGCATATAGTTGTTGATAATAATTTCTAATAATTGTTTCTATTTCCTTGGTGTTAGTGGTGATCTCTCCCCTTTCATTCATAATTTTATTAATTTGGGTCCTTTCTCTTTTCTTTTGGATAAGTCTGGCCAGTGGTTTATCAATCTTATTAATTCTTTCAGAGAACCAACTTCTAGTTTTATTGATCTGATCTACTGTGTTTCTGGTAATTCATTGATTTCTGCTCTAATTTTAATTATTTCTCTTCTAATGTGTGGCTTAGGTGTCATTTGTTGCTTTTTCTCTAGTTCTTTAAGGTGTAGAGTTAGATGGTGAATTTGGGATTTTTCTGTTTTTTTGAGTGAGGCTTGGATGGCTATGTATTTCCCCCTTAGGACCGCCTTTGCAGTATCCCATAGGTTTTGGACCGATGTGTTTTCATTCTCATTGATTTCCATGAATTGTTTAAGTTCTTTGATTTCTTGGTTGACCCAAACATTTTTGAGCAGAGTGGTCTTTAGCTTCCAAGTGTTTGAATTTCTGCCAAATTTTTTCTTGTGATTGAGTTCCAGTTTTAGAGCATTGTGGTCTGAGAATATGCAGGGAATAATCTCAATCTTTTGATATCGGTTGAGACCTGATTTGTGACCCAGTATATGGTCTATTCTGGAGAAAGTTCCATGTGCGCTCGAGAAGAATGAGTATTCTGTTGTTTTAGGGTGGAATGTTCTGTAAATATGTATGAGGTCCATCTGGTCCAGTGTATCATTCAAAGCTCTCGTTTCCTTGTTGATTTTCTGCTTAGATGATCTGTCCATTGCTGAGAGTGGAGTGTTGAGGTCTCCTACAATTAACGTATTGTTATCAATATGACTCTTTATTTTGGTTAACAGCTGGCTTATGTAGATGGCTGCTCCCATGTTGGGGGCATAGATATTTACAATTGTTAGATCTTCTTGTTGGATAGACCCTTTAAGAATGATATAGTGTCCTTCTGTGTCTCTTATTACAGCCTTTAGTTTAAAATCTAATTTGTCTGATATAAGAATTGCTACCCCAGCTTTCTTTTGAGGTCCGCTGGTATGGAAGATGGATCTCCATCCCTTCACTTTCAGTCTGGATGTATCTTTAGGTTCAAAATGAGTCTCTTGTAGACAGCATATGGATGGGTCCTGTCTTTTTATCCAATCTGCAACCCTGTGCCATTTTATGGGAGCGTTTAGGCCATTCACGTTGAGAGTGATTATTGAAAGATATGAATTAATTGTCATCATGTTGCCTGTGAAGACGTTGTTTTTATAGATTGTCCCTGTAAATTTCTGTTGTAGATCACTCTTGGGGTCTTTCTCCTTTTATAGAACCCCCCCTTAATATTTCTTGCAGGGCCAGCTTAGTGGTCACGTATTCTTTCAGTTTCTGCCGGTCATGGAAGCTCTGCATCTCTCCATCCATTCTAAATGAAAGCCTTGCTGGATAAAGTATTCTTGGCTGCATGTTCTTCTCATTTAGTACCTTGAATATGTCTTGCCAGGCCTTTCTGGCTTGCCAGGTCTCTGTGGATAGGTCTGACATCATTCTGATGTTCCTCCCTCTGTACGTAAGGAATCTCTTCCCCCTCACTGTCCTTAAGATGGTTTCCTTGGTTCTAAGATTTGCAAGTTTTACTATTACATGCCGGGGTGTTGGCCTGTTTTCCTTGATCTTAGGAGGGGTCCTCTCTGCCTCTAGGACTCGAATGTTTGTTTCATTCCCCAGATTAGGGAAGTTCTCAGCTACGATTTGCTCAAATACATCTTCTAGCCCTCTCTCTCTCTCCAATCCCTCCGGGATTCCAATTATTCTGACATTGGAACACCTCATGGTGTCACTTATTTCTCTGATTCTATTTTCATGGATTCTGAGTTGTTTTTCCCTGGCCTCCTCTTTTCCCTTTTTATCTATTATATTGTCTTCCAGGTCGCTTATTCTCTCTTCTGTCTCAGTTACCCTAGCTGTTAGATTATCTGTATTGGATTGGATCTCACTGATAGCATTTTTAAGTTCTGCCAATTCACCTTTTATTTCTGCCCTTAGAAACTCTATGTTGCCATTAATTGATTTCTCCATTCTAGCCACTGTCTTCACAATTGCTAGTGTGAATTCCATCTCCGACATCTTGGTTATATCTGCATCCATTTGTAAATCTGCAGCATAAGTCATAATCTCTGAGTCTTTCCTGTTTTGGGGGCTCCTCCTCCTAGTCATTCTGTTGATGGGTGTTTGAGGGAATGTATAGAGTCTAAATTATTGACCGGAACCTGAGCAAGGTGCACCTGTTTTCTTGGGACCTTAGGGTTGCTGGCCTCTTGTTTCCCCAGCCTGTCTTCTGTGGGAGGGGCCTGCTGCGCTGTTACTCAGGCAACCCTGTTTGGGCGGAGTTGCCCTGCGCCCCTGTGGTGGGGGATGGGCTCAGTGGGAATCAGTCTTTGGGGCTTTTGTTCTCTGGCGCCTTTCCCTGGTGGCTTTCCGCGTCTCTTCCACGAGTCAGAGCAGAAGAGACCGTTTCCAACCCTCTGCCTCAGAGCAGAGAGATCGCAGTCTGTTCTTCAGTGAGCTCTCCAGGCCACACTGTCTCCGTTTCTGTCCGTGCTGCTATAAACTGCAGCATCCTGGGTTGTGCGCCCCTCGGCAGGGCTCCCAGTCCTGCCTCCAGGTCGGGGCACGTCTCTGCTCTTTGTGCTTCTAAAACCGCCTACTGCTCCCAGTTCGCGCGCGCGACTCCGCCGCTCGGGGTTCCCACCCCGGGGGTTTCAGTTCACCGGCGGGACCCCGGCGCACTGGGTTTCCCCCCAGGGGCTGCCCTAAAGTCCTTTCCCAACGCTACCGGTCTGCGAGTCTGTGCCCCGTCTGCAGCGCGCGAGGCTGTCACTAACCGGCGGTGTAGGATCCCCACGTCCAGGCACCCTCCAGCCGCCGTTTATCCTCCGATATCTGCCCGCAGAATCACGGCTCTCTGCTTAGTACCTCAAAACCAACCGGCTGCGATATTCTCTTTGTAGAGATCCAGATCTTCTTACATCTCAGGCTGGTTTCGTGGGTGCTCAGAGTGGTCTGGTAGATATCCAGCTCAATTCCGGGGACCAGTTGAAATAGGGTCCCCTAGTCCTCCGCCATCTTTCCCCCCTCCTCAGCACTGTAGACTTTTGACAGTTTCATCCTTTTACTTAAATGGGAGCAAATTTGGCTTAATAATATTTCTGGTTGGCATATGTTTTGCTGCTAAGCAGGGAGTGGATTTTCCTTTAATGAGCAATACATTGTGTCCCTCCACAGCATCTTTTCTTCTTGTAAAAATGCTCAAGCATGCTTTGCCTCTCTGGTCTCTTTGCCAAGCATAAATGAGAAATCATTATAAATAAAGTGGCCTTAAAAAAATCCTTATATGTGTCATGGATCTCTGCTCACTGGAGGGGAGGGTAGGAGGATAAACACAAAGTATCACTGTGAATGTGCCCACTCATTTGTTGCCCTCTTCTCGGCCCCAGCCCCAAATGGCTCTCCACCTCTCTTACTGCCTTCTATTCACCACCATCACCCCAATATTATTCCACTGGGATTGTATGTTTCTTTCCCAGTGGTTAAATTATAGTATTATAATTTATATTATATGGCATGCTATTTAAATGGAATTCATTGTCATTCAGGCATGTTGCTTCTGCTTCTGCTCCCCTCTGTAGAAAGTTGGACCTGGATTGGGCCCTTAGAGGCTACCCTCCTCATTTTATAAGTAAAAAAAAAAAAACAAAACCTGAGGCCAGAAGAGGGGACTGACAGCCCAAGGCAAAGCCGGAATTGGACCCGGGCTCTTGTTTTCTCTGACACACTGCCTGTGCGAATCACATGGAGAAGCAACAACAGGAGGCTTAAGATTTGCGTGGAAAACTAGGATGCCTGACTCCAAACCGGAGGATGTTTTTTTGAAGATTTTATTTATTTATTTGAGAGAGAGAGCGAGAGAGAGAGCAAGAGAGAGAGCACGCGAGCGAGCATGCGACAAAGGCAGAGGGAGAAGCACTCTCCACTGAGCAGGGAGCCTGACACGGGGCTCAATCCTGAGCCTTGACCTGAGCTGAAGGCTGACGCCCAACGACTGAGCCACCCAGGCACCCCACTGGAGGATTTTCCTGAAGTTCCTTGGTGTTGACCTTGGGCAAAATAAAATGCATGAGGGTTCTTGTTAAATATGAGGAGAAAACTAAGGATTTAAGTTTGACTTTGAGATAGTTTATTGCAGAAGCAAGGTCTTGCTTTATTTTTCAACGTAATCACTTCCTAACCCCACATATTTATTCTAGTGAAGGACAAACTTTCTGTTGTTATAAGGAAAAGGAAAAACAATATATCAAAAAAATTAGATGGGGAAAAGAGAAGAGAAATAATAGAGCCACCACATGCTTGGAGAGGGAAGACTTCTTTTTTTTTTTTTTTTTTTGCGAGGGAAGACTTTTTCTGGCTGTGTCAAACACCGGCAGTGTGATCCTGAGCAAGTCACTTCATCTGGCAAGGCCTGGGCAAGGTGTGGCCCTGGACCAGCATTACGATCATCACCTGAGAACTTGTTAGAAATGCAAATTCTCAGACCACACTCAGACCTACAAATTAGAAGCTTTGGGGGTGGGGCCCAGCCATCTGTGTTTCAACAAGCCCTCCAGGGGATTCTGATCACACTGGAGTTAGAGAACAGGTGTGAATAATCCCATTATAAAAGCCCCAATCTCAGACGCCAGAGTTAATGCTGCCGAAGAACCTAAACAGCTAGATCTTCCTGTTCTCAGGGGTCACTTCCAAATGGCAAGTCTGTGATTCCAAGGTTCTACCTGATTTTGTACACTGCTCCCTGCATTTCTGTATCCATTTAATGCTCTCTGCACAGAGAAAGCAAGTATCAGTTTACCTTTCAGAATGCAAGGGTACCTTTCAGCAGTGGTCCCAAGCGTGGGCTCTGGCTTTAGATCCAGAGAAGCAAGTGCTGTGGTCATGAGAATTCAGCGCGTGAATATCCTTGCTGGAAAATGAATGTTCCTGTTGGCTGTCAAGTCCTTTTGTAGTCTTGAGGTTTTGTGGTCTCTTTGCAATGGAGGCTGTATTGCCTGATGGGGGAGCAGCAGCTCTGGCTTCCTGCTGCTTGCTTTCCCCTGGAGCCTCACCACTTCCCACCTTGGGTAAGTAACTTTTTGTCTCAGTCTTTGTTTCCCTTCCTGCAAATGGAGAAGCACACAGTATCTACTTTATAACATTCTTGTGGGGAGTCAAAAGATACAGTTTGTGTAAATAGGCTCAGCACAGTACAGCGGGTTGCATGTATTGAGCACTTGGTAAATGGTAAGCATCCTTAGTCCACTCGTCAGTAGTTTGCAGCTTTCAAAAGAAAGTTGTGGGTTTTTTTTTTTTGTAATAGACAATGTGTGAATGATATGTAAATGTGAAGGAAAATGTAAAATATTTGGCAAATTCTTATATCTCAGTAGTATCTTCTATATGCAACAATGGTTAATGATCTCAAAGAGCGTAAGGATTAGGTAGGACTATTTCAAAAAAGAGAGGGGGAGATTAGTACAGCTAATCCTTTGTGGAGTGTCCTCTCTCTAAATCTATTTCTCACTTTCTCACAGTGCTAAATCCTCACCCAGTTGTTTTGGATCACTTCCAAAGTTCACTGAGCTCTAATAGGCTTCTTAGGTTACGTGGTTTTCCTGTTATGTGCTTGAGCCACCCCCATAATTTCCCTTTTGTGTAGCACTTGTTACTTTTAAAATAATTTACTCATTGTTTTTATCTGACTGTAAGCTCCATGAGGGCCAGGACCATGGTTGTTAATTCTGTGTCCTCAGGGTTTAGCATTGTGTTGGTTCAAGTACAATAGCTCAGACTCCCTGCTCCCACATTACGCTCAGCCAGATGCCTTGGCATAAATATATCCTGATGAGTTATGGGTGTGTTGAGTTACTGATTGCTCAGCCACTGGGGGGGAGTCCCGGCAGGGATCAGGATTGCTGGAGTCCCAGGACCAGTCTCCTCCCACCTATAGTAGCTTCATTTGTTTACTCTAGTATGAAATAAAATTATATACATGTGCTATGATGTTAAAAAGGGTGGGAAGTACTGCACTGTATGTTGCAGGGATAGAAGAATAACTATGTAGATGGATGTTCCAACCAATGAGAAGTTAGGTTTATCTATTGACCAGTGTGATAGAATGAAAGGAGTATGTGGGACTTAGAACAGACACGAGGGCTGCTAAAACAGTTCAAAGTTACACTGATAACTTGCTAGGCAAAAGCAACAAACCCCTTAGGAAAGCTACTTCGGTTTCCCCAAATAGAAAAGAGAGCCGGGGGGCGCCTGGGTGGCTCAGTCGTTAAGCGTCTGCCTTCGTCATGATTCCAGGTCCTGGAATCGAGCCCCACATCGGGCTCCCTGCTCGGCGGGAAGCCTGCTTCTCCCTCTCCCACTCCCCCTGCTTGTATTCCCTCTCTCGCTGTGTCTCTCTCTGTCAAATAAATAAAATCTTTAAAAAAAAAAAAAGAAAAAAAAAGAGAGCCACATCTAGCCTGAGAAAGAAGCTTTGTCCAAGTAAGATCCAAGTCTGCTATCCATCTCTGATTGTATCAAGAGTGAACTGTACATATTCTATTGAGAGAGGCTGTTAGCCAGTTTTGTGTCATGGACATGAAGAATGTAGTCCTCAGTCAGGTCCAGGAGGGTTAAAAGACTCCGGGTCATTAGCAAGCAACAGGACACCTGCCTGTTGCAGCGTTAGGCAGAGTTTTCCTATTACCTGTCCCTTTGCAAACTCCCTTATCAAATTCATGTCAGCAAAATGGCCAAGTAGTGTTGGTCTAGGGGAGGTGATTCTCATTCATTATTGCCAGTGGAAACAATAACAGAACATTGTTGCTCCATTTGTTGCTTTAGGAGTCCAAGTCAGGAAAAGGAGTTGCAGGGTAATAATATTTCAGAGATTTAATATTCAAATAGAATTGGAGTGACACAGCAAGACAAATTTCTAATTCCTCCTACCCCACCATTCTCTACTTGTCTGACCCTATTTCCTCAAGGCAAAATAGCCTTGAAGGGTCATATAGGTGCAAAATGACTTTCCTCTTGTTCTTGAGTGTCTTAAGATGTCTCTACTACAGTTTGGAGGCTTGGCGGGTAGCATACCTTATAAGATATATTAAATTTGGTCATTCAGGGTTTTAAATATTTGTGTTTAGGTGCCTGGTTGCTATTGGTATAAATATATTTGGTGGCGATGTAAATCATGAAATAACATGTGACGAGCAAGACCCCAAACATATTACATAGGAGAAAATGTCTTCCTCTTCCTTGAGTGGGTTGCCATGGTGATTGGTCGGGGTGGCAGCAGTGAGGTTTGGAGGCAATCAGAAGAGACCGTATAATGTTGGGACTCAGAAAAATCTGTGAGGTTATTCCTCTAGTGAGTTTGGCTACCATGTACCCCGTTGAAATTCCTAGAGTTTTTTTCTGAGTTCAAAGCGTTTGTCTCCATGGGGTTGACTTGAGGGGCCACAGCTATGGCAGAAAATGGATTCCGGATCTCTTAACAAGAGTAACAACAGAAACGAGTAGATGATGGATAGAATTGTAAACCCGACACCATCTCCTGTTGTTGCTCCTATGAGCCACTTCAGCGTCCTTAGCCATTATTCCCCCTCTCCCTTTCTGCGGAAATGTAGTGCTTGCTGGTGCAGAGTAACAAAATAATGAGGACAGCTGCCCATCATCTTCTAGTGGCGGGTCACAGGAGAGGTGAATCTGCAATATACGGATAAAACCTTTCCGGGGAGAAACTTAATGGGGGGTGAAGTATAATAAATAAAACACAAGGAGCGGCCAGAAAGCATTACTTCTGGGGAGGGGGAAATCCCAAACAAACTCAAATGTGATAATAAAATGAAAATGTCTTTCCAGAATGAGAGAAAGCAAAGCAATTCCGAGAAAAAGTGGCCAAGGCAGAATTGAGCCTGCACTTAATAAATTCTTGTTATTATATCTAACTTGATTCTTCTTGGAGCTCCAAGTGCTTTCAGAGGGTCTGTCTGAAATTGTTGGTTAAGCAGTCTTTACGTAAGTTCTTTATTTTATCTCCTTGGGGTCCTAAGCCACTCACAAGGTAGGCAAGGGGGAGAATTATTAATAATATTCTGCAAGCCAAGTTGCTAAATTTGTTTCTCCTTGATTTGCTTTTATGAAGTCTGTGGCTCCAGCTGGGTATGGAGGAGGGGGTAAGACTGGGGAAAATGGTCTCTTGATTCTTGTCCATTCATCCTGTTGCCCTTCTTTCTCTTTATTCTTCATACGGTCCCTTCTGTGAAGGACTGAAATAATAGTACTACTCACTGGACAGATTTATTTTGGTGGATAGTGAGTGTAATGGCGAGAGTGTATTACCCAGAAAATATATTCCTGTGTCTTTTTCAGTGCCCCCCCCCACCGACTTAATGAACTGTAGTTTTAATCCCCATGTTGAGTTTGATGATGGAGGAGTCTGTTGGTCTGCATTTTACATAAACACCAGAAGTCTTCCTAATGCAGGTAGTCTAGGAACTCTACTTGAAGACCCACAGGCATTGGTCTGTGTCTGTGTTAGTTTCTGCTATTAGATAGATACAGTTTGGATCTCTGTTCTGCCACCTTCTGAGCTTGGTCAAATTACTTGATACCTCTGTGCTTATTTCCTCTATGTAAAAAGGGGATACTATTAGTATTTACTCCATAGAGCATTTAATGAAATGTTGCAGAAAAAATATTTTAGTGTGATACAGAGTAAGCCCTCAACAAGTGATAGTCGTCCTATTTATTGTTGTCAATGAGCTGGATGATCCTTTTTAGACTTTTGGATATAAGGAAGGAAAGGCAACTTGAACTAGTTTAGGAAAAGGGGAATGTTTTGGCCAATGTAACAAAGATTCTCTGCTTGACCAAGATTTAGTTGGGCCCCTTGTACCTTCTCCTAGGCCTGTCTGTGCACTTCCTTGTAAAATCCAGTATTTGTAAAAAACCTAAGTAAGTTTAGCGAGAGCCCCCATTCTCAATATCTGATCACGCCCAGTATCTAATGGGGTTCCCCAACCTCTATTTTCCCCCAGGTGATATCTGCTCATCCTGGCCTGTCTTCAGTAAAGATCCTGTTAGGTTGATTTAGCTAGATGCTCCTACCCGTGATGTTTTCTCTTGGTATTTTTCCATCCAGTGACCCCCACCCTATTCCTTGGCTGTAAATTCCCACTTGTCCATGCCTTATTCAGAAATGAGCCCAGTTCTATATTGAGGTCTCTCTTTTTTTTTTTTTTTTTAGTTTTCTCACCTGGAGAATGGATTTATTTTAAAAAAAAAATTTTTTTATTGTTATGTTAATCCCCATACATTACATCATTAGTTTTAGATATAGTGTTCCATGATTCATTGTTTGTGCATAACACCCAGTGCTCCATGCAGAACGTGCCCTCCTCAATACCCATCACCAGGTTAACCCATCCTTCCACCCCCCTCCCCTCTAGAACCCTCAGTTTGTTTTTCAGAGTCCATCATATATTGAGGTCTCTTGTCCCTTATTGTAATAGTCCTGAATAAAATCTGTTTTTACTACTTTACTATTGAGTTCTCTTTTTTCATTGACGTAAATTGTGGAAGTGGCAGGTGTAGAGGGACCTTGGTTGCTAGAAAGGGGGACATGAGCTCTAAGTTCTTATTTCTCCTTTAATATCTTGTGTGTGTCATCATCTTGCTTCTATTCCAGATAAGGTTCTTCCCCATGCAGGGGACAGTGTGCGCTCAGATAGCTCTAGCCTTTTATTCTCCTAACTTGCAGCTGAGGGGTTGGGGGAAATTTCCTACCAGCTCTAGCCAGAAAGACTGGTGGAAGGACTAATTGGCTCAGCTGAAATCATCTGCCCATCCCTGTACCAGGATCGGTTGTACCTGGGTCACGTCTATACCCCCATCAGCAGGTGGCAGGGGGGACCTTATGCTGGGCAAAGACCCCTAGCCACTCACCACCTATTTCCTCTGCTTCTCTGCATCCCTGCAATTTTGCATCTCCGATACAGACACAGCCCCAACCCTTCAAGGCACCCCATCAGAATTGGGGACACAGCAGGCTCTAAACCAGTATGGCCCCTTTCCCCATGGAATTTCCAGTCTAGTACAGAAATGAACTTCTGGAGTGAAGAGAGGAAACACAAGGATGATTGAAATCTTGGCCCTCCTGCAACAGTAGCAACGGAAGAGACCGTAAGTAAAGCAAGGAAGAGGGTCACCTGGAAATCAAAGTGGAAAAAATGAGCGCAGAGGAGGTACAAGTGCACAGCAGGCATCAGAACTCTGAGAGACTTAGAGCAGTGCTGACTTCCCCACCTCATCACAAGTGAAGAATATATTCTACCAAGGAAAGCACTGGTCTAGGAGGGTCTGACTTAACTAATCAGATTGCTTTGCAGAATTTGCTCAGACATCCAGGGCTCAAATTCCTTACTTCTGTATTTAAAAAGGGATGAGTTTACTTCCATCGTTCCAGCAAGAGAGTCAGATTAGTAATATTAGCCAACACTACTGACCACTTACTATTGTAGGTGCTTTATGTTCATTTAATCTTCTCAACACCCCCACGAGGTGAGTATTATTTGTTATCGTCCTTATATAGATAAGGAGACTGGCACACAGACCATAGCATTTATTGAATGCACATGACATGTGGGGTTCATTGCTAAGTGGTTTTCATAATGTTACTTCATTGAACCCTCTTAATAATAAGAGGGTACTATTTTTAAAGTTTTTGTTTTCTTTAAGATTTTGTCAGAGAGAGAGCACAAGCAGGTGGAACAGCAAGCAGAGGGAGAAGCAGACTCCCCACTGAGCAAGAAGCCCGATGTGGGACTCCATCCCAGGACCCTGAGTTCATGACCTGAGCCAAAGGCAGACGCTTAACCGACTGAGCCACCCAGGAGTCCCAGGAGGATACTATTTTTTTTTTTTTAAAGATTTTATTTATTTATTTGACAGAGAGAGAGACAGCGAGAGAGGGAACACAAGCAGGGGGAGTGGGACAGGGAGAAGCAGGCTTCCCACCGAGCAGGGAGCCCGATGCGGGGCTCGATCCCAGGACCCTGGGATCATGACCTGAGCCGAAGGCAGACACCCAACGACTGAGCCACCCAGGCGCCCCAGGAGGATAATATTTTTATACCCAGCTTAAAGAGGCACTGAGACTTGGACAAGTTAAGAACTTGAAGTTCTATAATGAGTACGTATCAGTCTGGTCTTGGACCCAGGACATTTGGCTTGATTTTGTTCTTTTAACCACTGAGCTCAGCTCTGATTTTCAGATTAACTTGCTGACAGATATCTTTGTTAAGGACAAGTGGCTTGTCCTTTAAATTCTCTTGAAGGAGGAGGTGCCTGGGTGGTACAGTCAGTTGAGCATCTGACTCTTAGTTTCGGTTAAGATTGTGATCTCAGGATTGTGAGACTGAGCCTAGCTGAGTATGGAGTGTGCTTGAGATTCTCTCTCTTTCTCCCTCTTCCCCTCCCACTCATATGCTCTCTCTCAAATAAATAAATCTTAAAAAAAAAAACAAAAACAAAAACCTTAAAGATTCTATTGAAGGAGAATGTTTTGTCCATCATCATCTTATTGGAGGCAAAAAGTGCTTTCTAGGCCTTTCCTCTCTTCCTGTTATTCTTGTTCTACAAATTGAAGTTGCCCTGAGCTGCCCACCTAGAAGTGACTGCAAATACATTTTAAACAATTAGTTTTATATTCAATAAAAAAAAAAAAAAGTGGTCCATAGTTTATGTACCAGGAACTGTTCTAGGCAATGAGCATTCCAAGTAGGTTCCCTCTAATTTCACCCTGGTGGTTTCCTTCACAGCAATGATGACAATTTGTTATGTTCACTCATTCACTTGTTTATCGGTCCTCATGTTGGAACATAAGCCCCAGGAGATAGAGCCATTCTCTTGTGTTAACTTCTGTATGCCCAGAATTTAGGTCAATGCTAGATGTGTTGTAGGTGCTTATTAAATACCTTTTGAATGAATACATGAACAAGTGAATCAAAGAACAAATGAGCTAGTTATAAGTTTACTGGGTGGTAAGTTGGTTTTTCGTGTGTGTGTGTGTGTGTATACACACGTATAGATTTGATGATTTTTTTAAGAAATTTTTTTTTGAGAGAGAGGAAGGGAGCATGTGGTTGGGGTGGGAGGAGGATCAGGGAGAGAGAGAGAATCCCAAGCAGGCTCCACACCCAGCATGGAGCCTGATGCGGGGCTCGACGTGGGGCTTGACGTGGGGCTCGATGTGGGGCTCCATCTCACTACCCTGAGGTTAGGACCTGAGCTGAAATCAAGAGGCGGACTCTTAACTGACTTGGCCACCCAGATGCCCTGATTTGATGATTTTTTTTTTTTTTTAACCACCACTTCTTCCATTACCCTTTGTGAATTGCATCCACCCATGACTTCTGGCCATGGGGAGTAACGGAGCACAGAGCAGAAGATGAACGTTTAGCCTGGGGTTGTGGAAATTGATGTAGTGGCAGCACAGGGAGCCAGCATTAATCAGAAATTATGGTCCCAAAGGTCACTGACCAAGGGACATCTGTATAGTTTCCTTTGAACCAGGGCTCCAAAGTCCCTCCAGTGCTGGAAAAGTGTGATTGCTTTATTTGGGTATAATTGACCATCAGGTGTCAGGTGTGGATCACTCTTCAGAGAAGCAGTGACCTGACTCTGGTTATGTTTAATGGGAACTTAGAAGAATTTTGAAGAATTGAGGAAAATCCCCTCCAAACAGCCTGGTCTCCAAGCCTGTTGATTGTCTTGTTGAAGACCAGCAAAGATTTGTCTTGCTTTGGGGCAAAAAGCTCAGAAGCTGCCATAGACCCAGGAGTGAGGTGGAAAATCAAAATGCATTGGTTAAATAGTTAAAAATTATCATGGATACAGTGCTGAGGACACATTCTTTATCGCAGGCAAAGAAGTTCTGTTCAGGTTTGTAAGCCAAGGAAATTTCCCTTGTTCCCTTGTTCACCTGGGAAGAACACAGAATGCATGGAAAGTGCAGCCTGGAGGTCATCAAAGTTTTTATTTATTCATCAGAGAGAGAGAAAGGAGAGAGAGCACAAGCAGGGGGAATGGCAGGTAGAGGGAGAAGCAGGCTCCCGGCTGAGCAAGGAGCTGGATGTGGGACTCAACCCCAGGACCCTGGGATCATGAGCCAAGCCAAAGGCAGCCACTTAACCAGCTGAGCCACCCAGGCATCCCGATTATTTGAGGTTTTGCGGATCATACTGTCACACTACTCACTTCTGCTGTTGCAGTGTAAAAACAGCCAAAGATAGCCAGGAAAGGAAACAGCGTGGCTGTGTTCCAATAAAACTTTATTACAAAAACAGGTGTCAGCCTCTGGCCTAGATGGTGTTTTGGCATTTAACTTAAAATTCCAGAACCTGGAAACCTAACCCCCCATCCCATTACCATACACACATTGGAAATAGACTATTTCAAAGTGGTAAATATACCTTGTTGGAAGCCCCAGTTTGGGTTTTCTAAATCTCTGCACACTTCAGCTACTTGAATCAGTGTGACATGGGCATGCCCTGAGAATTGGGTGTATCTAGCTTAAACTTCAAGAACTTAAAAAAAAAAAAAAACCCACAAAAAACCAACCTTCAATCTTACCCTACCCCCTCTCAGAAGCCAACTTGGAGTTCTCACTATTGAAAGATGCAGACCTCAGCTACAAAGACCCAAGATCAAAGCTTGGAAGTAAATTCCCTTCAGAAAGGGCTCAGAGCTGCATTAAAAATTGCCGAGCTTTGCCCACATCAACCTCCCAGAAGAACTCACTGGCCCAGTGCCACCTTACCCTAGAGGCCAGCCTGGCCTTGGGCCATCCATCTCTGCTTGCTAAAGCCAGGCTCCACAAATCACATGGCTTCTCATTGACTTTCTGTCAGGGTGAGGTAACCGAAGCTCTTCTTTAAGCTGAGAGGGGTGACATGCAGCTCCTTTCTGCCCATCTTCTAGAATGGGACCTTCCAAGTCAAGAGCAGCCAAGAGGGCATGCACCCGGAGAGAATAAGCGTATGTGGCATCCCTTCTGTGCTCCAGATTCTGTGCCAGGACCTCAGGAACACCAGGTGGATAAGACACATTTGGGATCCTCTGGCCTTGAGGGGTGCACAGAATTTTACACTATAGATCCTGGAGAAGAGTGGGAGGTACGTTTGCCCTTGTGTCAGCTGATCGTAGGAAGCCTTGGCACCAGCTCCATGTCCACTGGCCCATGCTACATTAGCTAAAGCCCAAAAGGACTTCTACAAAGAGCAGGTTTAATTGAATAAAATATGTCACTGGCTTCTTCCCTGCTGTGCTCACTTTTCCTCAGTGACTTCCACGGGTCCCATTCTCTTTGTTACAGTGGTAAGAGGCACTCTTCTTGAAGGAGATATGAATCAGAACTCGTAAAAACATGGCTCTTCCCTTCTTCCTCCCGGAGAAACACCATTCTCTCCTTGCTCAAAGACAGTTTCTCTATAGTCTGACATAAGTCAGGAGCAGCAATGGGCTACTTTGCTTGAGCAGTTGACCATTTCAGTGACAACTTACACTTCCTCAGCTTCGAGGTGAAGTTTTCAAGTAGGTCTTTTTACCTAAAAGGCTATTTTATTGGTCACATCTAATTTTTATAAAACAAAGCCATAAATTCTCCATTTAAATGGACACATTCATCAAATTTATTTGAACATGTACCAGGGCACATCCTGTTGGGTATCTTGATAAGGTGGTATGTATTCTCTAGACTGAATCTGCCATCATGGTCTTTCCAAATTGTCCCAATCCCTGCAATATGTTGATGAGGACATTTGTAAGGCCCCCACTAGGCTAATCTTTGACTTTGGCCTGAAATCGTTCCTAAGGGCCAAACAGTGATGGACAAGTGTCCTTCTCCAATGACCCTGGTTACCTGAGCACATGAAACCCCCATGTAGTGGTGATCCACAGCACCCTGTATTCCCCCAGTCCCTGTATGCATCCTGTTTGCTGTCAGTCCTTGTTTACCTGTTTCCTCCCTGGACTGTGAGCTCTGTGAGGGCAGGGCTGTCTCTTCTTTGTTCGCTTAGTAGGTATGTTTCTGGGTAGCTCAGCATAAATCTCGAGTTAGTAGTTCATCAACAAGCTCAGTGTTCAGCATATGCTGACACTGGAATTGATGGTGGGGGTACTAGCTCTCTTTAGTTCCAGCTCTGGGTTCAAAAAGCAAAACCTACAAACACCAGTAATTGTCCATCTGTTGAACACTGAGCTAGGTGCTAGGGATTCAACAATGATCAGATAGAATCCCTGTTGTCGCAGCTGGGTGTTATATTACCCTATCTTGGTAAGACAAAATGCCTTATTACGTAAGGATGGGGGTTATGTTGTCAGCCTGAGTTCAAATCCCTGCTATACCACTTACTAGCACTTTGACCTTGGGCAGGTCCCCCAGTCCATCTGTGGCTCACTTTTCTAATCTATACAAATGTGATAATGACAGTAACTATCTCCTAGGGCTGTGGTTAGGGTCACATGGATGAATATACATGAAGTGCTAACACAATGCCTTCCCAAAAGTAAGTGGATTTAAATGTTTAAAAGATTACTCAGATTTATAAAAAGATAACTGCTTGTTCCTTCAATGTTCTGTTGGAGAACAGTTCAATTAGCTCACCCAAGGATTATGTATTTCTAGGGTGTGTACCTTTATTTATTAGGGACCAGATCTTGTGATATTATGCAGTAATGTGTGGATCAAGATTCAAACAGTTTCTGTCCACTGATGGAGAGGACCTCAAAGGTTACAGGCTTATTGCCCCTTAGGATTCCAACCTAACAAACTTAAACTTAGTTGAGCATGTTTCTTGTCTATATGAATCTCTTTTCCTCAAATGCTCTTTGAACCATCCAGCTGCTTTCTTCATTAATGAGTTAAGTTGTTGGCATATGTTCATTCTATATTTGTATGGGGGGTTATATTTTTAACTTCTTGAAATTATACTTTGAGAAATGTCATCTATTATGTAGGGAAGTTCTGATCATTATTACCTTTTTTTTTTTTTTTTAAAGGCAGATGATTTAGTAGAAAGAGCATTGAGCTAATTGTCCAGAAGACCTAGGTGTAAAGTTGAGTTTAACCACTTTTTAGTTTTCCTGGTCAAGTAGTTCAACCTCAGTTACTGTATCCATAAAATGGGAAATAGACTACCCAGGTTCCCGGGCAGTTGAGTAACCTTCCAAGGTAGCCTGCTGGAGCTGTCTTTCTGGACTGCTGTTGGGCAAAACGATGTAGTTACTCAGAAAAATCCCTCTTCTCCCCTGGGGCTGATCATGGGGCCTCAAAGCTGGGCTGCTCTCAGGTTACCTTTCACGCAATTAGTTCTTCACAGAATGCATCTCCTTATCCCGTATGCCTTTTCTCTCTACACCTAAGGGAAATCATAAAACCAATAGGAGGTGCATTCATACCTCAAAGCTCCAGTGTGCAAAGGGTTTTCTGTTTTATTATAGGTAATGTGCTACCACATCACGACAATTGGCGCTCAGGCTTTACATACCTTAATTGTATCCTCTCATTTCATAGTTACCAGACTACATGAGATTTGCATTAACCTATCCATTTTACAGAAAAAGAAACTGAGACTCAGCACTGAGGTCTTGCCTGTCCACGCTCAGCTAAACGATCAGCTACAGTCTGGCTTCCAACTCCTGTCTGGCTGCATCCAGAGTATTTTCTCTCATTTGTGGAACACTCAGGCTGCACAAGATACCACAGTGAGCATGTGGACAGTGCAAGGTAAGGGAAGACCTTCTCTGGAAGGGCCCCCCTTTTGGATGTGGAAAATAAAGATGGAAACAATTACTGTTTCAGTGGCTGCCATGTGCAAGGCAGGCTGCAACATAATCTCCTTTACTTCTCACCTCAGACTGGCAGGGTAAGTGATAACATTTCTGTTGTGTGGATAACAAAACTGGTTCCAGAAGCAGTAACCTGCCTCAGGTAACACAGCTGTCATGAGTCCAACTTCTGCCTGTGCATTCTATCATTTATAGCCGCCCCCCCTACTCCGGTATTAGATACGAAAGGATACCTAAAACAGCAAAGGGCAGCAACATTCAGTATTGTACAAAAGGTTACAAGCACCCAGAACGCACTTGATGAACACTGCATGTGTTGCTGGGAAACTGTGCAGTCGATTTAGTGAATGTTTATTAAGTGTCTTCTGTTTGCCACATTCTGAGTGAGGGGCTGGGGGATGAGTGATGATGTGACCCCTGAACCTGAGCAGCTCATGGTCTAGAATGAGGGATAGATGTGTAAATAGGAGATTAGAACACAGCATGGTCAGTGGCGGCTCGAGGGTGTGATGAGAGCACAGAAGTGCAGCCTTAATCAGGTGAGGTGGGGGTGCAAGCTGCATCCCAAACCACTCTCCTGTACCCGCCAATGAGAAAGTGTGTTTTCGTCATCGGTCCTCACACCTTCTGCTTCAGTAAACCTTTTGTATTTGACTTGAACGCGCTGTCCCTAAGTGAGTGGATTTCCTTCTAAATCCTATTTTCTGGGGCAAATTTGAAAATTAGTTTTCACTGCAAATGAGTGGTGTGCTGAAGTGGCTCAAGAGGGTGTTGAGGTGTCAAGGTTAATATGCCTTAGAATGGAAAAAAACTACAGTGGATAATGTGCACATTTATAACCTATGTACGCAGATGACTGCAAGTTAAAAAAAAAACAATACTTGCAGGACTCTTCCTTGATCCCTGGTATGCCCTCTAGCTGAGTGGGAGGTTGCTTGCATGTGTAGATTTGAAGGGCCTCTGCAGGCTACCATGTTTATGAAACCTACAAAAAACCCACTTTAAAATTTCTCATCTATCATATCTGTAAAAAGTAAAACAGTTGAAAGGACAGGTCTCCTTCCCCTCTTGAAAGGCAGATATTGTTACCGTGTATATCCTTGTATGCCTTTATGCATCCTTTTAGAGCTAATATATGAATATACATGAATATAATTATGCGTATATATGTGTTCATACATGTGTCTGTATTAAGTATGAACACAATCCGATTTAGTTTTTTACATGAACAGTCAGCAGCAATCTTGTAAATCTGGTACTTTGCTCTTTTTTCCCATTGAACAGTACATTTTGGAGATCATCTGTTCTGTCATAGTAGCTGCAGACATTCCTCATCCATTTTAATGGCTTATTACTATTCCATGGGCATGTTTTAACCATGTTTTTGATGGATATTTCAAATGTTCTTGGTTTTTGGCTATTACAAGAGACCCTGCAATAAATAAAGCTGTACCCACAAATTTGTCCATATACGCACGTATCTTTTGGGTAAATTGTTAAAAGTGGAATTTCCAAATGAAATGTTCACTTTCAAATTGGGCTAGACATTGCGCAGTTGCTCTCCAAAAAGGTGGCACTGATGTAAGTTCCTATCAACAACGTGGGAAGGTGTCGGTTTCCTCCTATATTGTTGAGTTTTGATCAGCTTCTAGGACATACTGTTATGATGGAAACATGGGTGTTTTGTCTGAAAAGTTAGGTACAGGTTAGATTCAGGAGGTTGTGAACTGATTGACATGAAAAATCACCTGATCAGGATGAAGCAGTTAAGTTCTAGGACTGGAAACCTGCCTCTTTTGACTTCCAGACATAAGAACGCTCCTTTTTTTTATGTCTCTGCAATACCAGGATGCAGTTTGACCTGTTTTTAACTTTTTGCATTTGTTAATGACAGCTGGATACCTCAAGCCTGTGTTTCCTGGAAGGGTCTGGCTCGATTCTCCCCAATTATCCTTTGTTTCTTCAAAGATTATCTCCACTTTCTGTACTAGGCCTGGCCACTTCATGTTGTGGCTCTCTCCATGTCCACACACCATTCCTTGTGGGTCTTGAATGGGTGACCTTATCACTCCAGGAGGCAAACATACACCATACTGATCTGCCAAGCTCAATATCCTTTTGCTTAAATGTTAGGTGTATTTATGTTACTGCTCTGGGAAGCAGTGATCCAGGGAGGAATTAGTGTTCTGAGAGGACTCCTGTCTTGTTAAAATGGCAACAGGAGGATGCGTGCACTTACTTGTCCAAAGCCATCGACAATGGTCTAATCCAGTCCTTATACTTTATTCCCCTCCTCAACTCATTTGGGTCTTTGAATTTTGTCTGCTTTTGAGGTGCCTGGGTCAGGTAAGGGAAGCCTGGATATAGTGACTCTCAGTGGGACAAGGAAAAGCCACACACAAGATGTTCTTTGATCTGGGCTTCCACGCTGTTGGCAGTGTTGGAGGTTGTCAGGCTGGGGCCCTTCTGATCAGAGCTTTTCCTCCTGGAGGTTTCTGAAAGGCACATCAAAAGTATATTAGTCAGCATTACATGTGAGTTAAATCAATTTCCAGTAGCAACTGTCATAACCTAAATGCTTTCCTTTACTAGTAAGCTTTTTGCTTTGCTTGGTAGGTGTGTCCTTAAATGGTTATAATCAACTTAAAATTAAGGAGGTGGAGGTGGTGTGGTCAGTGAGAAGCCTGATGGAATTGGGACGGAGAGGATTGGTCGGGTTGTCTTAGCTCTGTTACCTGCTAATTGTGAGTTTGGACACCTGGCTTAATCTAGTAGGGTCTAGCTTTATTCTTCGATTCTCTACAGTGATACCTGTTTATCTTAATCAGAAGATTACAAGATGGAAAAAGTGAGTTACTACTTGATAATTTTGAGCTGGAAAGGCTTATTCTTCCTTGGCAGTGTGCACTAGGTAATTTACCTGCACCATGTTATTGAATTCTTACAACCCATCTCTGAGAAAAGCACTGCTACCTCAGAGAGTTGAAGAAATGAAATCAAGGTCATACAGCTGGTAGATGATAGGTTGTAAATTCTGCTAAGAGACTGGTTGTGAGGGTCTGCACTTAAATTTGAGAACACGCTCAAGAACTGAACCACTTACAGGTCTCTAACCCAGTGGCTCTCAATTGGAGATGACTGTGCCCTTCAGGGGACATTTGGCAGTATCCAGCAGCATTTTTGGTTGTTGAAACTGGGGAAACGGGTGCCAACTGGGGAAATGGCCTCTAGTGGGTAGAGGTCAGAGATGCCACTAAACAATTGATGATACACAGAAAATCCCCCCACAACAAAGAATTAGCCATTCCAAAATGTCAGTAGCACTGAGGTTAAGAAGCCCTGGTCTAACCTGTGAATTTCTAGCATTTTCTATAGAGAAGGTGGGCTATTTTTCCCTGACCTATTTGTTTTTCTTTATATAGTACTTGTCATCCTCAAATCTATGTAATTTATTATGTTTGTCTTTTAATATTGGTCTCCATTTACCATTACCAGAATATCAGCTTGCCAAGGGCAGAAGTGTTGGTGTTTTCACTGTTTTTCAAGTGCTTAGAACCTATGCATTGTAGGTCCACAATAAATATTTGTAGAATAAACAACTGCATGCAAGATTCAGTTCATGGGAGCAACTTGGAGATCACCTAATGCAGAGGAAGGTAGCTGTAGATTTGGATTTTAGGATGAGATGGTGGTGGACAGTCTACATTCCTGTCGGGGCCTCTCACTCAGGGCTGAACCGGAGACCTAGTCATGCAGCTCAGAAGGTCTTTATGCGGCTTTCTGCATTGAGAGGTGCTGCATCTCAGTGTGGTCTGTCCTCATTCTACCATGCATGGCCATGGTGCCCCTGTATCTCATTTCCTGGGCCCGTCCATGCATGTGGTGCTTATGTATTTGGTGGCAATTTAAACAAATGCACCTGAACTATGCTGAGATAAAGAAACAAACTGGTATTGTATGACATTTGCCTCAGCATGTAAATTGTATCCTTGATTACAATATTTGCTGCCCCTCTGGTGGGATGATTATATATCCCTGTCACGTTGATAGGAGATTTACTTTTGGTCAAAAATGTGAGCAGAAACAAACTGTCATTGGTAAGCATGCGTGATGTGTTACTTCTGCATAGAATTGTTGAGGGTCCTTGCATAATTCACACTCCCCGCCACCCCGTGCCATGAAACCAGCCATGTCTTACACAGTTGCTACTTTGTTACCCTCAGTCTCCACATAAAAAGACCTAGAACAAAAGTAGTGCTAACTTTTGAAAGACAAGCAGCATGAGTGAAAAATAAATGTTGTGAGCCACTAAGATTTTGGGGGTTGTCACCTGAGTACACCCTATTATAATGGATGCAACCCCTTTCTTTATATGTGTGAGAGATGAAAAACATAAGGAACCTTTCCTAGCTTGGATAAGTGTTCACGAAAGTCATCTAGTTCTTTACATCTTTCCATTGAGAGGATTGCAACTGGAGGAGAAGAAAAGTTCAAAGTTCAGAATACTCTTTTGTAACATTTATGTGACTGTTTGCAAGTAGGACACAATGAGGGAGAGTCTGTTCTGGGGACAGACCAGAAACAGAACGCAACTTACTCCTCAGTGCAATTGTGTATAATATGCTAATGAGTGCCCCCAAAGGAGGAGGCCATCTTGAAATAGGAGTGTTGGTGTAATTCAGGAAATGTTTCACCACCGTGGGTGCTTGTCTGTCAATCTTTCTCCATCCATATGTAATTATTCAGGTTCTTTTGAGGTCCAAATTAGCCCGATGAAATTTTGAGAGGAAAAATACATGAAATGAGACATTTGCGTACAAAAAAGGATCTGTGCGGGGAGAGAGACGAACCATCTCAAAAGGACCTATTCCCTTAGAGAACACAGTAGTTTATTGTATAGCTACCTATTGTCTTCTAGACAATGACTCCTAAATCTATACTGCTGGCTTGAGACTCCTTTTTGGATCTTTTTTTGGAGGCTCTGATACCACCTCGAACTTGATGTCATGTGAATCTGAACTGGTTGTTTTCCGTTGCAAATGTCCTATTTAGGTCCATGATGTCATCATTCCTTCAGTTTCCTGGGGCTTGAAATTTAGAATCCTGTAGATAAGAAAAGGCACTCCTGAGAGAACAAATAGCAAGAACAAAGGCAGGGAGAGAGGGGCCTCATGGAAGGCTTAGGGAATCACGAGCTTCTGAGCACAGATTGATGGTATGAGCTTAAAGGAAGATTTAAAGATGAATTGGTGGCTTGGGGTCAGGTGGTGGTAAGCAGGGCTGAGAGGTGAGGACTGAATTCTGTGGCTGAAAGGAAGCCATAGACGTTGTGGGACATTGGCCAGATAGGATTGCTTTCATTTTAGAGGTTGATGGCACTGGTGTGGAGGATGGAGGGGAGGAGGGGAGAAACCAGAAGTGGAGAGACCTGGTAGGGAGCCACCCGAATAATTCTGCTGAGAGATGCTCGGAACCTGAACTAGAGCAGAAGGAATGTGGACAGAAGGGGAATGTTGGCTTTGACCTCCCCAGAGAGGGGGGAGCTGGATGTGTCTTTCCGTTGCCCTCTGCACATAATAAAATGCCTTTGCCACACCAGCTATAGGGAATTGAGGCTGAGAGAGCACTCTGAAATCCCCCAAGACTCCAAAATGAGGGCGGCCAAATGGGAATTGATGGCCTGAGCTGGAAACTCCCTTCAGAGCTGCAGAGCAAGGGTCAATTCAGCAGAGCTCTGGGCCCCAGCGTAGCGAGAGACCCCATGCCTCCTCTCCCCACTTCTTGCTGATGTCTTAGTTCTCTCTGGTCTTGTTCCACGATGCTGGCCCACAGAAACAGCCGCCCCTAGCACCCCTCCTCTTCTGTTAAAGGCAAGAAAATTGTTTTAATACTGTTTGCAACCCATGCAGAAAAAATATTTCCCGGCAGGTGTTTCTGAGTACTAAGCAGGTTTTGCTGCTGTCCCCTCCACACATCACTTTAACAGCCACTCCTGCAACTTGCTTAGTCCACGAATTCTCCTCTCCCTTGCTGCCCACATTAAACTAAGAGGAGAAAATAAAGATCATTAAGGGCCCCTTACCTTGATTATTATTATTATTTAAAGGGCATGATGCAATCTGGAGAAAAGGGAGTAAGTTGAAGCTCTGGCATAACTAATATGCAAGTGGGTACCTCCCTTCTTAGAATTGTTCATGTCCAGGCTCCTTAGACAAGTCTGACCGGCAGCCCGGGAGGAAGTCAAAGGGTGGAGATCACTAAGATTCTATCTTACCTGGAGTTGTGAAGACTCCTAGCAAAATGGCTGGAATTTGACCTTTCACTATGGTTGTAAGAAGCTTTTAAATTTATGGGGCAAGGGCCATCATCCCTTCTATAGAGACCTAGAACCTGAATTAGGGAAGTTGTCCAAAGTCCTATAAGTAGGTCTTGAATATGAAGTCATCTTTGTAGTATGCCAACAGTATCTTCAATATGATATGGGAAGATCTTACCCTTAGCTAAGACTATGAAGTTACCTTTCAGGGAAAAGTTTTAAACTGACCATAGCTTCACCCATGGTCCTAGATATGCTGCTCTGTAGCTATTTGAAATCTGCCTTGAGGTCAGAGATATCTTTGCATTTAGATGTTTTCCCTCCCATATAAAACAGACTAATATTTGCTACTTGGAAGAAACCGTTGTATGCTTTCACACATTCTGAATGCTTTGTGTATAAAAGATCTCTGATCCATAGTTCCTAAGGCTTCCCAGAAGAAAGGAATTCTTGGAAGGTCTGAGAACTCCACTTGTAGCCAACGAGACATTAACTCCTCTGGTGGCAGCGATTGCTATACTTGCAGCTAACTTTCTCTGAGTCTGGGCTCTAACCACCCTGAGTAAGCTGAATGAGTCATTAACCATTAAGCACTTAATGCTTAAGTGCTTAAAGGAAGCTGAAATGCTGTAGATGAAAGCTGAGGGATGCTTGGCTCAGCACAGCCTTGACTTTTTGGTACAGGAGCTGATGGAAGGCTCTTCTGCCAAATGTCTCTGTACTCTGCTCTCACTTGGACCAGGTGAGCTGTCGGGGAGTTGAGCCCCTGAGCTCCTGTGGTTGACTCCTGCTACCCAGGCTGTCTTCTCTGGTGCCAAGGAGGTGCACCACCCGTGGATGAGCCTTTTGCTGGAAGGCTGAGTGTTCTGTAGGTTAGCAAGCAGGAGACAAGCCCCTGGGGCAGGCTGCTAGGGATGGGACTGTGACTGGGGAAGGAAGAGAGAGCCAGACAAGATCCAGTCAAAGCCTCAGGGATAACCACTGTCTTTTTCCTTGTTCCTGCTGTAGGTCCCCGAATATTCCCCAAGGACCTAGACCCCTATCCTGCTTCAGGACACAAGCACTCACACAAAACCTGGGGTAGCCTGTGTTCTCTTTGTCTCATGCATGTGTGTTTGACCTATTCTGAGTATTAGCTCTGGGCTCTTCCTTTCAGCCACAGCAGTGAATTCCATTCTCCCCAAATTGTAAAATAATCCTGAACTCACAGGTGATCATAGAGACTAAACGAGATAGGACAGGTAATGTTCTTAACATGGTGCCAACTGTTGACATAGAGGCTCCAGAAATAGAAAAAACAAAAAACAAAAACAATGAATAAACAAATAGAAGGTCAAACCAGAGCTATAGAAACAGAATGAACTGATGGCTGCCAGAGAGAAGGGGGCCGGGGGGAGGGGGTGGGCAAAACGGGTGAAGGGGAATGGGAGATAGAGTCTTCAGTTACAGAATGAATAAGTCATGGGAAGAAAAGGCACAGCATAGGGAGTACCTTTTTATGTATCATAATAGCATTGTATGGTGATGGATTGTAGCTACCTATGCTTCTGAGCATACCGTAACATCTAGAGAAGCTGATACAGTATTTGTACACCTGCAGCTAATGTAACACTGTGTGTCAACTCGACTCAAATAAGAGAGGCCCCACGAACAGTAGCTATTGACAGAAGATAAAGAGGAATAAGAACTGAGAAAAACGGGCTGGGGGGCATTAGGAAAAGGCTGGGAGAAGATGAATAGGATTTCCATCAGGTGATGAGCCTGCTGGGCCAGGCGGGGCTTAGCTGGCCAGTGGGGTAGGTGGGGGGGCTGGCCTTCCCTAGTGGTGGGAGACCTTCGTGTGTGTATAAACCTCAGCAGTCACCTTGACATCCAGGTCACCTGGAAACAGCAGGGGCCCTTGGCAGAATTGTACCTGGAGATGTTAGCAGAATTTTCAGCATTCAGAAAGCAAGTTCTTAGGTTGCGGTAGGAGTGATTTGTTTAAAAATCACTGAAATGATTCATTCTGAAAATAATGCTTCATTGGATGCTGAGCTGGAGAGCAAGATCCTCAGGTTGTAGGACCCAGGATGTGGCTTAAAGCATCAGAAAGTGCTCTTGGTACCCACCCCAGATGACAGAATCAGAAGCTCTGGGGGTAGTAGCCCAAATGTCTACCTTCTCATCAGGTTCTCATGTGATGCCACGTACAGTGAAGTTGGAGTACCACAATCCTAATAGGTCCAGGATATTAAGAAACTGACAAATCAATCAAATAGCATCATTTTACTGAAAGTGATTAACTACAGCTCAGTAACAGAGTTTAATCCCTTCAAAGGGAAGAAAAGTGAAATCAGAAAAGGGAAAAGACCTTAATTAGGATTAAAAACAGTAAGGTTATAGGGAGCAAGATTTTGGCTCAGCATGCAAGAAAATCTTAATAACTAGAGTTGTCCCCAGGTAGGATATTTTGAAAAGTAGTTATTTCCCCATCCCTGGAGTGGTATGAGGAAATCTGTCAGATTCTGCCTGATTTCCTAGCTTGTCATTTGTGGTGTCCCCAGTTACAGCCACTTGGCTACCGAGGGCAGGCTTTACCTTTCGTTAGACCCTGGACCAATAGTTCTCAAAGAATTGTTCCAAGACCAGCAGCTTCAGCCTCACCCAGAAACTTGTTAGAAATGCAGATTCTCAGACCACTGAGTCTGAGTGATTTAATTGTTCTCTAGATGAGGCCTAGGCATCAGGCTCTTTAAAAGCAGATGACTGATCTCCTAAGACTCGGCCAGGGTTGAGAACCACTGTCTTAGGGCAGTCATTTTCAAAACTGGATGTATATCAGACTATTACTTGGAGAGCCTGTTGAAACACGGAACTCTGGCCCCACCCCAGGGTTTCAGGTTCACTCTGCCTGGGATAGGCCAGGTCTCCAGGTGATCGTCACAGGGGCATTAGGGGCATTAGTTGTGACCTGATCCTTTTGGGTGGCTTTTTCCCTGGCCACCAGTAGTGATCTCCTACATACTTGCTGTTCGGTACTCTGCTGAATGCCTGAAGGAGGCTTGGTACCGAAATCCAGGCTCTCTGTCAGGGTGGCTCTTGGCTCTCTACTTCTGCTGCCTTGGTCTCTCCAGACTCTGCTCTGTCTCAACTCAGAGAGTCCATTGGGCTCTGCATGGGTCCCCCCCCCATGAGCCCCTGCCTGGAAACAGTCTTTTTTTTTTTTTTTTTTTTTAAAGATTTTTTTTTTTTTTTTTACAGAGAGAGACACAGCGAGAGAGGGAATACAAGCAGGGGGAGTGGGAGAGGGAGAAGCAGGCTTCCCGCGGAACAGGGAGCCCGATGCGGGGCTCGATCCCAGGACCCCGGGATCATGACCTGAGCCGAAGGCAGACGCTTAACGACTGAGCCACCCAGGTGCCCCTGGAAACAGTCTTAAGACAATTGGTTGGGGGAAACCACAGGGCTGGCCTCATGTGTTCTGGCATCTCTCGGGGATCACCCTTTCATTGCATGATGTTCAGTGTCTTCAAAACTGTTGTTTCCTAAAGCTTTGTTTCAAGTAGGAGGGTAGATCCACTCTATCTCTTCATCTTGGGCAGAAGCAGAATTCTGATTTCCTTAAAACAAAAACGAAAAGACTGCTCCTGGCTGTTGAGGGAGAGTGAACTGGAGGCAGGGAAGAAGCGAAGAGGCTTGGAGACTGGAGATGAGTTGGGGGCAGCCTGTGGTCGTCCAGGTGGAGGAGTCGGCCGAGACCTGGGCCACAGGAATGGTGGATGAGGTAGACAGGAGACCTATTTTGCTTTGAAAGTGTTGCTGACGTGGGATGCTTGAGTTCTTGTCTTTGTAATCCTGCTGATCTCTCCTGTTGTCTATCAGTGGATTAAAGTTAGAGTCTTGTATTCAATTACAAACTTGATGGGGCAGAAGCAATTCTCCCTGGTTCATATTCCGAGAATCTGGCTTACAGCATGGAGGCCTCACACAAAGTCAGTGTCTGTGAGCACTTGCTGCAGGTATATATACTTCCTTACAGTCATCTTCCTTGAATCCGACTGAATTTCAGCCTATTGGCCTCTTTTCTGTTGCTTGCTCACAGATTCTCCATTTTATTAGCCATTTGTGTCTATCCTGCTTAGTTAGAACCCAGCCGCACTGGCATTGCCTGGGAGTCTGTTAAAAATTCAGAATCTCCACTCCCACCCTAGACCTACTGAATTAGACTGTACATCTTAAAGAGGAACAGGTCTAATTATTGTTCCTTCCCAGCCCATAATATTTGGCTTCTGTCATATGCAGCAAGGACTAAAGGGCCTAAAGAGAAATCTTACCCAGGTTATTATTATTATTATTATTTTACACATATAATTTATGTTTGACCTAGACCTCTTCTGATGTCTGTTGATACCAAATTCTCCCTAAGCTAGAACTCCATCCTGGTTCCTGCTCCTTATCTGAATATTCTCTGTGCCCTCCCTGCCCAGTGAGTGGTTCCAATTTCAGGTCACTCTCTTTACAGATGGGTCCGTCTGTCTTTCTGTGTGTCTGTCTCTTTCTCTCTCACCGGCTGACATTTTAAGGTTTCTCTTACTGTCTGAAGGCCACAAGGCTGCCCCAAGCCCCAGAAATAACAAAGTTGGGAACGAAGAAGGAAATCCAGGAAGAGGTGAGCAAGGGACAATATTCTGTGGCATACAGAGAAGGTGGATGTCACAACCAATTAGAAGCAACAAGGTTCCAAACCAGAGGGCACCAACCTGAAAGGGCTCTGTGCTCAGGGATTTGCGGATAAATGACTTTTTCACAATGGGTAATTAACTCACGGAGTGGGTTCCCGGAGGCAGCCGGCAGCGGGAAAGCTGATTGCACTGACATAGCCTGGGGATGGCTGTCACAGCTCTTGGGCTGTTTGGCTCAGGAATAGAGAGGGAAGTTGCAGTAGAAGTCATGGGGGGGACCAGTGCCTGGCAAGTGGGTGAAGGAGCTTGTGAATGGGTGGCTCTGGGCCAGGGAGTCCCTGCCCTGCATGCCCCTTCAGCGATCTAAAGTGCTCGCATAGGGGGATCCTCCTTGCACCCTTCCATCTGTATTCATGTACTGTAGCTAATAAAAAAAATGCATTTACAAGTCACAGTTTTTTTTTTTTTTTTTTTAATTTTTTTATTGTTATGTTAATCCCCATACATTACATCATTAGTTTTAGATATATTGTTCCATGATTCATTGTTTGTGCATAACACCCAGTGCTCCATGCAGAACGTGCCCTCCTCAATACCCATCACCAGGCTAACCCATCCTCCCAACCCCCTCCCCTCTAGAACCCTCAGTTTGTTTTTCAGAGTCCATCGTCTCTCATGGTTCTTCTCCCCCTCCGATTTCCCCCCCTTCATTCTTCCCCTCCTGCTACATTCTTCTTCTTTTTTTCCTTCTTAACATATATTGCATTATTTGTTTCAGAGGTACAGATCTGAGATTCAACAGTCTTGCACAATTCACAGTTTTATTTGATGCCATGACTCGGACATACGCAGCCATGGTAATATTCTTACTGAAACATTATCCCTCTGTTTTACTTTTTTTAGTTTAAAAGATGAGGAAGTTGGGGCACAGGGAATGAAATGAATTGCCTCAGGAGTCTCAGTAGTAAGTCAGAACTAGAACCTGGGAATTGGGACCTTTAGTCGTATTTTCTCTATACGGTGTTGTGTGTTTATCTGTTGCTCTATTCAGCAAGCAGTAAAAGTCATGAGAAATAATTCATTTTTCTTTTCTTTCTTTCCTTTTTTTTTTTTAACTGGGTGGGATACTGTGACCTCTGCATTTCTTTCTAACTTGAACATTCTGTATGAAGGGGGGAATGTTAAGGACCCAAACTATAAGGTAGAGTAGCATTCTGCTATTGTTGATCATATGCCAGGCTCCATGTTAAATGTTTTAGACACTTTGTCATTTGATGCTCATGACGACCTAATGAGGTAGGTTGGTACTGTTATCGGAATTGTACAAATAAGTAGTTGAGGCAGGGCAAATTACTTGCCCGCAGTATAGATTTTTTTTTTTTCATTTTGGATAATTTTTAAATATTTTTTAAAATTTTTATTTTTTTAAATTAACATATAATGTATTATTTATTTCAGGGGACCAAAGGTATAGATTTAAGCCGAAGTCCCCTTGACTCCAGAGTCTGAGCTCTTATTTCTTAAACAAGCACCACCCAAAGTGTGGTGTTAGGATCAGCTGAGGTCTTTAAACTGTTAGCCATTCTTGATGACATAAACAGCTTGTCTTACCATGCAAATCAAGTATATAATTAGGCCAGTTGTTTAGGTCAGATAACATTTTTTGTTTTGGCGGGGGTGCAAAACCTTTTTGGTGAAGGAAGCAGTGCATTGATCTACATCCAACCCAAACATCTCTTTGCAGATGGATAACAAACATCTTGGAAACTGGCACTTGAATAGGATTTCCCTAAATTTTACTGCTCACAGGGTTTCAGAAGCAATTATATTAGAGATTTCACCCTTCATTCTCTTTTGCACTGGCTAGTTTCCACATTGATCTGGAAGGAGAATGCTAAGCTATGGGCCTCAAAATAACTGAAGCTTGATTGGGCTGAGCCATGTTCCCATTCAGTAAATCTCTCCTTAAGTGCCTTTATGTGAGCACTGCAACCCTGCCTGAATCCATTGAACACATCTGCATGGTTTTCATTTCTATATATTAAGATCTAATGAACTGAATTGTATCTGAGGTTCTAGAGATCATGAATGAAGGAAGGAGCCCCATCTCTATTCATTTGGAACATTTCCATAGTGAACTTGGTGAGTGCCCAGGACATTTCATGGATTTACTCACTGGACAATACAGGAATACAGTTGGGTTATACTGGGTTAAGTACCTAGTGGGCAGGTTACTGCATCTATGTTGGATTGGCTACTTAATAGGTCCTTTTGTGAATGATGGTAATTAGCACATATCCATGGCCCTGTCTGCAAAGTGGTTTTACATATTCCTCAGGAGTTAGATGGGATCTCTAAGGTAAAAAAAACATTTCTATAGATGATTGTTTTTATTGTAGAGTCAATAGCTTTCAACCCAGATATGAATGAAGTTAATAAACCAAAGTTACTGCTTGGAAAACCAAGGCAGAGTGCATACCAGATCACAAGGTGACATTATAATCTATATTAAATCTAAGGCTTATTCTCTCAATTTTTTCTTTTTTTTTTTTTTGAGTTGAACAATGTCCTTCAGATTAAGTATGTTACAGTTGGAACCAGGACTGCCAGCTCTTTCTTGCAGTCTTATCCCTTTCTGGTTTTGGTTTTAAGTTCCATGCTTTAGGCACTTCCTAAAACAATACCTATGTCCTGGAGAAACTCCAGGGCTCTATTTAAAGGAAAAGCTGGTCCCCTTACCTTGCAAGTTGTGCAGGATCATAACTGTCTGTAAAGTTGCTCAATTGGAAAACAAAGGAACTGAGCCAGTGGAAATCACTGGCTAATTAAATTCATGGAGACACAAATAACACCCCAAGTTGATACAGGGTATAAATCAGCAGTGTGACTTGGGTGTTGGGGAGAGTTTTTGGCAATTTTCTCTCCGGCTAAGGAGAGTCAGGCTGTGTTGAATACATCCTAACATTCTTCTTCTTGTCTGTCTTCTCAGCACATGTTATCAAATCAGTGCCATTAAACAGTTATTCTTAAAATTTTGTGTTCCCTTTCTTAACCAGCCTTCATGAAAGCAAAGGCCACCTATGTTTGGTCCCTATGGATTCTCCAGCACTGGGCTCTCTGGCTGCTGTCCCAGAGTGGGGTGCTCCCTCACTGATGTTCCTCTTTAGTGTTCATGAGGGAAGGGACAAGGCAACTCCACTCAGGATGAGAATAGGGAAGGGAGTGGGGCAGGGGTTGAAGTGTGTGAAAACCCACTGCCTTCTTGCTGGCTTTAAAGGAAAAGCTAAACAAAGCAGACTCTTGTCTCCTCCCCTTCACACCTGACATGGAATTCTCCTCTGTAGCCTTTTTCAATATTATTTTCCTAGTTCAGTGGACAGC
Organism: Phoca vitulina; assembly: GCF_004348235.1. NCBI lineage: Eukaryota > Metazoa > Chordata > Mammalia > Carnivora > Phocidae > Phoca > Phoca vitulina. The sequence continues at coordinate 1,359,537 of NW_022589709.1, forward strand.
ATTTGGCTCTGAAAGTGAATATGCACTTTTATTCAGAGGATTACCTATACCCTTATTTTGTGCTGTGTTGCCTTCAAAATTTTTGTCAGTACTTGCTTTTTCATTATCGACTACCTCCACTGTGATGGATGTGTGACCTAGTATCTTGCAACATGAATTTTCCTATACTTTCAGTGGCCCCTGACTTAAAAAAAAAAAAAAAAAAAAAGCAACAGGAAGGTCTCCATTTGCTCTTATGAGCTATTTCCAGCCAGTAGATCATTATCTTTGGGTGGGGGGAAATAACAGTTTTGTAATTAAGGAAAGACTTTCCTACTCCGTTGACACTGGAAGCTGGATATTTGATGACTGTGAGGCTAGCTTTGCTATAGTCAAATGTCATGATTATGGCTGGGGGCCTTCTCTCTCGTCATACTCTTCTCATACCTTCTCTTTCTTCTTGCTTGCTCTCAGCACACTTTGTTCTTGATGGGCTCTAGGACCCTGCCTCTGGCCTCCTTTTGACTTTTAATTCTTATTCTTCTTTTCCAATTAGCCAGACACCCTGAACTCTGGCCCCTTCCATAACAGGGCTTAGAGAACATAGTGGGCAGATGGGATATACTGGGGACAAGAGGGGCCATGGAATCAGAGGTTTAAGCCATGAGTAGTTGGCATCAGAGGAGGTCCCTTTGTGGGTAGGAGGCAGAGATTGGGGGAGTTGGACATTTGGCTTCTGAGATACTGATGACTCACTTCCAGGGAATGGGATAAAATAATGGAAATGCAGACTTGGGAAGAACTTGGTTTTGGGTAAGGAACCAAAGCAGAGACTGAGATGAAACAAGGGTGGGGAGAGTAATCAGGAGCTGAGATTCTGAAACTGGGATACAAAGAATGGTTTTGTTATGAAGGAACCGAGAAAGAGCTGGAATAACTGGGCCAGTGAAGCTCAGAGTGGGACCAACAGCTGACTTGATTCTTAACTAGGGTATATAGGTTTCAAAACTTCCACCATATTCCTATCTGTGAGTGGACTTTCCTTCTTGAGCTGTCTCTGGCTGAATGATGTGCACAAAGTCCATAACATCTTGAATTGAGACTTCTGACAAGTTCTGGATTTCAACTCTGGCATATTCGCTGTTTTATAGGAGTCTACGTAGATGTAGCCAGCTTTTTGGATTAATAAAAACAATATTCAAAAACAGTAGTACTTAACATTTATTGCACACATTCTAGAATCCAGGCCATCCACATGTCGTCTCATTGATCTTAACAGAAATTCCTGTTATAAACCAGTAACCCCATTTTGCAAATGAGCAAATAGGATTTAAGAGCATAAAGTTGGTGCTTTCAACCATTATGCTTAGACTATGCAATTGAGCAGTGTGCCAGTCACCACTATGCCCTGTGGATAAAACAAAAGTAGGTTAAAACATAGATTTTGTGGCACTCAGGGGATCACTGAGAAGTCAGACCTTGTATTTATGAACTGATTATAAACATGATGTAAGATATGATGTGATGAAGTTCTAAACTGAATGCAATTAAGTGCTAAAATGGATAGTTGGACCTAGTAGTTTTCAAAATGTGGTCCCCAGGCCAGCAATATCAGCATTACCTGGGAACTTGTTGGACATGCACATTCTCAGACCCCATCTCAGACCTTGAAACTCAGAACACCTCAAACTCAGGCTGGGGCTCACTGCTGTGATTCAACAAGTTTTTTGGGTGATTCTGGATACACACTAAAATGTGGGAACTACTGTTAGACCATAGGTGTTCAGGGCAGAGAGTATTAGTTTCCCAGAGCTGCTGCTAAAAAATTGCTACAAACCAGATGGCTAGAAACAACAGAAATTTGTTGTCTGCAGTTTGGCAGGCCAGAAGTCTGAAATCAAGGTGCTGGTAGAATTGATTCCTTCTGGAGGTTCTAAGGGAGAAAGTGGTCTCAGGCATCTTTCCTAGCTTCTTGTGGCTCATGGGAATCCTTGGGATCCCTTGACTTATTGCTGCATCACTCAAGTCTCTGCCTCTGTTTGCACATAGCTGCTTCCCTCTGACTCTGTGTCCCTTTCTCTTAAAAGAACATCAGTCATTGGATTCAGGGCTGACTGTGCTCCAGTATGAGCTTCAGTAGTTAAATCTGCATAGGTCCTTATATTCCACATTTAAGAAACAGCACAGAGGATCATAGGGGAAGGGATCTGAATGGGAAATAATCGGAGAGGGAGACAAACCATGAGAGCCTCTTAACTCTAGGAAACAAACTGAGGGTTGCTGGAGGGGAGAGGGGCAGGGGGATGGGGTAACTGGGTGATGGGCATTAAGGAGGGCACATGATGTGATGAGAACTGGGTGTTATAGGCAACTGATGAATTACTGAACTCTACATCTGAAACTAATGATGCACTATATGTTGGCTAATTGAATTAAAAAAAAATCTGCATAGATCCTATTTTCAAAGGTTGCATTCTGAGCTTCTAGGTAGACATGAATTTTGGGGGAAATGATTTAACTCATTAAAGGCAGTTAAGACGAGGATAGGTAAAGTGGAACTCTAGGGAAAAGCTTTAGAAATGTTCTGTGTGGATGAAGTAAATGAACTAATGGGACTGGTGGGGGTCATTGTCGGAGTGAAAGCTAATTAGTAAGCATAAACAAGTTTGACTAAAGGGGAACCTGATATTGGGGCATGGACTAGGTTGAAAATAGAACACTTTACTGCTGTGGTAATACATGAACATATAAAAATTAGTAATCTGTATTCCTTTCATTCTCTAATGTAACTGAAGTGTTTAAACTGTTTGCCAGTTGAGTTTACAGTAAAAATCATTCATGATATTCTAATAATTTCCATACTATTTTTAATAATAGAATTGTTGGGATCTTTAATTTCATCTATCACTAGCTAAATAATGCTCCAGTCTGAGTCATGATTTGACATGGGCACTACATAAATCCTTGCAATGACTTTTCCATTAATGCGCATGGTGTTAAATCAGCTCAGCTTCTGCTGAATCAGAGCAATTATAGTCAAGATTTCCCAACTCTTACAATACTGTCTGAAATTTTAAAATACTAATATCTCTGTTATCAAACATGTCACAAAAAGTTTATTGGAATGCTGTATCTTTTTGTTTTAATTCAATACATAATAAAAAAAGCCAATGTATACTAAATCATTAGTTTTTGATATAATGTTCATTGATTCATTAGTTACACATAACACCCAGTGCTTATCACATCACATGCCCTCCTTAATGCCCACCACTGAGTTACCCCGTCCTCCCATCCACTTCCCTTTCTGCAACCCTCAGTTTGTTTCCCAGTCAAGAGTCTCATATGGTTTGTCTCCCTCTTATTTCTTCCCCTTCAGTTTTCCCTCCTTTCCCCTATTGTCCTCTGTACTATTCCTTATGTTCCATATGTGATAATTGTCTTTCTCTGATTGACTTATTCCACTTAGCATAATACCCTCCAGTTCCATCCATGTTGATGTAAATGGTAGGTATTCATCCTTTCTGATGGCTGAGTCATATTCCATTGTATATATGAACCCCATCTTCTTTATCAATTCATCTGTTGAAGGACATCTTGGCTCCTTCCACAGTTTGGCTATTGTGGACATTGCTGCTATGAATATTAGGGTGCATGTGCCCCTTCTTGGAATGCTATAGGTTAAACTTCATCCTTCAGGTTAAGAGTGAAGAAACAGCCCTGTGGCTGGAGGGACTGTTTCAAATCTTGGCTCTGTCTCTTAAATTAAAAAAAAAAAAAACCTTTCTGTGCCTCAGTTTATTTATCTGTAAAACAGGGATAATCATTGTGATGTTGACTGCATTCAAGCAAGTTAATATGCAGTTAGCATGGTTCATGCTATGGATGTGGTAGCTCTCAGTTTTATGAATAAAATTAATGATAATGCTCATGATGGGTGTGAACTCAGAAGGTTTTAAACAACTCATCCCATTAAATGGAGGTGAAATTCAATGGGGAGAGTGTAAGGGGGCCTACACCTAGCATGCCTCCTGACCTGAACCACTCCTTTGAATCTTGTTATTGCTAGCATGCCTAATAGACCTACCTATACTGATAGAATCCATGGTGCTTGGCCAGTATCTGGGCTGAATATTATTACTGCTAGTCTGTCTACTTTTCCCTTTTTCCTTGTGGAACCCAGAATATCTTGTATAGCTGAAGTTCCCCAGAGGATGCAGTTTACACTAGTAGCTACATGATATCAACCTCAGGGAGAGCAGGCTGGTGGTGGATGGTCACAGCCTCAGGGTCTACATGGATATCGCACATTTATCTATCAGGATGTCGGTAACAAGGGCCAATGTCAAGGATGCCCTTTCTTCTGTTGTGGTCCTCAACTGCTCTGGCAAAGTCCACACAAGAAGTGGGAGTTTTGGGGGGATGATTGGCAGGAACACTGATGAACCAGAATTTACGCTGGCAGAGGCCTGGAACAGGTCCTAGAGGTCTCTTGGTTGTTTCAAACATTTAACTCCTTGGGTGGTGGATCGTGGAAGGGCAGGGGGTGTGAAATCTTGGGGAAGGGGCTATTTTCCTAGCACAGAAGATTTGCAGTATTTTAACAACTGGAGGAGTTTTTTTTCTCTGAGTCCTGGCTGAATCTTAGCCCTGGGTGTGGAGAAGATGCTGCTATGCCAATAAGGCAAAGACAGTCTCTAAAGACCTTGAGTTCTAGACTCTGGGGTTGGACTTCCTTCAGCAGACAGCAGGGAGTCATTGTTGGAAGCCCATCTTGGTCTTTGATTCAAGCAAAACAGAGTTCTAAGCCAGCACTTGATGGAGCTAAAAAAGATGTAGCTATTTTTTCCAGGAAGGATTTTTCTTCAATAGGTTCTTGTTTGGTATGTTCTGTTTATCTGTTGGCACCACTCTTTTGGAGGTTAATATGACTTCTAGCAAGAGGAGAATGGATCACAATATTTAATCCTTCACAGATGTAAGTCTTTTCTTAATAATGAGTTGGGATTTAACAAGTCATTAAAAAGTCGCCAACAAATGCTTTGCAGGTGGCTTTTTTTTTTTTTTTTTTTTTAAAGTAGGCTAGGAAAAAAGCAAGAATGATTCCTAATGTGAGTATCTTCCCAGTTTTGGAGAAACATAGTCAGTCTTGATGCTACTAATTGTCCTTTGTATTAAAAATGCTGGCTTATCATTTGGACATTGGATGTCAACACACAGACGCTGCTTGATTGACATCAGCTCTTAATCACTGGTCTTTGGCTGTGCCCCTTTCATGGTGGCAGACTGTCAAGTTGGACATGGGAAGAATTTTACGAAGACCATAATTCCCAGAACTCTAAGGCAAGCCAGAAGTCTCTATTGGAAGCTACTTTTACTCGCACATACTCCACCGAATAGCATATGATATGTTTGTTGCAAAGTGGAGCTGGTGCACACGTTACGGCAATGCAGAGCATAGGTTTCTGATTCAGTTATCCTGGGTGCGAATCCTGCCTTTCATGAGGGGAAACTAAGAGAAAGAGAATTATCCTTAATCTTAAGTAATTTCTCCAGTTTTGGGGGAGACACAGCTTGTCAGTCTTGATGGTAATAACTATAGCATTCCTATGGCTTTGGTACCTTTGGTGAGTAATTTTACCACTCTCCCTGTCAGTTCCCCATCTGTAAAATGGGGATAAAATATTTGTCTTACGAGGCTACTATGATGATTAAAAAAAGTCATGGTTAGCAAGAGTGGTGTTGTTTTGCTAGGGAGCCTTCCAAACAGTTTAAACCCATTTTGCAATGTAAGGAATGCATGTGTACTCGCATATGCAAGGCTGTAGCAGAGGCTGATCAGGAGACAGCTTACAGTAACTTAAACAAGACAGATTGATAAACAGAATTAACTGTTACAGGAGGTTGGAGTACCGAGGGATTGGCTAGTAGGAGTAGAGAGGACAGGAATATTAGATGAAAGGAACAGCTACTGTTCCAGGGCTGAGATAGAGTATCTGAGGAGGAGACCCTTTCTACTTCAAGGTGAGACCCAGACGTCGTTGGAGGGGACGTGGCTGTGACTCATGGAGTACCAGGGAAATTGTTATGGTACTGTGCTGGCAGAGTGTGTTGGCAACATATTCTCTCTGGTGCTGGGGAAAGCTGTCACAGAGAGGGGTCTCTCTGGAGACCTTCTGATATAAAATTCCCCGAGTACCACTGACCACTGTGTACTGAAGACGACTAGTGTTCAAGAAGCTGCCTGCACTGCAGGACCTGGATGTTGGAGTATCTGTGCATGCTTCAAAGCCAGATGATGGAGAAGCAGCTTGCACAACAGGAGCTGGGCAAGGAGAAGCCAGCTGAGCTGCAGAAGCCTGCTCTGTGAGCCCCCTGGAACCAGGAAGAAAAAGCCCTTCCTGCTCAAGTGTCTCTTCAGTTCCCTCCACGGACAAAGTGTAACATCATGCCAGCTGACCAAAGAAAATTATTTAGATCCAACTTAATTTTCACAGTGCAGGTAATGAAGGGTGATTTTTGGAGCTGAAAGGCAATAAATTGATAAATGGTGTAAATGGCGAAGAAACAGATTCTTAATTCTGAGTATCTGTTATGCTCAGTTTTATGCTTCCTGGGCGTGGGGCTCTTTGAATAATCTACAACAGTAACTAATACTCAGAACCCCTTGCTAAATACTTCCTTTTCCCTTTTGTGTTTAAGCTTACGATTTTAAGTAATCTCTTTGTAAGGTAATATTTATTGGAGACTACTTGTGTAATCCATCATGAGAATGAGCCCCAAAAGTAACAAAATGATGATGAGTGCCACAATTAATAAATTAAGCCAGGAAAAGAGGGTTTTTGTGTTTGTTTTGCTATCTTATTAGCAAGGACATTCTTTTTGGACCAACTTTGTTAGAGGTACAAGCAATAGGGTACTTTTAGCCCACATGTATTTTTGTAACCTGGTAATAGCCTTTTAACTGAATGCATCCTTTTGTGTTTTAGTGTAGTATTGTTTTGAATGAATTAAAGGCATTAAATAAGCAGCAAATTAAATTTATTCTTTGGACATTGTGGAGCCAGTGAGGATTTTGAATGGAACTGTGATGTGATTGAACAAGTTCCATTGGAAGTCAGCATGGTACCTGCCTTGTAGTGCTTAATAAGTAAGTGGTGGCTACTTGGACTGTTGTTATTGTGGCTCTCCTCTATGTCTGAGTGATGAGTGGCTGCTCTTTAAGAGAGGTCACAAAGAGCCCAGGCAGAAATAATTGGAAGCAAAAACAGCCTAGTTTATTTTTATTTTACTTATATATTTAGCAGCATCAACTAAATATGACTGGATAGCGGGGAAGGTGTGGTGGATTCCTTGGTCCAGGCCCTGCCTTAAGCCTCTACAGCTCATTAAGCTTGTCTATTGGCCCAGGAGTAGAGGTAGCAAGAAAGGGCATGATTAATATCTGGAAACAAGGGGGAGATAAACAAATGCCACATAAGGTCATTGAGCAGCTGTGAGCATCGTTTCTTCTCTCGTCTCTCAAGTAACTTTTACTATGCTTCCAAATGAAGTGTTTAAAAAGAGAAACATCAGTGTGTGTTTATTTTCTGTAAATCTTGATGGAAGAACTCCTGTGTATGAGATACTGTGTAAGGTGCACAGGTGCAGATCCTATAACTCCTGGGTTAGTTGGGGGTCTTGAAGGAGTATCAGGAGACAGAGCCTTACTCCTGTCAAGGTGTATATGAAGGGTGTCATTATAGGTGTAACTGGCACCTGATCCCACCAATCTGTACAAACCTTCTCCATGGTCTTCTGTGATCTCTTTGTGCTTAAATCCAAAGGATGATTGCCTGCCCAAGTGTTACTTGATTTCTCAGCAGTGTCTCATTGAAATTCATTTTTTCCTTGGCTTGCATGGTATAACCCTCTCTGAGCGTCTACATCTGGGCCTTCCTCTTTTCTTTCTGAAACTTTCTCCCATGTATCCTCTATTTTTATGCATCCTCACCCTCCTCTATCTTTATGTCCTACACTTTATCTGGGTTGATTTAATCATTTACAGTGCCTGAATGACCATTTACCTGTAGATGATGATTCCCAAATTGAAACCTTAAGCCCAGGTCATTCTCTTGAATTCCAGACCCATTGATCTATCTGTTGGAGAGTAAGACATCATGTTTTGGAAAATCTCACAGGCATTTCATATTCTACTGATCCAAACTACTTCTATTCCAGTTTTCCCCGTCTCCATAAATGGTCTTCCTATCCAAATAGTTGTCTAAGCCAGAAATCTGAGTGTCACCCTTGACTCTCATCCCCCACCTTCCTCTGGTCACTGACAAATCATGTTGATTTTACCTCCTTAATAGCTTTCAAATCAGTCTACTTTCCATCTTCATGGAACTGTATTAGTGGGTACCATCTTCATCTTTCATCTACTTGACTACAGCAGCTTGATTGCTTAATTCACACTCTTTGCTGAACGCTTTCACCATATGCAAATAGGATTGCGTACACCTCTACAGTTTTCCCCACTGCTAGCTCATACACATGGCCCACAAACCTCTTGAGGAGCTGATGTTTCCCTTTCTAGCCTTTTCTCATTACTTCAGCACCTCTTTGAATGATTTTCTCCAGCTATATTGAACCATATGCATTTCCTTGAATACATCATTCTCTATGCTAAAAACTGGACCTCCATTTCTCCACTTCATCATTTGGATAACTCTCACTTCTACAGGATTCAACTTACATGCATGTGTATCATTTCCTCCAGGAAATCTTGGCCACCCCCACGCTTTGATGGGATCACATATATGAATTCCATAACACTCTGTACTTAACCCTGTCATATTCCTTACTACTTACTTACTATCGACCCCACTCTTTGTTATTCCTGTGATCACAGTGCTTAACATAGTATCTGGCCTTTGGATGCCTCTCAGTAATTATCTGCTTATGTATGAATCAGTATTGCTACAAAGAGCTTGGAGTGTGCAGAGGTGAGAGCTGTAATCAGGCAGGACTTCATGTAGTCAGCAGTGTATCATCTGGCACTGAGATGGTTGGGAGTACTGGAATAGACAGCAATGAGGAGAGCACGTTCAAGGCAGCAGAAATGACTTGAGCAGTGGTGCATAGGCAAAGAAGCCTGAGGAAAGATTGGAGCATGCCTGTCTAGAAGGGAAGAATGATAGGTGATTCTAGAAATGTAGGTTTTGGTTGAGGCTTTGAGAACTAGGCCAGGAAGCTGTTTAGGTAAAGGGGATCTGGTGAAAATGGAGAATATTTGTGAAATGGTCAGAGAGGTGCTATAATATAATATTAAGCTAATAGGCAGTGTTCAGGATGGTTTGGAGGGGAGAGAGTTTGAAGATAGAACATAGTTAAGAGGCTGCTATGTTGACTAGTAGAGATGAGTAGGAGGTGGGTAGGGTTGAGACAAAGGGAAAAGTGGGGACACATGTAAGATAAAGAAGCTCAGAGTAGAAACCTTGTGTTTTAAGAGTGTAGGAAGGGCCTTGTGCTCTGAATAAAGTGTTAAAGTTGTGATAAAGTCTTGAAATAAATCTTAAAGCTTTAGAACAGTTGCAGTTGGAATTACAATTTGGAGTCAAGATAAAGATGTCCATGCAGTCTGGTGAATAAGGAGATCCATGCATTGCTAAGAGCAGTGAGGACCCAGCTGAGTAGCCTAGCATGCACCAGTAGTAGATACAGCCAGGCAGATTTTCTCTCTCCTGCAGTGCTCTTCTCAGAGAGAATGGGAGCAGTAGGGTTCAAAGGAAAGGGAGCAGGTCCTTTATTCATGACACTTGGTGCTTATATGATCTATAAGGAATGATACTTTTCAGATTGACTCAAGCAAAATATTTTTATACTTGGATAACTATGAAAATTGTGACATTTCATCATGTCCTTTTGTGACTAGCAGGGCACCTGTGGGTTAATAGAGATAATGGGTTTGTGATGATAAATAGTAGAGCTGCTGTTGGAATTGAGGGCAGTGTGGGGTTTGTGTCCAACACCTGGACCAAATCTCTTAGGATACTGTCAAATAACGCAATTATGGGAACTATCTAACCCACACTTTCCAGATGAGACCTGGATTCTATATTTGGAGTTCCTTTTGTAGCAGATGGTGTCATCCAATGTAACCAGCCAGCAGTGACCTTTACCCATCCAGAGGATTCTGCCAGCTCCAGGCAGGTGAGCAATGGTACGAAAAGTGGGTGTGACCACCTTCTTTGAGAAGCCTGTGGAGTGTGTCTAACTCAGCTTCACCTATACCCGGAACCTCCAGGTTATCTATCCCTGAAGGCTTAGTGTGGTGCAATTCTGGCCTTCTTTGCCCTTAGTCCTCCTAGATGTTGGTTTGATTTTGAGTAGCTTCTCTTGCTTGGGGGTGAGAAGGAAGATTACCAACTGCTAAGGGTCTATTTCCCTCTTCATCTAAAGAGCTGAAAACCTTCTAAATCATTCTATATTTGCCTTACAGATCAAATCATCCAAAGGGATAAGTGGTTGCCAATCACTATCTTCAAATGAAAGAAGAGTTGAATAATTTGTCATTGAACCTCCTGTTTCAGCAACCTATTGTGGCTTATGTTGAATCTTGGTTCTAATAATTGTGTAACTAATAGCTTTTTGGGATGACAAATGTTGATTGTGACCTCTCAGTAGCTGTGACCTCCCTCAGGAGTAGTCTGGTTTATAGAATCTTTAGGAAATGTAATTGTTCTCATTTGCTCACTGATACTAAGGGTCTGGGTGAGGTTGTTAGATCTCTGGTTCATCTCAAAGGAATAAATACGGACTTTTAGATGGTTTATGCCATTCTCCAGATTACAATGACTTTCAGTCCCAAGGTGATTCAGTCTCCTCCCTTCACCATGTCAACACACATCCTATTGTGAGCTGAGTGGCAATTATTAAGATATACAAGAAAAAAATTCTATAAATGTAATTCAGAGGCTTTGTCCTCAGGATGCTTATCTGGTAGTTACTCTTTTTCTTGTAGGTTCCTATCATCTTACATGATGTAGCCCAACTATTAGTGTTAGAAAAAGTGGGTAGAGCTGGCTTGAGAATGGACTGGACCAAGAGTTTGAAGTGTTCATCAAGACTAGCTGATTTTTTAAATTTCTGTTTTCTTCTCCAGCACTGTTTCTGTGTTGATTTGATTCTTTCCTACATAAGGCTTTTCTTAATGTGGTAAAGGGAAGTACAGACTTAAATAAAACAAGGTTAGTTACCCTAGAAGAAAGGGAAGACTTGGTTTCCACTCTTGGTCCCACCCTCTCCCCTTCAGTATATATAAACATATCAAGGAAGGACTCTCATTGGCCTATTTGAGTCACATGACTATTCCCTGGACCAGTAAAGGATCATGTGCCTAACCCCCTGGCCATAGAGGATAGGTATCTGATCAGAAAGAGGAGTAAGGGGAATCATAATGGGAAGACAAGCAGCAGCCTTTTCTTGATGGAAAGCATAGCAATAGAAAGGAGCCCCCCTGCTTTGTTGTTTAGATTTTACTGCTCCTTTACAGACTCATTTTTCTCCTAAAGAATACATGGAATATACTGGATTATGCCTAATTAAATGACTAGGGAAATATAACAGTTTCAAAGGTGGAAATGCTGTCTAAAGCTACCCTTCTATCTACCTTTCTCTCCCAGTCATCTACTCTGACTTTTAAACAAAACTGAGTAACTTCTCCTTTTATGGGAAGAGACAGAGAAATTATTTTTTTTTCCACATTTGAGTGTCATACACTCATTTTTCTTAAGGGAATACTGCAGTGAAACATGTATTGTCTTCAGGGCACAGGAATCACCGTAGGGGTCTAAATGGGAAGTTGCAGGATTATAATCTTGCTACCACGAATAGCAAGATGGGATTACCTGCTTTGAAATTGCTTCCTGGCTCACTTTTGAGGAGGAAACATCCACACTGACTTCTGTCTCTTGGTTACTTGGCCTGGAGATGGTGAAGTGGTTTAGGTGGATGATACATGAGTAATGTGATAGTACCCATGCCTGTGGAGGCACATGCTAGACTTGAGGACTGCAGGATTTGAAGGCACTGTGTAAGTTCCATTCACAGGTCTTGACTCTTGTGTTATTTTTGAGTCCTACCGTGTCCTCTTGCACTCCTAAGAAACAGAGGTTTAACAATGACAATGTTTGTAGTGCAGTTTAAGATATCTGCATGAGTATCACAGTAAGACTGACTACAACTAGCACAAAATTTTGGAAATGATTTAATTACAGTTGGTTGTATGTTACTTTGAGCAAGTGTTACTGATATAAAGATAATGGTGATGACAACTGACAATGATTTTGATAGTTGCTATAGAAATATCATTACTTTTTTCCACCTTTTCAAGGTAATAGGTACCTTAACATGTATGATCCCTCTGCAGCCATGAGAATAAGCCTTTTGGACCTCCAGCTTCAGAGAATTCAATTGCTGAATGGTCCCAGCTGCTATGCTTTGAAATCCATTGATGCCTTCTTGCCAGTAACCTGCTCCCCATGGGCTGCTCTCAGTTGGTGACTGAGAGCAGCAGGGGCACTAAGGAGGCCCATTCCTGGGAGACAGTCAACTCCCTGATGGCTTGGTGAACTTTACTTAAAACTGCACTGCAGTTTAAGACTCTTTGATTCAGGGGCGCCTGGGTGGCTCAGTTGGTTAAGCGACTGCCTTCGGCTCAGGTCATGATCCTGGAGTCCCTGGATCGAGTCCCACATCAGGCTCCCTGCTCAGCAAGGAGCCTGCTTCTCCCTCTGACCCTCTCCCCTCTCATGTGCTCTCTCTCTCTCATTCTCTCTGTCTCAAATAAATAAATAAAATCTTTAAAAAAAAAAAAAAAGACTCTTTGATTCAACATCTCCTTTCCACTCTTTGTCATTTGGGATCATACCTACATTATAGTCTGATGGCTTTTCTATGTCACTCTCCCTTTTGTCTCAGATGTTTCCCTTAATAAATTCGTTCCTTGCAAATTGTGGTGAAATATAACAAAACATGCCATTTAAACATTTTTAAGTGCCTAATTCCATGGCCTTAGTTATATTTACAATGTTGTCTAGCCATCACCACTATTTCTAATTTTTTCATCACTCCAAACAAACTCCTTACACTTTAAATAATATTCCCCATCTGGATAAATATTTTGCACATTTCTGTCTTGGCATCTACCTCTCAGAGGACCTTGACTAAAAATCCCATTTAATCTTCTTTACAATTGTTCAAGGAAGATACTATCCTTTATTCCAGATTAGGTAACCATGGCTCAGAAATGTTTACTAACTTGAACCAAATCCTATAGCCAGTAAATGTTTGAGTCAGAACTCAACTCAGACTGTGTGACTCCAAAGTTTATGCTTTTAAACACTATCTTTTGATAATGATTGGTTCTGATGTGAGCCTTAGAAAACCAAAGGTGATGACCCAAACCAAAGGCCTATAATGAGGAGGAGGCAAAGGGGGGCACCCAGGAATATGTTTGCATGACCTGAGAGGTTCTATCCAGAGTTAAACCTCCAGAAATAATGGTCTTCCTACTTGACTTTGTACCAGCTTATGCTGTGCCTTCCTTACAGCTATGATTTACATTCTAGTAGCATGATGCTAAGTCTTTCATATACATTACCTTTTTTCAGTCTATAAGATAATTGCCATAAGAAGAACCATAAGATACATACCATTACTTTTCCCATTTTATAGATCAAGAAATGGGTAAAGTGTTCACCATCTGTTGATAGGAGAAAAATGATTTATTGGTGTTTGATTATTGGTGAAGGGCAAGGGGGACTAGAGATATTTAATGAATTTCTGCCCCATTTTTATCACTATAAATTAATAGTGATGGTTTCACCAAACTATGGCTTAAAAAAAACTCCAGTAGAGCATAATGGCTCATACGGAAAAGCAGTCTCCCATTCCACCCTTAGTCTTGGTCTTTAAAGGTGACTTTGTCCCACTTCTCAAAGACATTCAATGTGTTATCAATATGGTCCTTCTCGTTTTTCTCACATTTTTTTTTAGTGATTATACCTATAATGTCACAGCTTACGTCTTGAACTGACTCAGAGACCTCTATAAAGAACTCTTTTCTTGCATGGTCACAAATATTGTCGATTTTCATTGAGACAACTATGTTCTATAAAGTTGCCATGAACACTGGATTAGTGAAAACTGAATCATTGCTTCTAGGGTAAATACAGGGCCAGTTTCCTGAGAGCTTCTAGTCACAACATTTTCATCAGTTCATCAACATATAACCTTGTTTTATGTGTGATCTATTTAGAGATGCCTTATTTAATGATATAGTTGGTTCCTTAGCATTAAACTCATGCACAACAGCACTGTAACTCATGCCTCAATGAAACTTCACACAGATTTTATCTCTAAGGCATATCAGTCTTCTTGTGTTTAGGAACACTAGACAATACTTCAGCACCAGGCTTGGGGGCTATTTCAAAGGGTGAATTCACCAACAAAAAGCACAAAAATGCAAAAAATGTGGTGCTGAATAGAAATGCGAAAAGGATACTTGTCTCCAGGATGAAAGCTGAATCAAGGATGCAGAGCATCTCCTGTATGACCGCATGCATGTCAGGCATGTATCCTGGGCAACTCAATCGTCCCCCCCCCCCCACTCTGAGCATGTTTGTGAATGACTGAAAAAGCACCATAGGTATTGATTTTTGGTTTCCTCAAAATTTAGTGAGTAGGCAAAAATCACAAATCAGGAATCCACAAATAATGAGGAACTGATTGTACATTGTTAAAAGACAGTGGTTGAGGAGATCATTCTTCTCTCTGGGTTGTTCCAAATCTTAAAACATCAGCCAAAGTCATTGATTCATTGCCTAATCCATTAACCCAGGTACTTGGTGATAAAATAAAAATGATTGAATAGGCGATTTGGATGATAGGCCAAGTTGTGAATTCACTAATGTGGCCCAACCTCTCAGTTTTATACATGAGCTGATAATACTGCTTGCTAAATGTCACATAGCAAATTTTTGACAGTCTGGGAAGCCCCAGGACTCTTTTTTTTTTTTTTTAAAGATTTTATTTATTTATTTGACAGAGAGAGACACAGCGAGAGAGGGAACACAAGCAGGGGGAGTGGGAGAGGGAGAAGCAGGCTTCCTGCCGAGCAGGGAGCCCGATGTGGGGCTCGATCCCAGGACCCTGGGATCATGACCTGAGCCGAAGGCAGCCGCTTAACCGACTGAGCCACCCAGGCGCCCCAGCCCCAGGACTCTTAATGTATCAGTACTGTGTTGTTCCCACAGCTTCATGTTTCTTGAAGTAGTCACTGAGCATGTGCCTGCTTGAGGCCTCCAGTAATTGACTCATATCTGTGGTAATTCAACTTCAAAATTATCGAGCCCCTTCTCGGTGACTGAGCTCCTTGTGGACAGGGGCTGTGTCTTTTTCAGCTTATCCCCACATCTAGCTTAGTGCTTGGCACATGAAAAATTTTTGATAAATATTAGGTAACTGAAGAACATTGAGAAGTCAGGAGTCAAATTTAGGGCATTCTACAATTTCTCCCACTGAAAATGAAAATATACAACAGCACATGGTTCTGTGAGAGATGCAGGACATTTTTAGGCTATGGTCACTCCAGTGGTTAAAGTCACAGGATCTGGAGTCAGACCGGGACTCAAGCCCAGTGGTGTGACCTTGAGCAACACATCTAACATTTCCGTGCCTCAGTTTTCCTTATCTGTAACACAGGGATAACAGTAGGTGCTACCACGTGAATTGGTTTTAAGGATTAAATATGGTAGTATTTATAAAGGGTTTATTCTAATGCCTCAATGTATTAAGTGTTCAGTAGATACCCCTTACTGATTTTCTTATCTCATTGGATTGACCAAATATACAGATTTAAGGAAGCATTAAATCACAGGAGGGCCCGCCATAAAATTCAGGGCCTAAGGACTAACTCTGTAGAAAGAGCATATATAGACTGAGACCTTTGGAAAGGTTTCTTAGGGGAGGAAGCACTTGACATGGATTTTAAGGGATAGCTGAGGTTTTCCTGGTGTGGAAGAGGAATCCAGAGAATGCTAATGGCGTGATGGAAAGATTGTACCTGGCATGTTTGGGAGATGTGGAGGAGGATGGCTTGCTCATTATGTGGGATGATGAGGGAAGTGTGTGGCACGAATGGGTAGAGATGCTGTGAGATTTAAAGCCCATTCATTGGGTGGAGGCATGAGACCTGCTCCTGGAACAAAAGAGAATTGAATGAGCTGCTTTACGCACCACTAGGAAAATTCACAAGTATTTCCTTTGACTTAGAAGTGTGATTTTTATGTCTTTATAACTGGAAGAGGGTTCTCTCTTCTTAAAATGTCCTTGTTTTTGAAGTTACTCTCTGGGTGAGGAGTGACCAGCATATTTCAAAGGGATGATTCAGCTATCCTCAGGATTTCTGCCCCCCCCACCCCCTTCTCCCAACCCTTCCCTCTGAAACACTGGTTTTCTCTGCAGGCTCTGGGGGAGGTGCAGAAATAGGTTCGTAATGTGAATCATGTATTCAAGGCCAACCAGATGCTATTTGCTACAAAGACACTCTGATGCTCAAGGCTGTTTTTGAACTACGGGCATATTCCTGCTTCTGCTGAGTTTGTCAACAGACCGAACCTCTTATTGCCACGATTCATGCACATATCACTCAAAGCATTGGATATGCCTTCATCAGCCCCCTTTATAGGAATTCTCCTTCAGTCTAGGCTGTGTTCAGTACACTAGGGGGTGGTATCCATGAAATGGGGGAATCAGTCAATGTTGGTGGAATGTACTTCTCCTATTCCTTTGTGTACTTTATGTATGGATCCTTTTTCATGGTGGCTCATCCTACCCATCAAGTCTCTGACAGCGTCATCTGTCACTGCAAAAGGCCAGTATGCACACAGATTTTTTTTTTTTTTTAAGAGGTTTGTTTGTTTGTTTCAGGTCAGTGAGAGGGAGTACAAGTCTGAGGAGTGAATGCCTCTGATACATCACTTATGTCCATTTCTCCCAGGACTGTGGAATTGTAAGCCTTAAAAGGAGGTGGAGAGACTTCAGTTTTTCTCTCTGCCTCCACTAGGATTAGCTAGAGGGGACCCATAAAAAAAACCTATAAAATAATGTTGGGTGCAATGTCTGCTCAGCACTGCACCAGGCTCTACTTGGTGCTAAGGACATGGAGGGGAGCATGAGACGTGACTTATTAGCTGAGCCCTTGCTCATAGACCAGTGGTGGAAAGCCATCGAAATAAAGCAGTGGATGTAAAGTGTTGTAATAGAAGGGAGGCTAATGGAGGTGGCAGCCAATCCCCATTCTATCCCTGTATTACATTTTTTTTTTTTTGGGCTATCACCGTGTTACAAAAACATTTTTCATTGAGTTCAACCCTCTTTTCACAACACATTTTTTATTTATAATGGTTATAGCATATTTTCATATGGACTAGAAATTTATTAATATTTAATTTATCTGAGGTTTTTTTTTTTTTTTTTGCCAGTTTCCCCCACCCAACTTCATTGAGGTATGATTGACAAATAAAAATTGTGTTTATGGTGTACAATGTGATGCTTTGATATATATATACATTGTAAAATTTTGTAATTAACAGAGCATACCTCCATTTTTCATATTCTAGCAATCACAAGCTAGAACACAGATGTTTTCTTCACTTTGTTCTTTTAGTATTAAAGTATGAGGTTTAGGTCATTCTAGAAGTTTCCTCACTAATAATAATTCCGTGAATTTGGACAGAATTTTATCTCCTGCCAGCCCAGGCCACTTTTCTTCATGATGGCTTGGTACAGGTGACTTGGCAAACATTATGCCTGTTTGTGGAGGGGAAAGCAAAGCCCAGACTGGTGAGTCTCTAGCCCTGTGCTCTGTGCACAGGGTCAGGGTGAGGGTTGATGAGGGTTTGTGAAAACTCCTGTACTTGTCACAGGAGACAGTGGTCATAAGGAGCCAACCTTGGGGATCAGAACAACCTGGTCTAGAATTCCTCCTCTGATTTCTACCAGCTCCACGGCATGTGGGCAATGGCTTGACTTCTCTGAGACTCCATTTTCTCATCGATAAAGCAGAACAATCCCTCCTGTGTACATTTACTTCAAGGAGCAAGTATCAAAGTAACCAAAGCATTTACTAAGATGGCAGGATGTAGTAAATACTCAAAAGTAGTTCTTAGTCTTGTTAGGAAACAAAATTTTTCGGGTCTGCAGTCCAGGGTCTTGTCCTCCAGACGCAGCTGCCTGTCCTTCTTTTTGCTTGGTCATTGCTGTGACATGAAGACTGCTTTTATGGCTTTAGAAGAGGAGGACAGAAGAACTTTGGGTTAGCATTTTGCAACAGGCCATCGCAAGAAAGCTCTGGAGGTCAGCTGATGTGTTCTTCTTGTGCTGGGCCATTGGCCAAGTCACAACATCTCTGAACTTATGTATATTTGGTAGCGATATAGTGCTTATCTCACAGGGTTTTGTAAGGATTAATGAGACCGTAACATGCGGGGCCCCTGGCTAGGCACGTTCCGTGTGCTTGGGGAAAGGTACCTGTGCTTAGTATTTTTACCAATATTCTAATTTCTTATCCTCTGTTTACATTTCCTTGACTGCTATGGCAAGGCAATACTAATATCCTTCCAGGCTTATGTAAAACAGGGAGCAGGCTTTGGGCCAATTCTTATGGGTGGTGATAAGAGGATGCCAACCAGAGTTTCAAATTCAGACTCATAGGGCTGTCCTGTCCCATGTCTTGCCCATTCTGCCCCAGAGGCCCTGTTAGTGCCTCCTCTGCCTCATCTCATCCCCTGGACCCAGTAAGGCCCTCCCTCCTGGGGAGGAACGTTTTGTACAAAAAACCCCACAACATCAGATTCTCCTGTCCTGTGGCATTTTCACCCACTGCCAGGTGCTACTTGGCATGTGGCTTTGATTGACAAGATTACTAATCCATGGTAATCATATTTTCATAATTAGTCCCTGGGAGGCCCTGCTGGCTGCTCTTGCCCAGGTAAACTCCTGCCTGCTGCTGAGTGTTTTCACCAACTGTCACCTCCCCAGGAGGGAGCTGTCGGTCTAGCACCCACAGCTGTTACTAAGAATTGCTTGTGTATTCTTCCCCATCTTCCCTTTTGGGTGCTTGTCTGCTAGAAATCCTTGCTTGATTAGAAGTTTACAGTTATTGAGTCCAGATCAGAACAGATACCAAAATTGGTTTAAGTATTTCCATCTTGCTGATCATTCACTGCCCGTTCCTCTTTCGTGGTTCCTTGCCTTACAGCCTCTCTGCCCACCTCCCCCCCAGATCCCTGCAGCAAGGGTGAGGGGAAAGTTCAAAGACATTGCTGAATAAAAGAACACACGGCAAGACATTAATTTTTTACCAGGCAAAGTTTTGGCAGGCACAGGGGCCTCGCCCTGTTTGTCTTGTTGAAGACGGTGGGAAGAGTGCTTTTGAAGGTTGTGTTCACAGGGACCACTTTGACCACTAAGGGTTGGTGAACCCTGGACCTTTCCCCTGCACTCTGGAGCCCTGCCTTGATTGGACAGATGGTAACCAGGCTGTGTTGGTCATTGAGCTCTTGGCATAGGTCAGACACCATGCTAGGGGGTCTTATTCTTCATCCTTTTGAATCCTTATAGCACCTTAGGAAGTAAATTCTAGCCATCCTCTCCTTGTTAGAGATAGGCAAGCAGCCAAGGTACAGAACATTAAGAGACATGCCCAAGGTCCCTCAGCTAGAAGGCGGCAGATCTGGGCCTCAAGCTGGGAGTGCTCTCCAGAGCTGGCCAATGTAACCACCGTGCCCCATTCTGTAGTGCGTGAACTAGAGATACCAGGAATCAGCACCGTCAGGTGAGCTGGCAGTGTCTTTGAGGAGAGAGGAATCATGGCCCGGTGACAGGGCTGATTCTGAGTCCTTTGCTGGTAACTGGAGAAGTGGAGATGTGTTTGTTTCCTCTGAGCCCTGGGCAGGGTCAGAGGAGGAAACTGCCACAGGACCAGCGCAAGGACTCATGGTTTCCATCACTGGGCTCAGGTACCATCAGATCTGCCCTGGGGGCCTGTGTCTCTGGACTCCTCAGCCTATGGTTCTTATGAGGTCACCTCTGCAGTGGAAACCAGAGTATCAGGGGCCCCTGCTCTCCTTCACAAACCCTGCTCTTCTATTTCATCGACTCTCCAGGGCTTTATACTGGCACCTCACTGGTCCTCTTTACTCAAGGGATGGGAAAGAATTATAGGGTTCTTTTATGTTCCTCTGTGTTTGCTAACATCGGTGGAGTGCTTGCTGAATGCCAGACACACTCTGATAAGAGTTTTACATACATCATCTCTCTTAATTACCCTTTCACCATTCTGGTAGAAAGACACTGTTAGGCCTATTTTGCTGGTAGGGGGACTGAGGCTTGACAAAGTTAAGAAACTTGACCAAATAGTGAGTGTTGAGTGCCAGAATTTGAACCTGCATAGATTCTACTGTTAGCACCATCTAGTTATAATGAATTGTATGTGTGTGTGTGTATGTGTGTGTGTGTGTGTGTATGAGAGAGAGAGTGAGCGAGCAAGAGTGAGTGAGCACAAGGGTACCCTGGCTTCATTGAGTGAATTAGGAATCTCCTTGTCGATGGAAATATTGACTGTTTAAATCTTACTTTCTCAGTAAAGTCTTCTATCTCCTTCTCTATGCCTAAAGTTTACATTATTAATATAACAGTGGCTTCTAAAAGTTACTACCTTTGCAGTCTTGGGTGAGCACTCCCAGATGAAGTTCATACACATTTGGGCTTCTAGCAAAAGTTGGTACACTGACCTCAGCAAGGCTTATCTCTGTCTGGTTAAGCACTCAGAAAGTTGAAAGTAAATTAAGAAAATCACACTGTGGAGAGAAGGAAAATTGTTGGTTCCTCACAGTGACCAAGGTCAAAATTTCCCTGGGAAGATCTCTTAACTACATCTTACTGACTGCCTATCCAAAGCCATAAGCAATAGTGAATTTACTTTGTCGAAAAAAAAAAAGGGCATTTTTGTCTCAGCAGAGGCCACAGAGCTACAGCTCAAGGCATCTGAGTTGTTGAGAAAACATGGCAGTTAATATCACCTAAATTTCCTAGTAGGGTGGTGAGCTCAGCAGCAACTGTTGAGGAAATCAAGGTGGAGAGGTGGAACCAGGTTCTTAGCCTAGGTTTGGTTTTGAATTCATCATCTACTCGAGACTACATTTGTATATATAATAAACAGAATGAGTTTCTTAGTTTCAAGTGACCTCATAATTTGACCACAGAGGTATAGCTGGCCTTCCCAAGCACGTAAAATGCCACATTAACCTGGATTATGTTGGCATCTATGGGCTTCTTCTCTGGGGCACAAGGGGAGCTGGTTAATGGTAATTATTTACCTTTTTTCCTCTTATCACCCTTCTAACCTCCACAGTTTGCCCCCATGTATTTATGGGTGTGGAAAGAGGTACCTGATGTACAGTTGACCTTTGTACAATGGGTTTAAACTGCTGTGGGTCCACTTAAAAGTGGACATTTTTGGATACAGTATAGTGCTATAAATATATTGCTATTTTCTTTTCTCTAACTTTATTATAAGAATACGGTATATAATACATATAACATAAAAAACAAGTGTTCATTGATTGTGTTATCAGTAAGACTTCCCATCAGTAGTAGGCTATTAGTAGTTATGTTTTTTGGGGGCTCAAAAGTTAAATGCTAATTTTTCAACTGCCCTGGGAGTTGGTGCCCCTAATCTCCATGTTGTTCAAGAGTCAACTACACTTGTAAAGAATCCCCTTATATCTTTGGCTCTTTTCTTCACACTCAGAGATGTCCATCTTTTGCCATTATTACCAGGGACCTTTATAAGAATCAAGCAAGTTCAACAAAAGTTTGTTGTGTATCTATTATGTTTCAGGCGATATGCACCAAGAGTCCATTTGCCTTATGGACAATCCAGTAAGGGAAGACATACATTAAACAGACATATCCCTGAAGAAGCAGCTTTCTATCGAGATGCCAAAGGGTGCAAATCTTCATCATATGTAAGCAGGACTGTGTTCCCTGCCAAAATGTCCTGTTCTCTTGCTGAGGTGCATATTGCTGCCTGATCCTTAAATCAGCTCCATGTACCTCTTAAAACCACTTTTCCAGCTTCTGCCTGTTCTAGGTGCTCAGATAGAAATTCAGGTCCAAGCCTGGGGCAGGTGTGAAGTGGATGGGGGGTCAAAGACAACAAGATCATAGACACCATATTCTCCTATTTGCCCAAGATTTTTCCTCTGGGTTCCCTCACATATAATTTCTAAGGGTCATTCCAAACTCTTATATGCCTAGAAGTTGGTTGTAAATTATTATGTTGATATACATGCATATATGTACACGTGTGTATAGAACACATACACTCTCACTCTTGAAAGATGCTTTTGGGGAACTTTCTATGAAAAACTCTGAAAGATTAAGGACCATCTCATGTCAAAGAGGTGAAATGAGGCTCCAGATCATAGCTGCTCTACCTTAGAGGTGCTTCTGGGCCCCAGAGGATTGGACGAGCAAGCTCCTTTAGTGTCATGATTCCTGAAGTGTTAGTGAGCTGTGGATGGAGACTCCATCATTATGAGTAAAACATGCATTTCAAATAGAGGTGGTGGGGTTTCTCATAGAGTCATAGCCCCCCTTCTGTCCTGAATACTCTTCCCCTGGAACTCGGCCCAACTGGATCCTTCTTCTTCTTCGTTTTTTTTTTTTTTTTTTTTTTTTTTAAGATTTTATTTATGTATTTGACAGAGAGATTGCAAGAGCAGGAACACAAGCAGGGGGAGTGGGAGAGGGAGAAGCAGGCTTCCTGCCGAGCAGGGAGCCCAACGTGGGGCTTCATCCCAGGACCCTGGGATCATGACCCAGGCCGTAGGCAGACGCTTAATGACTGAGCCACCCAGGCGCCCCCAACTGGATCCTTCTAATGAGTTCTTAGTTCAGATGTCACTTTTTCGGAGAGACTTTCCCTTAGCCCTCAGACTAAAACCATCCACTGTGCAATCTCTATCCTATTTGCCTTATTTTTAAGGACCTTTATCATTGTCTGAAAGTCCCCCGTTTTATTCAGTCTTTGATTGAAGACAGCCCCCACCCCATACCACACACTAGAAAGAAAATTCCGCACAGTTCCTTTCTGTTTTGCTTGCACCGCCTGAAACAGTACCTAGCACATAGTAAGTACTTAATAAATATTTAAGTGAATGAATAAATGAATTCCACCCCCCCCCCCAGTATATTGGTTGGAAGACTGAAGAGGGTATTAGGCATGCAGCATCTATCATCTTAGACTAGTCTCCTCCCTCTTTGGGAGAACATAATTGGCTCATTCAGGACTGCATCTACATTGGTGTCACATTCTGCACTGTGAGCCAGGCCACCCAGCCTGAAATATTAACAGCCTGGTGGACTGGCCATCCCTGTTCTGTAACTGCTTAGCTCTACTGACTCTTGAGTTGGGAAGTGTTTGCCATTTCACTCCTCATCTGCTGCTTCATGGGGAGGAGCTGTGATGCTGGCAGGAATGCCTTGGGAATTCTTTGACTGCTTTTCAGAAGATGGCTGAATTCCCTGAAAGCAGAAGCTTATATGAGGTGGCTGTGAATTCAGGGCAGGGGGGCTGGAGCCATGCTGCCCCCTCCTTCTGCCCCCGTGTGCGTGACCAGTGAAGGAGTGACTAGGGTAGCTACAGAATGTCAGAACCAGAAAGGTATCCTAGCAGACTTGAGGGCTGTCCTTTCTCAGGGTTTGAGAAACATCAGGAAATCTTGGTTCCCCACCGCCTTCTCTACCTTGCTTTTTCTTCTGCTCACTACTCAAGTTCACAGTCCAGACGCTCAGCCTTCCTGCCTTCCAGAAGGTCTGAAGTCACATTACAAACTAAAACTTGGTGTATTATGAGCTGGTGTAAAAATCAAATGAAATCTCTGGGTTTAGGTTAACCTCTCAAGTTTATAGAGCAGAAATAATTTTTGAGTCCCTTATAGCATGCATACTTATTATCTATTCATTATTGCTTTGAATTCTTAGAAAAACCCCTGTGAAGTATATAGTGATTTTTTTTGTTGTTGTTGTTAATCCCCATCTTAAGGGTGAGAACACTAAGTTTCAGAAAGAATGACTTTGGCTATGACAGGCAGCTAGAAAGAGGCAAGGCTGGAATTGAAACCTTGGTAACAAGCTTCCACGGCCAGTATTTTTATTAGGCCCTAGCTGCCTTCTAGAACAATTCAAATTGGAATGTACAGTTTTAGATGTTGGCCCATTAGGAAGGTGTAATTTTTGTGTTTTAATTCTGTAAGACATTTGAAAGGCATAAGCAAATAATGAGAAAAGCAACATTTAGGGAGCTCCCTGAATGGGCCATGCAGCACCTTGAGAGAGAGAGAGAGAGAGAGAGTGTGTGTGTGTGAGTGTGGCGGAGGGAAGTATGGCAGAGGGATTGCTTCCGGGTTGTTGTGGATGGTTAGTTGTGGAGAGACAGTTTCAGATATAGGAAAACAGAATAAAAGTTTTTTTCATGTTGTAACTCTCATTAGGCCCCAGGCTTGGACATCTTTGTTGATGTTTCCTCCTGTCTACAGCTAATTTTATAATTTTATAATGTTCTGTCTCCACAGTTACATTTTATTAGCCAAAGTACCTCAACTCTATGAAACTATTCCATCACCCTAGGGAAAACTCATTATAGATTATATCTTTGTGGCTAGTGTGTGTGTGTGTGTATCCATGTGTGAAGCTGTGGAGTGATCATTATGTGTTGGGTGCTTGCAGATAAAAATCAGTTGGGCATAGTACCTACCTTCAAGAGAATGTCAGTGTAGCAGAGGTATTAATATAAGGAGACAAATGATGATAATGCATGGTCAGGTGAATTGTTTCCTACAAGATCTGCAAGGACCACCTGGGGTTCAAGAGAGACATTAGTGTTATATCTGATAGGGTGGAGAGTTTTTGAAATGGGCCCAGAGGGAGGTATATTTACACAACCAGAAAAGGGAAAGGTAATCTAAGCAGAGAGAACTGAATTAACAAAGGCAGAAAGGCAGGAAAGCAAACAGGCTTATTCAGAGACCAGAGTATCTTAGTTTGGTTGGAATTTAGCCTATTCCTGGAGCAGTGTTTCTTAAGCTTTTTCTTTTTTTAATTTGACTGAAAACTATTTCAGCAAAATATCTTACAGTCCACCTGTGCCATCCACGCTTATTGATGGGAATCCCATTTATCCACATATGCACGTGTATAGTAGTTTTCACTGTTATATGGCAGCCAAATAGTTGAGTGGAATATTGAGTTACAGTCCTTAAGAACTCTCCAATAGTGTTAATTACAGCTTACAACTACCAAATTTTGGTCCCTTATCCACTTAGTGGATTCTAGTAAAAATGTTCAGTCATGGGTATAAACAATCATCTATGGGATGGATCATAATTATCTCTTGAGATTTGAGAAAACGATTTGCATTTTTTGATTAGTTCATGATCCTTTGGGGGGTCCTTGGGATTCATCAATAAGCCATTGATCATACTTTTTTTTTTAAGATTTTTTATTTATTTTATTTATTTGACAGAGAGAGACATAGCGAGAGAGGGAACACAAGCAGGGGGAGTGGGAGAGGGAGAAGCAGGCTTCCGGCTGAGCAGGGAGCCTGATGTGGGCCTCGATCCCAGGACCCTGGGACCATGACCTGAGCCGAAGGCAGACGCTTAACGACTGAGCCACCCAAGTGCCTGCCATTGATCATACTTTGAGAAACGGAGGCAGAAAGGGATGATGGAAAATGAAAAAAAACTGAGACCTTGTTATGGAGAACTTCACAAGAAATGAAGAGTTGTGCTTAATTTGCACTTAAATGTCATTGAAAATATTTGAACAGAACAGTAGAATATTTTGAGGTTAATTTTTTTTTTTAAATTTTATTATGTTATGTTAGTCACCATACCATACATCATTAGTTTTTGATGTGGTGATCCACGATCCATTGTTTTCATATAACACCCAGTGCTCCATGCAGTACGTGCCCTCCTTAATACCCATCACCGGGCTAACCAATCCCCCCTTCCCCCTCCCCTCTAAAACCCTGTTTGTTTCTCAGGTCCATAGTCTCTCATGGTTCATCTCTCCCTCCAATTCCCCCCCCCCATTTTTCCCTTCCTTCTCCTAATGTCCTCCATGTTATTCCTTATGTTCCCCAAAAAGTGAAACCATATGATAATTGACTTTCTCTGCTTGACTTCTTTCACTTAGCATAATCTCCTCCAGTCCCATCCATGTTGATGTAAAAGTTGGGTACTCATCCTTTCTGATGGCTGAGTAATATTCCATTGTATATATGGACCACATCTTCTTTATCCATTCATCTGTTGAAGGGCATCTCGGCTCTTTCCACAGTTTGGCTATTACGGACATTGCTGCTATGAACATTGGGGTGCATATGGCCCTTCTTTTCATGACATCTGTGTCTTTGGGGTAAATACCCAGTAGTGCAATTGCTGGGCCATAGGTAGCTCTACTTTTAATCTTTTGAGGCACCTCCACACTGTTTTCCAAAGTGGCTGTACCAACTTGCATTCCCACCAACAGTGCAAGAGGGTTCCCCTTTCTCCACAACCTCTCCAACATTTGTTGTTTCTTTCCCTGTCCATTTTTGCCATTCTAACTGGTGTAAGGTGGTATCTCAGTGTGGTTTTGATTTGGATTTCCCTGATGGCTAATGATGATGAACATTTTTTCATGTGTCTGTTAGCCATTTGTATATCTTCTTCAGAGAAGTGTCTTTTCATATCTTCTGCCCACTTTTTGACTTGATTATTTGTTTTTTGGGTGTTGAGTTTGAGAAGTTCTTTATAGATCTTGGATACCAGCCCTTTATCTGTAGTGTCATTTGCAAATATCTTCTCCCATTCTGTGGGTTGCCTCTTTGTTTTGTTGACTGTTTCCTTTGCTGTGCAGAAGCTTTTTATCTTGATGAAGTCCCAAAAGTTCATTTTTGCTTTTGTTTCACTAGCTTTTGGAGATGTATCTTGAAAGAAGTTGCTGTGGGCGATATCAAAGAGGTTACTGACTATGTAATTTTAAGGAGGAAACAGTGTTTGGAAGGATTAAAGAAGGAAGAGGTTGGAGTGCAGGTTAACAGGGTAAGAGAGAGGTCGTACCCTGGTGAGTAGAAATGAGAGGGGTGATAGTAAACTTGCAGAGAGAGAGAACCAACAGATTTGGCAGGTTGAGTGGGTGTTAAACTGTAGGAAAGAGGGAGCAGAAGGCTTGGCTAGGATGGCAGGGTACTTATGAAAATGGTGCCATCAACATAAACTGGCAAATAATGAGAAAAACCCTTTTGCTAGGGAAAACAACAAAAATTCTTCTAAAAAATGATTGCTGAAAAAATTGGGATTAAAAAATATTTCCAGAAACTTCCAGGCACTATGTGGTGAATCACATGGAAAGAGCTTTAATTTTTCTAACCAAAACACTGTCACAGCATGTTGGTTAACTTTAAGGGAAAGAAGTCCGGGAGCCAAATTGTACCTTTACCAAGATGGATATAGCTCATATTGGGTACTAGAGTATCAGAAGTTGGGATAGGTCAGGGAATACTCCCTTCCTTCTTGACTAGGTCCTATATGGAAGCTTCATGTCCCCTTAGTACTCTTTTTTTAGTTTTTCATTCAGAGAAATCCATAAAAGCTTCTGAAGTTCAAAAGGATGTCCACTAACTTCCCAAAACAGATTTACCTGTTCAATGGAGTAGGTAGAACCGGTTGCTAAGTTATGAAAGAGCCAA
Source organism: Phoca vitulina (assembly GCF_004348235.1). Classification (NCBI taxonomy): domain Eukaryota; kingdom Metazoa; phylum Chordata; class Mammalia; order Carnivora; family Phocidae; genus Phoca; species Phoca vitulina. Next base: position 1,387,366 of record NW_022589709.1, read on the forward strand.
TGTCAAGTGTGCTATATCTTCCAGACCACATTGCTCTGTCATACAACTCCAGGGGTGCCATTTGCCTGGATGGTTGTAAATGATGTCCCACGGATTTGTGCAATATGGTAGCCTGGATTCCCATTGAACTACTCTTTTTTTTTTTTGAATGGTAATGATTTGCTTTGGCCTTTTTTTGCATTGACAGCAACACAAGAGTTCTGAGAGGACAGTGCTATTTGGGCAGAGTTAGTGTTCATGTCTCTGCTCCCCAGTGCTTCATTCTTTTCACTTTTATTATCCTCACCACATGGTATTGCAATTTCTCTGTCTGTAGGCTCACTTCAACTCTTTATTGGTAGAAAAGAACAGATGATGATGTAGGAGGATATTCCTTAAGGGTCAGGTTTCCTCAAGTGGTAATTGTCTAAAGGCACAAAGCTATATCAATGTATCTGGGTTGGATGGATAAGTTTTGGCTTAGTAAACCATGAATATCCAGGGCTTTCTTAATGGAGACAGAGAAACTACTCAGAGGGAAATGAAAAGCACATCACAATTTCATGGGCTTTGTTTGTTGATGACTGATACCTGAAAGAATCCTCTTTTAACTTTCAAATGCTTTTAAAAAAATTGTTATTTTTATTAAAATATAATGTATTATTTGTTTCAGGGGTACAGGTCTGTGATTCAACAGTCTTACACAATTCACAGTGCTCACCACAACGCATATCCTCCCCAATGTCCATCACCCAACCACCCCATCCCTCCCACCCCCACTCCACTCCAGCAACTCTCTGTTTCCTGAGATTAAGAGTTTCTTATGGTTTGTCTCCCTCTATGGTTTTGTCTTGTTTCATTTTTTCCTCTCTTCTCCTATGATCCTCTGCCTTGTTTCTCAAATTCCACATAATCAGTGAAACCATATGATAATTGTCTTTCTCTGATCAACTTATTTCGCTTAGCATAATACCCTCTAGCTCCATCCATGTTGTTGCAAATGGCAAGATTTCATTTTTTTGATGGCTGCCTAATATTCCATTGTATATATATATCACATCTTCTTTATCCATTCATTTTTCGATGGACATCTGGGCTCTTTCCATAGTTTGGCTGTTGTGGACATTGCTGCTATAAGCATTGGGGGGCAGGTGCCCCTTCAGATTACTACAACTTCCAAATGCTTTTGAGAAAGTTTACAGTCAAACTCTTACCAGTAACTCATACCACAGTGTAAATGAATTCAACAAAATACAGTCTTCTCTGCTAGCCACCTGAGAAAAGGGCACTAAGGTGATCAGTGGGTGGGTTGGAAGACAAAATGTTACAGATGTGGGTTTTTGAATTGTCAGCAGTGAGCAGAAGTGAGGGAGATTGTGCCACCAAAGAAGGGAGGAACTTGGGAAGTCTAGGTGTCAGATGAGTGAAGGTGACGTTGCCTGCTTTATCATTTGGTAAAGGTTCTCCCTGCTGAGCAGGAAGTGCTAAAACTCCCATGCTACCAGCCTATCTGACCCAAGCCCAATACCACTTCACTTGTACAAACACCTTGAGGCTGCTTTCTGGGTAAAACCATGGAAGGGCTGAAAAGTTACCTCTGTTGGATAATGAGAAAGGATAACCCAGGGCGACTGATTTGCTTATGAGGAGCTCTGAAGAACCAAACCTGGCAATGACTTATGGTTGAAAGGACACTTTGTCACATAAGGGTCAGGGTAGCCAGCTCCTAGGAATTTGCACAAATCTGTGTCAGTCACAGGGTTTAAGCCACAATTTCTAGTTCTGCATTTTGTGATAGGCTGTATATTAGCAGTATCTGGATCTGTGGACAAGAAGAACTTATTAAAGGAGACCAGGCATTTTCTAGAACACATGGTTTGAGAGAGGCACAAAGACTACAACCAAGATGGAACGAACATAGAAACTGATGCCTTAGTGTCAAGTAGACCAATATTGAAAGTGAGGTTGGCAAGGTCTTTCTCTGGTCTAGAGAAAATCATGGGGATGACATGAGAGAGGAGAGCTAGTTTTTACATTTAAAGGCTTATATCATAAGTTCAATTATAATTTCCCTCAAAGTGAAATTCTGACCCAAATGCCTGTGAAGGGCTTGTTAGTACTTGTTCACTCCCACATGGTGGGTTGTATCCTAAGATGATTAATTTTGTGTGTTAACTTGGCTGGGTCATGGTGCCCAATTAGATGGTCAAACATTATTCTGGATGTTTCTGTGAGGGTGCTTTCAGGATTAGATTAGCATTTAAGTCAGTGGACTTTGAATAAAGCAAATTATTCTCCATATTGTGGGTGGGACTCACCCAATTAGTTGAAGGCATTAATAGAACAAAATTGATCTCCTTTGAGAAAGATGGAATTCTGCCAGTAGATGGTCTTTGGACTTGAACTATACCATTGACTCTCCTGGATCTCCAGGTTGCTGGCCCACCCAGAAGATTTGGACTTGCCAGTCTCTATAATGAAAGTAAATCTCTCTCTCTCTTTCTCTCTCTCTCATACACACACACACACACACACACACATACACACCCTATTGGTTCATTTCTCTGGAGAACCCCAATACAGATCCCACTAGAGATTCTTTATCAGTTATGACAGGCTAGGTTATGCTGTGGTAACCAACAACTTCTAAAATTCAGTGACTTCATACAACAACAAAAATGTTTTTCACTTTTGCTGTGTGTTCAAAGAAGATCAGCTTGTGAGTCCTGCTCATCAGTGACCCAGGTTACATAGCCCTGTCTTGACATGAGAGGAACATAATTGTATGGTAAGGAAAGGGGATATGACCGCCTCTTAAAGCTGCCACCTGAATGTGGAAAAGGTCCTTCCACTCACATATCTTTGGCTGATGCTAGTCATGCAGCCACTCCCCTTCAAAGAGGGCTGAGGAAGTACAATCCTACCTTGTGCCCAGAAGGAGGTCAAAAATACCTTCCAAAATAATCCAAAATTTCCTCATTTACCTCTTAAGGGATTGTTATGTGGAATTTCCCTGGGCCTGAGATTGAGTAGATATGGAGCCACTGGCTGGTTTTCCTGCCTGAGGAGGAATTCCACATGGAGAATAGTAAAGCTGAGAGGAGAGAAACTGATTTCTGGTAGTATATTGTCGGATGTCCTGGATTTAGTCGTGTGAAGCTACCTCTGAACTTCTGAGTTGTAAGAAATAAAACAATCCACTTTTTTTCTCTAGGCACTTTGCACTGGGTTTCTGTCACTTGCAATCACAAGTTTCCTGAGGAATATAGTGATGATAAAAAAACCACTTCATTTCTGGATTCTTGAATACTTTTTGTTCCTTGAGCACCGGCTGTACTTTTCTATTTTAACACTTGCACTGTTCCTTCTGCTTAAAATATCTTCCTTTTTCCTTCCATCTATTAGCCAAAATGTTTCTGCTACTTCGTTTGGTTACTGCTGCCTCTACGAAGTGATTCCTAATCGATTTCCCTCCCCTATCTTCAGCCAAAATCAATCTTTTCCTTCTATAGTCTTACAGTAATGAACTTGAACTTCTGTTACATTTGTTATATTCTGTCTTGTACTAGCCAATGCTTAGGGAACACTTCTTGTGTACTGGGTGCTTTCCATTTCTACAGAAACAGATTGTTCTATTTCTCAGATAACCCTATGGAGTAGGTGCCATTATAACCAGTTTACACATAAATTACCATTTAGAAAAACTGATTGAATTTCCTTAGATCATACAACTGGGACCTGGGATTTGGAACCCAGATGATCTGGCCCCAGAGTTTACACCTTTCATCTTCATGAATATTTGGAGACCTGGCTTGTCTCTTCTACTAGACTGTATCTTGTGTGGTAGAAATCCTCTAGTCAAATTGAGGATCACACCTCATAAGTGTACAGGATCTTACAGCCTGTAATTTGCATGCTAACTTCATTCCTAGCTTCACCTTATGTTTCTTGTCCTCATTTTATTGTTTTCCCAATTTCTTCAACTTTTTCTAAGTTTTATTTTACTACATTGTAGCATTTGCATTTTTGTAAGCCCCCTCAGTCCTTTCTAGGTTGGGGGAAAATAAATGAATAAAATGAAAATAAAATGGTAGATTGTAAGTTCCTTAAGGGTAAGGATCAACTTTGTTTATCTTAACATTTTCTGTAGTTCCTAACTCTAGAACTCTGAAAATGTGTCTTGAATTTGAGGTGAAATCTCCAGGTTTTGAGGATTAAGAAGTATCAGGTGTAGGGAAGGGTGCTGGGTCGTGACTATGCCTAAAATTTCTACAGGTGTGTGTGTGTGTGTGTCTGTCTGTCTGGCAGGGTGTGATGGGGGTGGCACTCTCCCTTGCTGTACCAGAGAGAACAAAATAAGACCTTTTGCTGCAGCACAAATAATTGACTTTGCCATCCTGCTTTCCGGAGAAGCTGAATATTTTACCTTCAGCAACATTCTGAGTTCCTTGTGAAACTGGAAACAGCGACAAACTATTTTTGAGTCTTTTTGTCATCCAGGAAAAACTAAAATGCTGACTGGCATGAAGGGCTGGAGGTGTCTTTTATTACAGCCCTCCTTCAGCTGTGTGACTTGTTGGTAAGAAGGCATTAAACACAGTGGGAGCCGCCCTCAGCTTGGGCCGGGCTGTGCCCTCCTCAGAGAATAATTTGGAACTTATTTTCTTCCATTGTTAAGCATTTCTTGGTAAGGGCAGACACAACTTGAGTTGAAATGCCTCTGTTAATGCTCATTTACAGCCAGAATGAGAAAAACAGCCATGTTTGGCTGGCTTCTGAGAAAGCAACTCTTTAAGGCGTGGAGAGCAGGAAGGAAAGGAGCCACAGGAAGCAGTCTCATGGCCGGTTGGATCCTGCATTGTGTTTCTCTCAGAGCCCCCTCCATCATTTTCTCTTCTCTCTCCAACACAATTCCACTGTTCTAGCACTTTCCAAAATCCTGTAATTCAGTTTTATCTAAAAACATTTCCTGCATTCCTGCTGTGTGCCAGGCACTGTGCTAGATCCTGGGGCAGTCAGGAGACATAGAAAAGCTGCTCTGATTGAGTAAATTTGTTATTTGGGGTATGATTGTTGCTAGTGTTTTGAGCACAGTTGGCTGATAGGGATCAGTAAACACCAAAATAGCAATACAGAGTAATTTGTGTGGGGAATGTTGACTCCTGATGTATGTATATCTGGGTGAAGAGAGGAATATGGTGACCCGTTTAAAAGTTTTCTCCTTTGGTGTTTTAAAATACTCAACTTTAAAATAGACCCCTGTCTGTATTTCGCCTTCGGCAGAATAAGATCTATCAGAAAAACAACAGCTGACTGAAGCTCAGGTAAAATTCCTGCCTATGAGCAGGTTGTATGGACTGGGTTGTCTCTTAGGGTTATGCGGGTTTATGTACAATTGATCAAGCTCTCTTCCTTGCTGTCTGTTTCTTATGTTTCTGTCTCTCAATCCTGGTATTTTCCCCACATGGCCTCCAAGATAGGCGAGGCCTTTCAATATTTTCTCTTCTTTGGAGCTTCCTGTGTGAAGGGATAGAGATAATCCCAAATGTGAAAGATGAGAACTGTGGCAATGAATCCCCACCATCCTGACTGCCTACTTAAGACTCAGGCCAACAGAGGACACTGCCTTTGGTATTGGTGGAGAGAAGCTGGTGTTTGCAAAAACAGTTTTAATCTTTGACTAAAATTGAAAGAGTATTTGGAGGTGGTGAGTTGCAAGTAGAAGATGAGAAAGTCTATCCTTCTCAAAGGATATTATTTAGACTATTAAAAACATCTGTGTAAGCCTCAGTGAAACAATAAGCAGGGGTTTAAGACACACTCTTAGTTTGTAGCTCAGTCATAGTTCTGGCAGGAAAAATATGGGACCTTCAAACCAGTTAATTCAGGTGAGTGTAATCGAGGGAAGGGCTAAGGGAAACCAACAAGGGATGGTGTAGCTCCCTAGGGTTAGCAGCAGTCAGGAGACAGATAATACCATCTTAGCCCTGAAAGGTCAAGGTGGAGGAAGGAGTGAGTGGAACTGAAGAAAGTACAGGCTATCCGAAAGGTGCTGTGACCTTAGATAGAGAGACCCTGCAGGAAGGAATCCAGAAAATACAAACTCTGACCTCACTCCCTGGTATATTGCTGGTGTTTGACATTGACTCTACTCACTAGAAGCTAGAGGCCAAGGGATTCTGTTAATCAATAAAGTCATCCTTCCAGGGCACAAAATGGGATAAAGGAGGAGAGGAGAGTAACCCTGGAGGGGTAAAGGGGGAAAATAACAGGTAGTTTGCCTATAGTGAAGCAAAGAAGTATGGCAAAAAGGCAATTGGATTATAAGTGAGAAGTTATGAATTTTGTTATTGGCTTTACCATTTACGAGTCAATTGACTTTGGGAAACCACTTCATTCTTCTGAGTATCAGTTTTACCAGTTGTAGCATGGGAATAAATAGCTCTAGGCTTGTGAGGCCAAATAGTTATGAGGCAGTACTTGTAGACCAATGTTCTTTGAAGGAAGAAGTGATAAAAATCTATCAGCAACACAGTTGACATTTTTTTAAAGATTTGTTTATTAATTTTAGAGAGAGAGAGAGAGGGAGGGGAGGGGAAGAAGGGAGAGGGAGAGAGAATCTTAAGCAGACTCCACGCTAAGTGGGGAGCCTGACATGGGGCTCAGTCTCACAACCCTGAGATCACGACCTGAACTGAAACCAAGAGTCAGGTGCGCAACTGATTGAGCCATCCAGACACCCCAACATTTAATCCAATTTATTTTGTATTGAGTGGATATAGTTTAAGTCATGGTAAGATCCTCAGATTCTATCTTTGGCATTGGACTAAAGCAGAAGGGACAAACCCATATTGACTTCAAATGAGTGTTTCCACTTCTGTTCTAAAAGGCACTCTGCATGGTACTCAACTTATTCAATATGAAAAGGAAGGATTCCAAACTATGCCATTAGTAAGAGGAGAACTTAAGGATCTGCTCCGTCCATGCCTCCTTATCTCCTCTGAACACACGTGGGAGATGGTGTTTGGATTGGAACAACACAAACCTCTTAGTTCCATTAAGGTTGAGGAGGGAAGAAGGTGTGGGTTGCAGTTCTTCTCTTCATTTGTTAACATTTTCAGTCAATGGCTGGGCCTCCTCTCTAGGAATTAGAGACTTCCTATCTTCTATATCTCAGTTCAGTTGGTATCTATTGGGACATCTGCTCAGCCTATGACACTTCTCTGGAAAGAGCCTCAGAAGGCCATGTTGTTACTATGTGCCCAATAAACAAAGATGGTGCATGCCTGACCCAATAGTCTCTCACCTGGGAGGCCAGTTTTCTGCTAGTTGTTTGAACTTAGGTCAAACGTGGGAGCTGGGGTGCCATCATCCCCTGCTGTGTGAAGGAGCAGAGGAACCCATCTACTGAGAGAGAATGCAGCAGCTGTACAAGGAGGTGAAGTGGAAGAGAGATAAGGAAACCAATGGGAGAAAGCGAAGGAGCACAAGTGTGAGGCATGCACCTGAGAAGGAGGAAGTCAATGCCTTGCTTCTCGTAGGCAGTCTCTGTTTGAGTTCCTGTTAGTTGTGAGGCCTTACCATAGCAAGATCGCCTCTTCCCCCAACGTCACTGGTCAGATGAGGTTTCTGATGCCGGTAGCTGAAAGAACACTAAAAAACACAGGCTTAGATGCAATGGACACCTCTGGGAATGGAGGGACAAGTTGGGGAAAAAAACAAATGGGCCCCGTTCCTTCTGAGGAACTTTGTTTCCTCCTCTTGGCCCCTTCAAAGAACGCTTCACCCAGAAAATGGAAGGTCAGGGCTAGTGCTCCCAGGGGGCCTCCTCATGGTTGGGAAGCAGGCTATGTTCCCTGCCGGATACATAGTAAACCTCCGGCCCAGTGATTCTTCCCATTTCACAATTACATGAAATTACCAATAAAAAACCTTCCTGCCATAAAACAGTGTGAACTTATCTACCTCCTGAGCATATTTACAGTCAACAGCTTTAGAGTATCAATTAAGTTCTTGCACATTACTTCAGCCTCTCTCTTAACATCCACACTTTATGACTTTGTACACTCAGAGCAACAACAGAAATTATCCTTTAATTAAACCAACCCTATACCCTTCTCGAGCATTTGTGTGCATATACACAGGTCAGTGGGAAGGAGGCCTTGTGGAGTTTACACTTTTTCCAATAAAAGTCATTTGTTCGGTCCATTATTCCTATTAATAGTAATAAAAAAATCCTTTTTGTATTATATAGTTCTGGTTACAAAGCATTTTTTTTCAGTCAGTCTTTGCAATTGTGTCATGAGGTCGATGCAACGGAGACCATTCGCTGTGTTTGGCGTGTATTTGTCTTAGTGGTGATACCTTCCTTTCATAAAGGGTTTACTCTGTGTTGGGCACTGTGCCATGTCTCGTCCAGGCATTGTCTCATTTAAGCCTCTGCAAGTTTGATGAAGTAGGCGTCACATATTCAGATGAGAAAGCTGGGGGTTCAGCATCTTGTCAAAGGTAATGTAACTGGTTATTAATGGGGTCAGGGTTTGAAGCTGGATTGAAGGAACCATGCTGTTAACCTCTATTCAACACAATCAGCTTCTTATTTGTCTTCAACCTGCCATTTCTCATCATATGGGTGAAGTAACATTTTATTAAAAATGATTTTTTCTGATTCATCTAATACTTTTATTAACTTTCACCTAATGTGTTTGCATTATATAGGATATTTTTCCTATTTTACCTTATTATTGTTCAATAAGCCTGAGTAAGGTACCACCATCCTCATTTCATAAAAGAAATGGACTTAGGAGCTCCTGGGTGGCTCAGTCAGTTGAGCGGCTGACTCTTGATTTAGGCTCAGGTCATGATCTCAGGGTCCTGTGATCCAAGCCCAGCATCAGGCTTTCCACTCAATGTGGAGTCTGCTTGAGATTCTCTCTCTTTCCTTCTGTCCCTGCCCGTGCTTGCTTTCTCTCTCTCTAAAATAAATAAATAAATCTTAAAAAAAAAAAAAGAGAGAGCGAGAAACACACTCAGCTTTTCTTGCTCCAAATTGCTAAGTAGTAAAGAATGTTGGATTTGAACCAGGGCTTTCTCATTTCACAGCCGGTGTTCCTTCCATCACACTGTAAGAACTGAAACCAGCAGTGGTTGACCTACTGGGTGGGATCTTAGGAGACTCACACTAGCTTCTCTTTGGTCTTCTTTCCACTAACTAAAGAGCCTCTCCATTCTTGTTTGCTAAATGAGCAATGAGTCAGAGCCTAGGAAAAGCTGTGTGGGCCTTCTTAGGGAGATATTCCCTCTTCGGAATAGACTGGACAGTGATGAGACAAACACAGGGCCCCCTCTGAGCTGTGAGAGAGCCTGAAAAGGGGTTGTCCTTCAGTTGGGAAAGCGGGGTGAGGAGGGAACGTGGGGACAGGTGGCCAAAGAGAGGAGAGAAATGCAGAAAAGTAACAAGAAGACAAGAGTGGGAATATAGCGTTTAAACCACGCAGGCTAGTTACGGACAGTGAGTCAGCATGAATCAAGGAATAAGATCAGGGTGAGAGAGGTTAGGTCAAGCAAGCAATTTCTTTCATGGTTTCATTGGGGCTAGAAATAAAAACCTCATCATTATCCAAAAACAACACTAACATGAAGGGGTGAAATAATTTATCCTTAAATAACAGGCTGACCTATTCAAAATTGTAATTTTAATGTAAGACTAACCTTTGAAAATAGATCAAGTGATATAAATTATTAAGGAGAAGACATTCATCAGATAGATGGTGTCTATTAGTAATTTTATGCATGAAGAGTTAGCTCCTGAAGTATAGTTGGGGCTGCCTCTGCACAGAAAAAAATTAAGAACCCAGTTACCTTTTCGTGACATGTGCAGCTGATTTTAATCAGGATTTCTCCTGTCAAATGAAATGAAAAGACTGAAATATGATCTCTTCTGTGGATGTACACTCGCTGCCTCCCACTTCCTTCCAGGCAGCTGTACCAGGAGTTCTATGGCTGTGGAGAAAATGGAGATACACATTTCCAGCAGTTTTTTTCCTTCTCTGAGGGGAAAATACGTAAATCGGTTGGTCAGAGCAGAAACTATTTATTTAGAATCTTCTAACTGTGCAGCACTGGGCTGAGAGTTATATGAGAGAGGGAGGAGGAAGAAGAGTCTAAGACATTTCTTGTCTTGCAGAGGTACAATGTGATCGATCGGAAAGGATGGGAATTAAGGGCACCCCTGCTATTCCCCTTCTGGTCAAATCGCTGAGCCTCAGTTACCCTGACGGTAAAATGGGCATGGCATTGTTACCTACCTCATGGGGTTGTTGTGAGGAGTCATGGGGTTATGTCTGGAAGGAACAGCTCACAAAGCCTGGCATATATTCAGGTATGTAGAGAACTACATAAAATAGTTGTATTACTCTTTCTGTTCCTTCACTATGTTATATTGGGGTGGGGATTGCTTTTCTTCCACACCACCCCTCAGCACCATTCCTTGAGGTATTTCCAGTTTACCTTTGCCTCAGGAAGCTGTAGGCTGCTGATGAGTACCCCCAAGATGTTGAGAAAGAGGTTGTCCATGTAGAGGAGGTTGGGTGGAGATTGAGCCAAGTCTCAGCACCCAGAGAGGTGACATTCCTGCTGGCTATGGTCATTGGGAGTTGCCTCAGAGTGAGGACAACTTCTAGAAGTCCCTTGACATTGGTCATGTGGAAGCTCACCTGCTGGGGATGGGGCGGTCAGTGCGTTGGGGCCCCAAGGGCTGGGAGGAGATGGATGCTTTCTTAAAGGAACGCTCCCTTGACCCATCTTGATGACAGTGATGACCCTGATCATTAGGTGGCTCTTCTCGGTTCAGTCTCTTCAATGCCAAGCTCCACTGATCTCTCCCTCCCCATACCTCCTCCCCTGTTGTCTCTTCTCAGTCTGCTCTATCCTTAAATAGAGGATCACTGGAAATAGCAGGGTTTTTTTTTTTCTTTCACTTTTTCACCTTTTTTTTTTAGGGCACAAACTTTGTTCCTAGTGCTTTAGGGCTCAGATGTGTGAAGATCAAAAAGCCTGGCTCTTAGGACTCAAAGCTGTGCCTTAGAAACTGAGACAGCTTCTCTGTGTTTCTGTCCTATCAGCCATCCCCTGATAGAAAGAATTCCTTGGTGCAAATGGTAGTGGTGGGGGGCAGGGCTCGGAGGATTTAGAGAAATCAGTGGGGAGGGGCTCTGTTTATACCTCAAGATATTATCCTGCAAAACTATTGTCTCCTTCCCTATTTTTTCCCTCCTCTTTATTATTACTATGCCTGCTTTAAAAGAAAAATCAACAGAGGGTTAGACAAGCTGGTCCTGTGTCAATTCCAGGACAGACACCCTGAGACGTAGTTGAGAGCACAAGCAGTTGGGGGCTGTGATGAGAGATGCAAGGAGGAAGCAGATGGATTAGGGAAAGCTCCAGGTCCTTGAGTTCATCTGCCACCTGTGAAAGGAAAAGTGGAGGAGGCAGGATTCGGGGGGGTGAAAGCCTCAGACCACAGTGGGTAGCTGACAGAGGCAGGGAGCCCTAGAGCACAGGTAGCGCATTAGAGACATACCATATTGAGAAGAAGTGTCTGGGTCCTCCTACTCTCACCACATTCAATCACTGGCTGGGGACTGCCCAGGAAGCACATCATGGCATTAGCTCAAAAGCAGATGCTGAAGCTGCAGTGGTTCCAGGTGGTCAATTACACTCCTTGCTCCTAAGCACTAAGTCCCTTCTTGAAGAGGGATCCAGGTAGAACACGTCCATGGCTGCTGTGTGTGCCCATGGCCATGTCAGCATCAGTGACAGAACGGGGGCTGGCACCTGGTACCTGGATGCCAGGTTTGGTGTTCTCTTCACTCTACTGGGACACTTACAAGACCGTCAGACCACCACCACGTGGCATCTAATTATGCATTCAATTGCATGGCATAGACACGGAGAGCCGCTGAGTTTCAGAGATTGGAGAGATCTGTGTAGATTACTGTAACCGAGCACAGACTCCTTTGGAGGATGCTGCCTTGAGGCCAACAAACCGCTGTACCTGTAGCTACAAATAACCAATTTGGCTGATTTCTCTGATAGTGCCACATCCCGTGTCAGGCTCCCTACCTGGGGAGTTTCAAACCATCTGGTAAAAATTAAAGATTTTGGGCAGATTCTGCAAGTCCTGAAGTTTGCCGGAAGTTCTCTTAGGCAGCAGACCTGTGGATGATGAAACATGTTTTCTCCTAATCATTTGGACAGAATCCAAATGACAGTGGGTGGTCCTCGAGAGTGAATAGCCCTGGCTTCACGTGTGACTAACGAGCTAAGTTTCTCGAAAGGTCCCCTTAAATGTAGTCATGAAGGGCACTGCTGGAAGGCGGCCAGGCTTGGCAGCATTGGTGGAGTTTGTCTAACCTGCCCTTCTCTCATTTCTGCATTTTGGTAAGGATAGTGATAATAACAAAACAGAAACCAGGGCTGTGGAAGGCCAAATCTTTACACTGCTGACATTTTTCAAGAAGCGTTCAGATCAGGCTTTTGGTGGAAAGGGTATCATTACCCTTGCAGTCACAAAAAATTTTAAACTTTATTAATAATGCTGATAAAATAGTGATGGTTAACTCTTTTTTTTCCACTAATGCTGGAAGAGGAACGGTGTTCAATGGATTTTCTCATTTAACTCTTGCAATAGCCCTAAGAAGTAGACAGTATTTGATTTTACAGATGAAGAACTGATGCTTGTGAGGGTAAATGACTTGTTCAGGTGGCGTATATGGAATCATAGTTGAGGTGTCAACCCCACTCTTTCTGATTCCAAAGCCCATGCTTTCATTCACTACACTATAAACCTTTTTAGTTCATGAATCCAACAAAATCATACAGTCTTCATGGGCCATTTTATAATTGGTAGCATGCGGCTCCAAGTTAATGGCAGTGTGAACTCTAGGACTCTAATTTCCTGTTTCCATCTGCAAGCACTTTGCCGCCATTACACTGATTAAGCCTGGCAAATTCATGGCCAGAGGGGGAATACCAATGGGTCTGAGTTTCTTGAGGCTGCGGGCATTGCCTTGAACAGTCTCCTTGCTTTTGCTCCATTTTAAGACTGTGGTGGCTTATTCCTGCTTCGAAGAGTTCCCATGCCTCTGGCAAATCGCTGGGAAACTGAACAAAGAGAGAAAATTGCCCAGACGAGGTATGCACATCAAACTGTCATCCTAGCTAGTATTTATTTAATTTTATTTTTTGAATTTTCAAAGCATTCCAGAAGGAGCAGCTGTGGCTCCCAACGCCACCGGTCCAAGATTGTGTTTGGTGAGAAACAAAAGTACACTTCCATTAAGAAATAGACTTTGGAAAATTATCCTCAAGTGTTGATCCAAACTTCTTGTATGCCAACACAGAGCACTGGGTCAGGATCTCCTCTTCCCCTCCCTTCTGCCCATTTTAGCAGCCGTGTAGTCTTTGCTTCTGTGCATTGTTATTTTTATCTGTAATTTTTGAGAAAGCGAAGTATCAGCAGTTGAGGGATGACTTGGGGAGAGACATTTTTATTGCTTAAATGATTCTTTTCAGGGAGGCAACTGAAGCCAAAAAGGGATCATTGCAAATCTAAAGGAGCTTGAGAAAATTTACACCCTCTAAGGTATTTTAAGCCTTCGGAATTATTTTGAGTGGAAAGACTTATTTTAGGCTTGTGGAGAGTCCTGTTTCATAATAGCAGAGCTAGACTCCAGCCAGGTGGTATGGTGTTAGGGAGTACTGGTTCTAGAACCATGCTTGCCTCTACCAGCTGGCTGGTGACTTGACCTCCCTGTGCCTCCACTGTTTATCTCAAAAGAGGGGGGCAATACCTGTTAACACTTACCTCTTGGTATTGTTGTGAGGGTTACATGAGGTTCATTTACATGCTTATATTGATTAGGACTTCTTCAGTTGAGAGTGACCAAAAACCTGACCCAAACCAGCCTAAGCCAAGAGGCAATTTATTGCTCACTGATGCGAAGTTCAGGAGTGGGGCTGGATTCTCAGCTCCAACAATGTTATCAGAACTTTGCGTCTCTTCAGCAAGATGGCAACAGTAGCTCCATCGCCTATGTCCTTTCAGGGAAAAAGTCATGTTTTTGGCTCTGACTGGCATCATGTTCACCTCTGAACCAGTATTGAGGCCAGGTTGTGTTCATATATGATGTTCCAATTGGTGTAGGTTTGGGTCACATGGCTCGCCTCAGACTTAGGGTTGGATTCAGTTTTGAGAGAACCATATGGCCTGAAAACGTGTGATGTAATTACCCAGAGGGGAATTGTGGTTGGTCACCAGAGGGAGTAACCCAAGCCTATAGTTACTGGTAGTGCTTAGCACTGTGATTAGCTTATCTGTAAATTGCCCAGTGAATGGTGATACTATTATTATTGTTATTGTTAGCTTTCCATGAGGAAGGGACCCCTCCCAAAGCAAATATCTCTGTGATACTTAACTACATTCCATGTTGGGGACTAAGAGAATCCTATATCACCCTAGCCAGCTATTTTTTTTAAATTTTTTATTGTTATGTTAATCACCATACATTACATCATTAGTTTTTGATGTAGTGTTCCATGATTCATTGTTTGTGCATAACACCCAGTGCTCCATGCAGACTGTGCCCTCTTTAGTACCCATCACCAGGCTAACCCATCTTCCCATCCCCCTCCCCTCTAGAACACTGTTTTTCAGAGTCCATCATCTCTTATGGTTCATCTCCCCCTCCGATTTCCCCCCTTCATTCTTCCCCTCCTGCTATCCTCTTCTCTTTTTTTTTTTTTTCTTAACGTATATTGCATTATTTATTTCAGAGGTACAGATCTGTGATTCAACAGTCTTGCACAATTCACAGTGCTCACCATAGCACATACCCTCCCCAGTGTCTATCACCCAGCCACCCCATCCCTCCCACCCCACCCCCCACTCCAGCAACTCTCAGTTTGTTTCCTGAGATTAAGAATTCCTCATATCAGTAAGGTCATATGATACATGTCTTTCTCTGATTGACTTATTTCGCTCAGCATAACACCCTCCAGTTCCATCCACGTTGTTGCAAATGGCAAGATCTCATTCCTTTTGATGGCTGCATAATATTCCATTGTATATATATACCACATCTTCTTTATCCATTCATCTGTCGATGGACATCTTGGCTCTTTCCACAGTTTGGCTATTGTGGACATCCTAGCCAGCTATTTGTCACTGCCTCCCCTCCACCATGCTTTCGCCTTTGCTCTTTGCCCACTCCCATGCCACCGTTCTCACTCTCTTGTTAATTACTGAAATACAACCTATCCTTCAAAGCCCACCTCATCTGTGGAAAATTGCCCATTGGTTCTAGCCCTACTCTCTCATCTCAGAAGTGCTTCAGCTGTCAATGTCTGTACAAAGCCACTCAAGTGTGCAAGTCCTGTAAAACAGTGTATCTTCCACTCGATATGTGACTCTAAAATATTAGTATGTAATCATTCTATTACATCATGGTGGTTTAGAATATGGACACCCGTCTTCTTCACTAACTTAATGTTGGAACTTGGTGTGGACCATGGAAACGTCTGAGCCTCAGTTTCTTCATCTGTAAAAGGAGGACTACCCCCACTACATGAGATCATGCATGGAAAACACAAACTAAGCATTATAGCACACACTCACACACATACCTTATCTTCCTGTAAGCAGCTTGAAAGTAGGGTGTATATACCCACCCCACCATCTTTGCTTCTCTCAGCGTTAACTTGTGTGTATTATTATTTAAGCTGTAACAACAAGAATCACTGGCTAGAGATTAACATTCAACCTTCACAGGTAAATCAAAGCTTAAGGTTTTGTTTTTGTTTTTGTTTTTTTTTCTACTAAAGTACTGTGACTTAAAAGTTTCAGGTTCTCTTCTAGATCCAAGATTTTGTGAAACACCAGATCGGGAAGTTTCTGCCACATTGGCTCAGGTTTTGTCCCACTGCCTTCTCTGCCTCTGTGGATGGTGTACCTAACCCTGTATTTGGGGAGATGGGGTGACAAATGACTGAGCAATGTGTCCAGCCTGTGCCATGGAGCAAAATGAAGAGTTGTACATTTCAAGAGCATCAAATGTTCTTTCTCTGGAGATTAGATTTTGCTGAAAAATGACATAGGCGCATTGGAGTCATTAAGAATTCTTAAAAAATCAGGGAAGCAAAGAAGCTTGCTAACATCCTCTTAATAAAGTCTGGTTTCTGCTGACAGGACCCTAAATAAATGCACTTGGATGGATGCTCCCCACCTATTGGCAGGTTTTGGGAAGCAGCCAGCTGTCTATTGGGGGGTAGCAAAAGCCTTCTGTCCTCCATGTTAAATGAGGGCATGGTATGAGGAGCAAGAGCTAGGTCAGCAGATAACTGGACACAAGTTGAGTCCAGGCCCTGGCCTCCATCCGTTGTGTGCCCTGGACAAGACATTTAACATAATCACTTACGTTTTAGTCAGCAATTTTTAATTGTGACAAACACCTACTGAAACCAGCTTTTTCAAAGAGCAACATAGACTTTTAAGTTTCTTTTCAGAGTGAAATTCACATTAAAAAAGTCACCATTGTAGCCATTTTAAAGTGTACAATACTGTGGCTTCTAGTACAGAGTTGTGTACCCCTTATCACTCTCTAGCTTTAGAGCTGTTTTTATTACCCCAAAAAGAAATCCCATGCCATTAGACAATCCACTTTCAATTCCTCCCTTCCCCAGGCCCTGGCAACCACCAATCTGCTTTCTGTCTCTGTGGGTTTGCCTGATCTGGGCATTTTGTGTACCTGGAATAATACAATATGTGCCTTTTACATCTGGCTTATTTCATTTGGCATTACTTTCTCGAGGTACATCCATGTTGTTACAGGTACCAAGAGTTCATTCCTGTTTCATGGCTAATATTCCAATATATGAATATACCATATTTTGTTTATCCATTCATCAGCTTATAGACATTTGGGTTATTTGCATGTTTTGGCTACTATGAGTAGACTACTGAATTCTGCATGTCCATGAATGTGGGGGACATAGTGTCTAGGTGGCTCTACATAGCCCCGCAGTCCAGGTAGCCTATGGAGAGTAAGAAAGTATCTGGTCTCAATTCCAAATCCTTAGGCAAGGGACTCTGAGAGGTGTGGTCATATAGCAGCTGTCCTCCTGAGCAGAGGCTGTGAGTCCCTGTGATATGGGGGGCAGGGCGGCTTCTCTAAGGACTACAAGGGCAGAGCAGGCTTATAAGGCATCTCTGTTATGAAATAATTGTGTGTGGCTGTCACTTAGCCTTCTTTTGTCTCATGAGGTCAGTAGCTCCTTTCCCATCTTATAAATGAGGACCTCGATACCTGAGCCTCCATTTCCTCAGTGATGAAATGTAGATACGAGTGGAGCTAGTAAATACTGTGAGACTTGAACAGAATGCTCACGAGAAGCTCCTATAGGTTGTAAAGAGCTATAGGCGCCCCATGTACACCAGTTGCCCATCCCTGACACTTTCCCAGAACATTCATTATTCCTTTCTCCAGATTGCTACCATACTTGGTTTACACCTCGTTGTCTCTCCTGCAATGCCACCTTCTCAGTACTCTATTTTGTTGGCTGGTGTCTGAAGCTCCCGGATGTAAGGAGAGCAGGCAGTGCATCTCTGAGTGCCTCAGACCCAGCTGGGGGTCCTGGCACATGTAGTTGCTCACTGAAGAGGAAGCCAGTGAATGATGGAGGAGCCCACCATCCCTTCCATTGCCACGAACAAACACCCCAGACTCAAATTTCATTTCTTGATTTGAGGAGGGAGGCTGCCCCATGCAGGCAGAAGTGCTTGCTGGTTTTCTCCGAGCCCCTGCTTCGTTCCCTCCACAGTGAGTCTTCCTCCTATTCACTCTCTAGAGATGTTTTGGAAACCAAATGGATGGACTGAAAAAAAAGCACTCTTCCTCGGGACACAGCAGTGAAGTTCTGGGGGAGAATGAGAAGAGCCCAAACTGCCTGCTCTGTCTTCCCAGCCCTGGTTGGCTCTTGCTGGGCAATGAGCCTCTCCTTTCCTTGTAGCTGTGCAAAAAGCTCTCTCACCTCCCAGGAGCATGCCAGGTAATGGCTGCCTGGGGCTTCTAGCTTACCAACCATGTTATAGCATATGTATGTCTGATATTTATCAGATTATCTAATGGGTGGTTCTGAAGTCACTAGATAGCTGTTGCCTCTTCTAACGACTCTCCAGATGCCAGTCTTTTTGCAATTCCACAGTCCCCTTATTTTGGCAAAGAAATGGAGGTGAGGTCAACTGATTTCCATCAGGTCTGAGTGTGAAGGATCAAGTGTGTCTCTGTAAAGCTGAATGGGAGGATGGGCCTCTTACAGCTGGTGTTAAGCTGCCAATGAGCCTGCAGCTTTGCCGGCAGCACGGTCAGGCCATGGCCCCACACAGGTTCCTATTGTTCAGGACCTTTGTCCTTGCCCTGCTCCAGCATGTCTTGGCAGCAGGGGTCCCCTTATCTTCTCCCTGATGGTCTAGCAAGGATGTGAAATTGAAAAGGTGCCAAGGCAAATGGAAAGAAATAGCCATGGACATTGGGTTTTGGGTTTAGATACTCTGGAACTTTGTGGACGAGGCCGCTAGGGGTGGATAGAATAGGATAGGAAATCTTCCTCTGCAGTAAGATCTGCGGAAGAGGGTCCAGTGTCCAAGGGGATATTAGAGGTAGTATAGCTTATAGCTGTGCTGCCCAAGATGGTAGCCACTAGTCACATGTGGCTACTGAGTGCTTGAAGGAGGGCAAGTCTGAATCGACATGTGCTGTAAGTATAAAATAAATACCAGATTTCCTGGACTGGGTAACAACAAAAAAGTACAAAAACAAAAAAAACCTCAAACAACTCAATTTGTATTGACTTAATTTTAAAATTAATTTTTACATGTTGAAATAATTCATTTTATATAACCCAATATCAAAACATTAAAATTAATTTTAATAACTTTATTTATTTTTTAAGATTTTATTTATTTATTTGACAGACAGCGAGAGAGGGAACACAAGCAGGGGGAGTGGGAGAGGGAGAAGCAGGCTTCCCGCAGAGCAGGGAGCCCGATGTGGGGCTCGATCCCAGGACCCTGGGTTCATGACCTGAGCCGAAGGCAGACGCTTAACGACTGAGCCACCCAGGCGCCCCTAATTTTAATAACTTTAAATGTGGCTTTTTTACTTTTTAAATGTGCCTACTAGAAAATTTTAAATTACAAAATGGATTCCTTTATACTTTTATTGGACAACACTGGTTTGGAGGTCAAGGGTGTAGGCTCTAGAGAAAGACTGAATTTGAACCCTGGCTTCACAAATTGCTAGCTGTGTGACCTCTGACAAATTACTTAGCCCAGTGGTTTTCAGACCTTCCACAGAGACCCATGGCTCTGGTGCCTTACAATAGTATTGTAATAGTATGAGGTAGTATTTCACAATACTACTCATTGTACACATGCAAACACATATCTTGGAATAGAACAGAAGAAACAATACTTCCGTGTGGTTTGCACTCTGATCTGTTCTGTTTCGTTCCATTCCTGTCCTCTCTCCTGTGTACTCATTTAAAACAATGCTTGTCATGACCGGATAAATTCATTTATAACCCACTAATGAGTCACAAACTTCAGTTTGAAAATCCAGGCTTAACCTCTCTGCCTCACCTCTCTTATCTGTAAATGGAACATACACTACCATGATCTCTTAAAGCTATTTTGAGAATATACATAAAATGTATGTAAAGCCCTTAGCACAATTCCTGGTACATAATGGAACCCTCGATAAATGGAAGAAAATATTGCTCCAAATGGATCTTCAGTTTTCCATATAAACACTTAGCAGTGTGGGGTCAGTAGGAAAAACTCTACTATACATTAGCTGCTTGTATTGCTGACGGTATTTTAAATGGACCTTTAAGATTTGAACTAATGTTTTTTGCCGAAAGGAAATCCTCTGGTGTGAGGATGTCCAGCATTTCCATAGTGGGAAAGGTGACTCCCAGCCCACCTTTGATGTCATGGGGCCAGTCCTTGATTAGAGCTCTTAGGTTCTTCTCCCCTGTGTGTATGGCTGTAAATTCTCAGAGGAAAGGTACTGTCTTTGTTACTGCTCCATCATATCCAGGACGCTGAGGGGACTTGTGTGGCCCAGACTTGGGAGCCATGGAATCTGGGGTTCAGACTGTGGCTGTGCTGCACAGTGTGTTCTTTGACCTCTTGTCTTCAGTGCCCCTGCTCTCGGCTCTCCCATGAGGGCTGAATGGCATGTGGTACATGATGAGCCTGCCATAGAGCTGGACACAGGATGTAGAGGTTGTGGTGGTTGCTGAGCTTGGTAAGTGTTGAGTGGACCCCTCATTCCCCTGCACCCCCATCACCCCTGGTACACAATCAGAGCACCTTTGATTCTAAGCACTAGAACGTACTTGGGGCTACTTCTGGTGTGACTGGAATCACACAAAGTTCACCTGCCCTGAACAGGGTTTCTGAGAATGGATCTTTCCATTGCATCAGGCCCAGTTTCTCAAATGTGCTCAGGCAGAGCAGGAAGGCAACCAGAAACTGCCCAGGGCAGCTCCCTGTGGCTGCTGAGCCCCTGGGCTGGGGCAGAGTTGGTCTGGCAGGGTGTCCATAGAACGGATGGATGGATCTGTCCCCCAGGATCTGCTCACCCAGCAAGGGCAGATCCGTGTTCTCCATGGACATTGCCCCTCTGCTGTGGGCTGGCAGCCAGCAGGCCTGGTAAGTCATGTCAACTCTCAAGCCTCAGTTTCTCCATTTGTCAAAAATAAAACAAAACAAAACAAAACAAAACTCCAGAGGGTTGTGAGGTTTCAAAGCAATTCAGTCCTATGTGTGTGTAATTGCTTTTACTGAGCCCTGGGCCCACACCAGGCTCTGGAGAGGATAGTAAGATGGATAGAATGCCTCCTCGCATGGAGCTCACCATCTCAGGTGTTGTCACCCCCTCCTCTTTGCTCTGTTGGTGAAAGAAGGATTCCTAGCCTCAGGTCATGGGGACGACTGCACAGGGCACCTGACACTGGATACATAAGGACAGCAATTTGTTACTCATGTATACTCACAGCATATGGAGTAGGACACTGCAAACCATGCAGGCCCACTTGGGGTTGCTGTTGGGAACAGAGTGAATGACTGGGGACTATGAGATGCAGGCTCTGTAGATTAAGAGGGTAGAATGACCCTTGGTTCCCACAGGAGGCTGTGATTGGCTTGTTGAGTAATTCCATGAGCTGGCAAGGAGCTGAAACCCGCCTCTAAGGGATAAGTAGGAACTGTGTCTGGTCCCCCTTGATAAGGAGGACCTTTTCTGTGGGAGCACAGTTGGGAGGGGGGAAAGTTGGGGTTAGGCTATCCAAAGCCCTCCCTGTTTCATATGTCAAGGTGGCAGATAATACTGGACCTTAATTTAATTTATTTATTTTTAAAGATTTTATTTATTCATTTGAGAGAGAGACAGAATACAAGCAGGGGGAAAGGGAGAAGCAGACTCCCCGCTGAACCTGGAGCCCAACGTGGGGCTGGATCCTAGGACCTGGAGATCATGACCTGAGCTGAAGGCAGACGCTTAACCATTTGAGCCACCCAGGTGCCCCTGGACCTTAATTTTAGCCCTTATATCTCATAGGAGAGGAGACACACTTGAAACATGTCTTTATAATACACTATAATGCTGGTTCTGTAGGTGATGTGTACCTTTCAGAGTATATCTAACTCAAAGTTCAGGAGTTTAGGGAGAAGATTCCTAGAACTCATGACATCCAACGTGGAATCCCATAGGACCGAAGTTCAGAAGCCAGGGGCTTGGTCACCAAGTGCTTCACCTGCACGAAGGGTGATGGTCACAGCCTTATAAAGTGTCATAGAATGTGCCACACAGAAGCTGTTCTGAGTACCCCATCCCTGTCTTTTTCTCTCCAGTGCATTCCATCTTCTACCCACCCCATGTTAATCCTTCAGGTCACTCTCTCTGGATCAGCTCTTCCCAAGGTGTGATCCAGACCAGCAACATCTGCATCCCCTGGGAACATCTCAGAAACAAAATTTTAGAACCCCATTCCAGAGCACATGACTTTCTAGTTTTAATCCCCTGCATCATCATCTTCTTCTTCTTTTTTTTTTTTTAAGATTTTTAAATTTGTTTATTTGACAGAGGGAGAGTGAGAGAGCCCAACAGGGGAGTGGCAGATGGAGAGGGAGAAGCAGGCTCCCCACTGAGCAGGGAGCCCAATGCGGAGCTAGATCCCAGGACCCTGGGATTCTGACCTGAGCCAAAGGCAGCTGCTCAACCAACTGAGCCACCCAGGTGTGCTGCCCCCCCCCCCCATCTTCTTTGTCCTCAGCTCTTGAGTTAGTATGGTGAGTAGAGCACAGCCTTCAACAGGATGGGTTTGGAATCTGGGTTTGGATCCTGTTTCCACTACTTACTGGCTGTATAACTTTCGTGAGTCACCTAACTTGCCTGAATCTGTTTATTCATCTGTAAACTGGCTGTCATAACAATAGCCACCCCCTAGGAGTGCCATGAGGATTAAATGAAATGATGTGGTAAAGGGTTTAGCCCAGTGCCTGGCATTTAGTAAGTGCCCAATAAATGTTAATGATCATTATGGAGCTCCTAGGGTTTGAATCCCATCTTTACCATCTCTTGGCTGTGATGCCTGAGAAAGTTGCCATCTTGGTACTTCAGATTCCTCATTGATGAAGTGGGGATAATGGTAGTAGTAAATGAAAAGAGTTGTCATAAGGAAGAGTGAGATGATGAATGCAAAGTGCTGGTGTAAAGGAATGACTTAATAAAGATCATCTATTACCTCTATAGTCCATAGTCCCTTTATGGAAACTTCTTGGCTCCCTACCATGCTGTCACTTGGAGAGTGCCAGCTAGACAGAAATTGGGTGCCACCAGCCCCAAGCAGTGAGCCCCCACCCTCTTGGGGAAGGACCTTCAGGCCACATACTTTTTCTCTTTCTTCCTAATTTGGTGTCTCTTTAGAGACCACTGTTGCCAGGTCAATCACGTTCTTTGCTTACATTTTTGGCAATAACCTTTTTTTGTTGGATTTTAAACAGGGAAGAAGATTCCTTGTAGCTCTACTGCTCTCCTCCTCCCAGCCCACCCCCCTTCCTCTGGACAGCTGGAGCTTACAGAAGTTCAAGCATTTTAATTAGAAAAGAAACCCACTGATAAGGTGGGAACATTTGTCTACCTCAGGCGAACCTGAGTTGCTTTAGGCCCCCAGATAGCTTGACTTGGTGTGGGGGAGATGTCACCTATCCATCCCTAAGCTGTCCCTTTTCTCCAGAGAAATGATTTTAAAGCAGTTGTCCTGCATCTTTTGAACTGAATATATAAAGTTAGTCTTCATTATTCAGGGTTCAGGTTTCTTTCTGTAGGTTTAGTGTGTTGTAGTCTTATTATTATTACTGTTGTTTTTCTAAATTAGCCACCTCCACAAGAAGGAAAGAGAAGGCCACTCTTACTTACTGAATGCCTACTATGCACCAAGCCCTCTGCTAGGTGCTTGGCTAATGCTACTTCACTTAATGTTTAGCCAAGTGTAAGAGGTATGTGGTATTATGTCCATTTTGCAGGTGGGAAGACTGAGACCCAAAGGGAATGTGGAGAGTAGGGCATGCTCTTGGCAAAACTGTGAAGAAGATGACATTTTTTCTGATTGGTGCCTCCCTCTCGAGCCTGTTGTCTTCAGGTTCCCAGCATTCTTCTGCCTCCTCTGATCACTTTGGGCAGGCAAGTAGGACCCTATCTCTCCAGGCCAACTCTCTCTCCAGCAGTGGGCCATAATTTAGTCCATTTTTTAAAAACTTTTATTTTCATTAAAACTTATACATTCTTGCTTCCATTCATTCAGCATTGTCTTTTTTTTTTTTTTAAGATTTTATTTATTTATTTGACAGAGAGAGACAGCGAGAGAGGGAACACAAGCAGGCGGAGTGGGAGAGGGAGAAGCAGGCTCCCCGCTGAGCAGGGAGCCCGATGTGGGGCTCGATCCCAGGACCCTGGGATCGTGACCTGAGCCAAAGGCAGACGCTAACGACTGAGCCACCCAGGTGCCACCAGCATTATGTCTTTTTCAAAAGCTAATCTAATAAATGAATTCCAGGTTGAATGCTGATGGTTTAACATAAATTATCTTGTCTAAAATTATTCTCTCCCCTGAATGCTCTGTACTTCAGCTTTTAAGGTCCAGAGTTGAAGTGATGAGCCTGGATCACTTGGCTGTAATGTGCCAGGATGCGGACACAGTGCTTGTTCTGACAGTGTGGTAGTTTTAATCTACATGTGTGAATACTGTTAGAGTCTGGGGTGTTGTCGTTCAGATGATAGGAGCAATGCTTTCAGATGGACAGGGTGGAGAGCTGGTGGTGGTGCCAGGTGTCCCAGCACCGGTGTGGTTAACTCTGACCTCTCTGAGCTGCTTGCTCTCCTCTGCCTCCATTCCTTTTTTAGAATGAAGATGTGGTGATACCTTTATGCTGCCTAGTTTTTCAGTAGAATGGGAGACATGGAGAGGTACCTCCCCTCCCAGTGGACCTCATGGTGAACATACAGGCAGCCCTTCCCAGAGATGCTCCACTGCCCAGCTAACCTCACTTATGCAACTGGCTGTCAAATCTCTGTCCCCCACCTGAGTCCCTAACATGCCACAGCCCTGTGAGGTTTGCCTCTGTAGAGTACCTTCATTTGGCACTGGGGATGGTGGATCTCTTTCAAGGGTAGGGGTGCCCTGGCTTCCCTATTTCTTCATGCTGGTTGCTACTTGCAGAGTTCTTTATAGTAAGTGCAGATTACCTGACACCTGCACTGTATGCTAACAACTAATTAGAGCATAACCAAAATATTGCAGAGCTGCATGGCTCCCTGAGCTGAAAACCCAGGCTTAAATCCTCTTTCTGTTGTAATTTCAGTGGTGCATGCAGTGGATTTTATGAAGGCATTTTGTTTAAGTATCACGTCCCCACGAGGTCCCTAATGCTATTCCAGACCTCAGCATCTTGAGCATGCTAAGCCCTACGAGGGGTCTGACAGGTGAGAGTTGCTTCTGATTGCTGAGTCCTGATTCTGGTGCAGGTCGGAAAGGGCAGTGACAGGCCTAGGGTCACACAGGGGCAAAGGGCAGAGTTCTTTCCCTGTCTGTGCATGGGTGGCTCATTGACCCCTGGATTAATCATCACTATCTGCCTACTAAGAGGCTCCCTGCTCGTCATTCCCTAGCCAACCCCGGTGGATTTCCTTTCCAGTATTAGTAATTCACAATCATTTATTTCCTCTCCCTGCCTCCCCCTCCCCTCACCAAGATTTTTCCTTCTATTCAGTCAACAAATATTAGTTGAGTATGTACTGTGGCCCAGGCAACATGCTTGCAGCTCGGGATGTAAAAGTGAACAAATTGGAGAAGGTCTCTGCCTTATATTTTAGCAAGGGATGTGGGGAGGAAATAAAAGCATAGCATATGAGAGAATGGAGAGAGAAAACAGGGAAGGGAACAGAGTGTGACAGGGATGCAGGTTGCTCTGTTGGATAGGGTGCTCAATCAGGGCAGCTTCTTGGATGAGGTGATATTTGAACAGAAACCTAAACAAAGCAAGAACAAAGACCATCTGATTTACCTTACTCACTGGTATCCTCGGGTCCTAGCCCAGTGCCTGGCACAGAAAATGGTCTTAATAAATATTTGTGAAATGAACAAATGAAGGAATAATTGAATGCATGGAGGAGAATAGAATCCAGGTCTGTAGCTTTTCTTGTGTTGTTCTAGGTTCCCCAGGATGGGCATCAGGTCAGTTTGCTTTAAGAAGCTCCCCTGTTTCTAATTGCTACAAGGGCAATATTCTGCGAGGGAGAGTGTTGGAAAAATGCAGATTTGGTCTTGTGGCTGAACAACCTGAATTTTGTTTTCATGGCGATTGACCAAACTTTTCCTGTAGTGTCTTTAGCTAGGAAATGGAGAGGGCAGTTTGACTACTAA
This sequence comes from Phoca vitulina, assembly GCF_004348235.1. NCBI lineage: Eukaryota > Metazoa > Chordata > Mammalia > Carnivora > Phocidae > Phoca > Phoca vitulina. The sequence goes on from NW_022589709.1 coordinate 1,413,388, forward strand.
ATCTATGCAGTATGGATAAGAAAGAAATAATAAGGGAATAAATACATGCACAGATATGGAAATAATACCTAATGACCTGGGACCTTGCATTGTTTATCATTTAGTTTTTATAACAACTCCATGATATTAGAACCGTTAGAAATGCCATTTTACAAATGAGAAAATGGTAGCTCTGAACACTTAAGTAATTTGCTTAAGGTAATGAATTATTAAAGGGAAGGGTCAGGAGTTGAACTCAGCATCATCTCTTTCTAGAGTCTGAGATTTTAACATCCTTCATTCTTGCCTCCCTCCCTGGAAATGTGTCTATGCTGCCTTATTCTCTGTAGCTCATTCTCTAAAGCTTCTCTTTAAGTAGAATTCCTCAATAGTGGCAATTAATGATTTACTAATAACATTAATGAAGTGAAACAATGCTGGCATGGTTTTTCTCCCGGCATCATGCCTAAGTGCTTTTCCAGCTTATTTGATTTACTAATATAAGTATTTATGGAATGGAAAAGCCGTCCCATGACACATTCAGAAAATACAGACAGCAGATCATTTATCTTTATGCTGCTTAAAAGACTGCTGTTCAGAAGGATGAAGAGCATGAAATCTGGTCTCTCATTCCCTTGACCAACCTTTCTAACTCACTTTCTGATGAAGGGACGCCATCTGCCATCTCTTCTTTTGTTCAAATATGAAGGCTTAGTGAATGTCTGATTCCCATTCCATCATTATTGTGCATTCACTATTTAGGCTGTATTCTATAATTAATTTAGGAGGCAGGTCACACCTTACCCTGTGATCAGAGAGGAAGACAGATTTAATTTCCATTTGTGGAAGAGAAAGCCAAAATTGGTGACTTCTTAGATGACTGTTTCTTGAAGAGTGGTCTTTGGGATTGGTTGAGCAGTTTATTAAAATAGATTCTTGGGTTCCACTGCACACACATGGAATTGGACTCTGAGGGTGGGGATCCCCCAAAGTATATTTTTAATAACTTTCCCCAGTGATTTTAATGTTTAATTAAGTTTAAGAATTTTGTTTTAGAATTTATACCAATACATACTTCTAAAGTTTTTAACAGATCATCTCAGGGGCTGATTCTGGAGCATGTCCAGGAAGACTGACCAGGTCTGTGAAAGGGACTCAGAACTCAAGTGTTTGGTGTCAGTTTAAGGAATTTGTGTACTCTGGAGGACTGAAGACTTGGCGTCTTCAAATATTTGAAGGGCTACCTTGGGATTAGACTTGTTCTGTGTGGCTCTAGGGAGCAGAGCTAGGACCAGTGAGTCACTAGAAGTTATAGTCAGGCAAATTCAGCTCATCAGGAGCAGGAACCTTCTAACATTCAGAGCAGCCCAGAATAGAAAAGGTGGCTTCTTAAGGTGGGAAGTTCCCCATTAGTCACTGGAGATGTGCATGTTGGACATGACCTACAGGTTTGGGTAAGAAAGTATTCACGTAGACAAAGAGGTTAGTCTTTCACAAGGTCCCTCTAATACTGGCATTTTATTATTTTATAATTCCTTTCCTCTTTCCAAAAGTTGTAATCAGGGGTGTGTGTGCACTTGCACATGAAGGGTATGCATATGCTTGTGGGTGTGCTCTAAGAAGAGTTATGGATTCATTCATTATTCAACAAATATCTTTTGAGGGCCTCCTATACACCAATTTCTGTGCCAGGCATTGGTGATTCAGAATTGCCTAAGACACAGTTCTTGCCCAGAAGGATGTCCTAGTTTAATGGGGGAGACTGACTAATAGGTAGAAAATTATAATGACCTGTGGTAAATGCAATGAAAGCAGCAAGTACAGGCCATTTGGGAGCACCAAGAAGGAGTCTTTACCCAGGTTATGGATGTGTGGGGTGGAGACGAGGGCTTAGGAAAGGTTTCTTGGAGGAGATGGTATGATTTTGACCTTTGAGGTCGTCTGTGGAGGCCAACACATTGGAGCAAGAATCATTGGGAGAGAGTGGACATGCTGCAGAAGTTTGCGCATTTGGAGAAAAAAGTGTGAAGCTACAGAGGTTTGCAATGAGGCTGAGTGTAGAGGTGTCAGATCACCAGAGACCCTGTGCTGCATGAGAAGAAATCTGGGTTCCATCCTATAAGTGATGGGGGTTCCTTGAAAATTTTAAAGTACTGGAGCGATAAGGACTAGTCTCCTCATAAGTAAGATGCTGGCAACAATTTGGAGCTGTCTTATCAGTGTTACCTGGGAGCAGATGTTGGGATGGCATGGTGATCCTGTTGGCTAATAATCATGGACACTATGGAGCAACACCGAAGAAGGACTGTGGAACTCAGGTGACACAAATACTGTTGTCTCATAGATGCTCCTCGTTAGGAGCACCTCTTCACAGCATTAGCCTTGACTTTCTGTCATGCTTCCCCATCACTACCACTATCGATCCAGTGTTTCATTAAGGGAGGCCATTGAGTAACCTTGGATGCGGACCTAAAAAAAACAGGGATCAGGGATGAAAACCTCAGCATGTGTTTTTTCTAACTTTAAGCACTTTATAGGTATCTACCAGATACACTGGTGCCCAGAATATACTGGAACATATTTGCTTCGGTGTTCCATACCTCCCTGCCAAGGCATAGTAAAAAGACCACACTCTTAAATTTATTCCAAATATTTCTCTTTTTGAGTCCCCAGTATTTCATATGGATGTAGTGGGGTTGAAAAATTAACTGAGGGATTTAGGAATAGTGCAGATTTGCTGGACCATTTATGTACATGGGCTCTGTTGCCTTCCTGTTTGTACACAAACATCTTTGTCAACACCAACCAAGGAAACATACGTGTGGTAGCAATTCTCTGTTTCTTTTGCTTATCCGTGAGTGACACACTTGTTGCAAGAAAACAAGTATGACCAAAGACCAATTCTTTCCTGCTTCTTTTTGCTTGTTGGAGGTATTTTGTCATGTTGCTAAGTTACTACTGTTGAAGGATTCTACTTTGGGGAATGGGAGTTATGTTAAAACATCTAATGAATATCTTACCAGAGACCTTCACAATTTGGTAAGGGTCTACAGTGGCCTTAGAAGGTGAATGGATAAAGAATGAACCCTCAAAGTTCTTGGAGACAAACTCCACAGACACATAAAAAGCATTCTAATCACAATACATAATTATAACCTGGACTACATCACTGACAAAAAGAGTCAAATTAGGAAGCTTTAGTATTTAACCAATAAATTGGTGACTTCTTGAAACTCTTGTAGGCTGGATTGGAATAAAAAGAAGGGACAGTCATCTTCTTCAAAGAGTAAATGGCCATGATTCAGATTCTTGCTAGGCCTCTTGCCTCTTCTCAGTGGGACTAGTTCCTGCTGAGGTATTTAGGATTCTTCAAAGATTTATCCACTCATTTACCAAATAATTATCAAGCTGGACATTAGGGACACAGCAATAATAAGGTAGATATGGCCTCTAGCCTCATGAAGTGTACACTTTCTGTTCCTGCTATACCTGTCTTATATTTGTCAGGATTCTGTTTGTGTAAGTGACAGAAACCTGTGTTAAACTGGCTTAAGTAAAAAGAATTAATTTGCTCTAGAAACTAGGGATCCAGGGCCTGGGTATATTCAGTACCTCAAGTAATGTCAGGGAGGCTGTCTTTCTCTCACTACCTCTCGTCTCTGACTTTCTCTGTTTCCAAGTTCATTCTATCCTACCACAGACAGGTGTCTTTCATATAGTCATGGAAGATGGTTGCTAACAGATCAGGCTTAAATGGTTCCAATTTAGGACATCCATGGCAGAAGGAGAATTTACCCTTTTTTAATGCCTGTCTATTAAACTTAGAGAAGAACCCTGATTGGCTCTGCTCAGACCGTGCTGAGCAATCAAAGCAAGCCATGACTTGCTGGCCTGGTGCTTAGGATGGGAGATGATGGACGGCAGTAGAAGCAGGTGGGTCTGAGCAAGATGTGGACACCGGAGAGAGAAATGTGTTGAGCAATTACCACGAACAAAACTTCACATTGTGGTCAGCTGAACTGGTCAATCTAGAAACCTCAAGAGTCCTTTATACCTTACTCTCATAGTTCTAAACCAGCACCTGCCAGACGTGGCCTTCCTGATTTCCTCTTTCCTGATCGCACCCAAGTAAATGTTACTTCCTAGAGGGTCTCCTGGCTTAGTAGGGGAAGAAAATTAGGACTTCTCTACTCTTCTCATCAGATGTTTCAGCCTATGTACAATGGCTCCATTATGTTTTCTTGACTCATTACAGGACTAATAAAAGCAAATAGAATTACTAGTTTGGCAAGACACAAACACAAACACAGAGGTGATACCATGTGATAGGTATCTGCAGTTTTGTATCATGAGCCATAGAAGGTAATAGGGATAAAATAAGAAGATTCGTCCCTTGTCTTCAGTGAGCTTACAATCAATTTAAAGAGAAAAGAGAAAAGTCAAACAGGGAGCTCTAGAACATGACATGTATTTGTGAGCATTCAATGATAAAATAATGTGCTGAATTATCATCCTAGAATAGAATTGTAAAGAATAAGGAGCTGAGACTGTTTCTAAGAGTTTTCATGGCCTTCTCTGGCTGGAGTTATGCCAGTGGTCATTAAGGAAGGCTTTCTGGAAAGGATGGAACTTAAAGTGGGTCTTTAGAAATGAACTGAAGAGATTATGTGCCGAGGATAGAATTTTTACTTTGTACTGGCCATGATTCACTTAGTTTCCTCCCACATAAGCTTTATAATGTGATGCTATTGCCTCTTACTATTAAGAAAGGTCACTGGGAGACCTAGCCTCTTCTATATATAAGAAAGGAGTTTACTAGTGTTGGAGACTGGAGGAGTGTTTGAAACACTTAGCATAAATGTATGATCTCTAAACAAAGATTATTAATGGAAACAGACCTTTGGGGGCCATCCCCTGCCTTTGATATTAACTAGATAATGATTTCCTTCCAAACATGGAATCAGGGTTGTCACAACTATTTCCTACATGAGCGACAACCGGTATGAGAATGTTGCAGTTGGCCATTCGTGAAGCACCCAGCTGCCTCCCTATAACCTCAAACTGTCCTCAGGGTAAACATCCCAGTAGAAAAACTGGGCTTACATAGAAATTATCTCAAGAATAATAGCTATCTTTCAGACCTTAAGTTTTTTCCTCAAAGATCCTGCAGTCTCCAAATTAGATTTTCATAATCTCTGGATTTTACCACACCTTTCTGAAATAGGGGTCCAGGCTGGGCTGAGAAGGCCTGCTTCCTACAGGGGTTTCAGGGTGGCGCTTGTAACTGAGACAACAGTTGGGTGGGTGTTGGTGGTTGCGGGGATGAGTGCTGCCTACTTTCAGATTTTAGGTGGTGCCACAGCTTGCCAGCCTTGCTCCTTCAGTCTCTGGGGACAACTTCTATCCTGTTGCATTCTGAATCAGTGCTTAACTGCTTGGGGAGGCTTCCTTTTCTCTAGGGCAATGTCAGAAGAGAATCCTGAAATGAAGGCTCCCTGCCTGTGTTTCAGAAAGATTGCAAATAAATCTGGAGAAACACCAGAGATGAGCCCAGAGAAGAGGCATCCTAGTTTTGACACCATCCTGAAATAGATGTGAAACCTGGCTCTGCCAGGAATGAATTATGTCCTAGGGTAAATAAAAGGCTTTACCTGTTTGAGTCTTAGTTTCCTTAGGTGTGAAGTGAGATGAATAATACCCACCTTACTGGCCTAAAAAAGGTAGTTAGAATGGCAATAATCAAGACTGTCCATATCTATTGAGCTTTCTTTGCACCGTACATTGCGCTAGGGGCTTTAATCCTGTAATCCTCCTGTGCATAAAGGTATTATTATAATCATTTTATAAATAAGGAAACTGAGATTCAGAAGAGTTTAGCAGTTTGCTCAAGTTCACACAGTTGGTAAAAGGCAGAGTCAACTTTCCAATCGGGGCAGCCTCACCCCAAAAGTAGTGCTCCTAACCAATGCCTGATACTCCACAGCACCTGGTACAGAGTGTGCACTCTCTGATTGGCAGCAATGAGCAGTATTTGGGATCCAGGCTGTGGAGAGACCAGTTTGTCACGGAAATGAGGGAGGTGTTAGGTAGGCTTTGGGACTGGGGTATGAGGTAGGCTGGTCGCTGGGATTGGCTAACATCCACAGTGCCCAGTCTGAGTCAAAGGCTGCCTTTCTTAAAGGTTTTGTATCTCATTACAGCTTTGTTGGGCTGAGATAAATGCAGGGGCTTTCTGCACAGGAACCAGTCAGAGGAGAATATGTTTCTGAGGAATTAATTGCAATTCCCTCTGCATCAGCCTGAACATTGTTCATCCCCAGTAGATTATCATTAATCGGGTAAGCAGGGAGACAGAAACAGCCTCTGCTAGCTAATTTATTAACTTCTCCAGGATGAAGGGGTGGGAGTGGGCTGAGATGCTTGGATGTACTTTGAGGGATTTGGGGCAGAAAGCCCAGTGGTGAACAGTACCGTGACCGTGATCTAAATAGAGAGATTAACAATTTCTGGTCTCAACAAGTGTTAGGATGAGAGTTTTCTAAGACCTGTAATTTCTATTACATTTTTATTCTTTTTCAGCACTGGGTTTTCCCTTTTCTCCTCTCACAAATCCTCCCCACAAACCTAAGTCTCCTGTGTGTGTATTCTCTTCCAGGTGGTGTGTTTTGGGAATACTGGTTTTCTAGTAGTCAGGAGCCATTTTTTTTTTTTTTCCAGTAGTAGATGTGACTCCTGATCTTTCATATTCTTCTGTTTCTACTCCACCACCCATCCTTGTTGTTCAACATACCTCCCAGCCCTGTGCAGCTGGGAGATGGCTTGGATAACTAGCAGGATGATTATGGAGTTTTGGTGCTGGCAAACTTAGGTTTGAATGCACATCTAGTCATCTTCTAGCTGTACAGCCGGAAGGAAATTACTTAACTTCTCTGAGAATTGATATCCTCATTGGCATATGGGAATAATCTTTTAAAAAAAATTTTATTTATGTTAGTCACCATATATTACATCATTAGTTTTTGATGTAGTGTTCCATGATTCATTGTTTGCATATAACACCCAGTGGTCCATTCAATACATGCCTTCCTTAATACCCATCACCAGGCTAACCCATCCCCCCACCTCCCTCCCCTCTAAAACCCTCAGTTTGTTTCTCAGAGTCCATAGTCTCTCATGGTTCATCTCCCCCTCCAATTTCCCCCCCTTCATTCTTCCCCTCCTGCTATCTTCTTCTTCTTCTTCTTTTTCTTTTTTTAACATATATTGTATTATTTGTTTCAGAGGTACAGGTCTGTGATTCATCAATCTTACACAATTCACAGCACTCACCACAGCACATACCCTCCTCAATGTCTATCACGCCGTTACCCCATCCCTCCCACCCCCCACCACTCCAGCAACTCTCAGTTTGTTTCCTGAGATTAAGAATTCTTCATATCAGTGAGATCATATGATACTTGTCTTTCTCTGATTGACTTATTTCACTTAGCTTAATACCCTCTAGTTCCATCATATGGGAATAATCTTAACTGCTGCACAGGGCTGCAGTGTGGATCAGATGTGATCCTGTGTGTCGTGTCTAGACTGTAGCAGGTGCTTTATGTCAGCTTATTTCTTCTCCATTTTTCCTCCTTGGGAAAGGAAAGGAGAGACTCTCACGCTCAGGTGTGAGTGAGAATCCTGAATGCAACTCAGTATTGACATAGATAGGGCTTAAGGAGTGGGGATAAGTTAACACCTTCTAGATCCCTGTCCTTTGAAGGCACACTTCACATTAGGCTGGCCTAAAAGAGCCTGCTGTTTCAGTTTTGGTTAATGGGCTCCAGGCATTACATCATTAGATATCTTCTTCTTCCTTCTTCTTTCTTCCTTCTTTCTTCTTCTTCCTTCTTTTCTTTCTCAAAGATTTATTTATTTATTTTAGAAAGACAGTGTGCATGATCCAGGGGCAGGGAAGAGGGGCTAAAGGAAGAGGGTGAGAGAGAATCCCAAGCAGACTCCCCACTGAGCATGGAGTCTGATGTGGGGCTCAGTCCCACGATGCTGAGATCATGACTTGAGCCAAAATCAGGAGTTGGATGCTTAGTCAATCTAGCCACCCAGGCACCCCAGCATTAGATACCTTCTAGTGGAATCAGCAAAGTGCCTTGAAGCCAACCTATCAGGCATGATTTGTAGAGATGTGGGCCACTTCTCCTCCCTCTTAGCCATCTTCCCATTTCATTCCATGACACCTCCACAGTGTCCTGTCATGAGGTCCAGGTGATGCATGGATGAATCCTTACCTATAGCCACTTTTGTATCCCTTTGTTCTATTCCTACTTGCCCCCACTCTCCACTGAAGATTATAGGCTTGTGTTTATGTGTGTTTATGGATTTACAACTACTGGGTTTGCTGTAGGATTTAATTTTGTATATTTTTAAACTTTACATAAATGGAATACTGCTATGTCAATTACTTTACAATTTGCTTTTATCTTTTAACATCATGCTCTTGAGGCTCATTCATGCTGTATCTTTTTTTTTTTTTTAAAGATTTTATTTATTTATTTTGACAGCAAGAGAGAGAGACAGAGAGAGTGGGAACACAAGCAGGCTTCCCACAGAGCAGGGAGCCTGATGTGGGGCTCGATCCCAGGACCCTGGGATCATGACTTGAGCCAAAGGTAGACGCTAACAACTGAGCCACCCAGGCACCCCATCATGTTGTATCTTGAAGCATCAATTCCTTTTCCCAACTGTAGTACTCCACAGTATGAATATGTCACAAATTATCAACTCTTTAGTTGATAAGACATTTAGGTTGTTTCCAGATTTTTTATTGCTATAGACAATACTGCTATAAATATATATTGAACCCTGGTATACATTTGTAAGAACTTCTTAAGAGCAGGTACATGAAATAGAAACTTGGAAATTGCTGGGTATTGGGTATACCCATCTTCAAATTTATTGCATGATGCCAGATAGTTTCTCAAATTGATTATAACAAAATCTACTTCTACTAGCAGTGTATAAATATTCTGTTGCCCTACATTCTTGTTACCACTTAATATTATTAAGCGTAATTTTCCCCTTGCATTCTGGTTTGTGTGTGTGTGAAATAGTATCCTAGGATTTCATTTGGTCTGCATTTCAGTGTTTTTCATTCCTCTAATTTCTAATGAGATTGAGCATATGTTCATGTATTTGTTACCCATTTGGATTTTTCTCTTTGTAAAATGTCTGTTCAAGCATTTTGCCCATTTTCTATTTGGTTGTTTGTATTTTTCTCATTTGTTTTCAGAAGATCTTTATGTATTCTGTATGCAAGGTTTTTTTGTTATATTCATTGCAAATAGCTTCTCCACATTTGTGGCTTATCTTTTCACGCTCTTCATGGCACCTGTTAATGAAGAGAAGTTTTTAATTTTATTTATTTATTTATTATTTATTTAATTTTTAAAAAGATTTTATTTATTTATTTGAGAGAGAAAGGGAGAGAGCCAGAGAGAGAGAGAGAGAGAGCACAAGCAGAGAGGAGGGGCAGAGGAAGAGGGAAAAGCAGATTCCCCGCTGAGCAGGGAGCCGGATGGTGAGGCTCGATCCCAGGACCCTGGGATCTTGACCTGAGCTGAAGGCAGATGCTAACTGACTGAGCCACCCAGGTGACCCGAGAAGTTTTTAATTTTAATGCAATCTAGTTTATAAGAGATGAAATTGAGGCTTAGAGTCTTTAAATGTCTTATGTAAGGTCTTGTAGGTAGTAGCTAAGAATGATTTATTTATTTATTTATTTATTTTTTTAAAAGATTTTATTTATTTATTTGAGAGAGAGAATGAGATAGAGAGAGCATGAGAGGGGGGAGGGTCAGAGGGAGAAGCAGACTCCCTGCTGAGCAGGGAGCCCGATGCGGGACCCGATCCCGGGACTCCAGGATCATGACCTGAGCCGAAGGCAGTCGCTTAACCAACTGAGCCACCCAGGCGCCCCGCTAAGAATGATTTAAATCCAGATCTAGGTACAAAAATTAATCTCTCTCTGTCCGATTGGACCATGTCCATGCAAAAGTATCTGAAAGAGGATCAGACATACAGTAGGAATTTATGAAAGTCTTGTTTCCTACTCAAAGATACATTATTCCCTGCCACCAAGATTTTACAAATAAAATAAGGAGTTTTTATGATAGCAGAATTCAGACATATCCTTTTCTACCCCCTCCCACATCTAACACCTTCTTCCCCCCCCACAGCAGTAAGATTTTTGTGAAAGCTCTGTTTATATAGTTCATAAAGAAACAATTTCAACCAAATCCAGTTAGAATCACTTGTGTGTCTCTGTGTCTGTATATAATCTTGACTGATAACACCCCAGATAAAGAAAAATCAGATTGTCTCTCTAAATGAGTACAGGGAGATTTGGGCATCTGTTCCCTTTAAACTAAGCATATTTTCAGTGTCATAAAACATTTGATACTGATTTGGTGAATGGAAATACAAAGGAATTAGGAGTGCAGTGTTTCAGTGAATATCTCCTTAATTACGGAGAGTGGGACTTCTTAATTTAAATTCCTGATTAGGCATGTTGGACTTGGACAGCCCCACTCTGATCTCATTAGCCCTAGTGATAATGTGCACTAATTACCCCTCTTCCAAAGTCAGGGCTTCATTTATTACCTTCATGAATGAACCTTTTTTTCATCCTCAGCATCAGAGTAAAAAATGAGCTTGAGAAAATGATGGAGGTGCTGGGGAGGAGTAAGAGACTTGGAAAATGAAATGGTTTCAGATTTCCATGGAAGGAGCAGAGGAGCCAGGTAATTTGTGTTCATGCCAAGCAAGTGAAAACCTGACTTCTGGGTTTTACCAATGGCCCAAAATGATGTGCAACTCTTACCATGTTCTTTCCTTTTTTAAATTTTATTTTATTATGTTATGTTAGTCACCATATAGTGCATCATTAGTTTTTGATGTAGTGTTCCATGATTCATTGTTTTCTATAATAGCCAGTGCTCCATGCAATACGTGCCCTACTTAATACCCATCACCGGGCTAACCCATCCCTCCACCCCCTTCCCCTCTGAAACCCTCAGTTTGTTTCCCGTAGTCCATAGTCTCTCATGGTTCGTCTCCCCCTCTGATTTCCTCCCCTTCATTTTTCCCTTCCTTCTCCTAATTTCCTCCATGCTATTCCTTATGTTCCACATATAAGTGAAACTATATGATAATTGTCTTTCTCTGCTTGACTTATTTCACTTAGCATAATCTCCTCCAGTTCCATCCAAGTTCTTTCTTTTTAGTAAATTAGTTTCTCCTTGGCCAGTTGACATAGTAATGATAGCCAAATGCTAAAGTCTATGATACAATTTAAGACTAGGGATTTTGGATGATAGTGATATGAACCATCACCCAACTTGGGGTACATTGGCCTGTTTTGTTCCTGACCTCACCTTCTGGTCCCTACAGGCATCTGAGGTTGGAACTCTAGGATTTGATGAGCTCATATTTGCAAGGCTGTGTGTGGGATTAAGGAGTGGGGAGCATGGTAATAAATAATATTTTCTACCCCTTCTAGACATGGTGGGCAGAGGATATCATGTGAGGCATCTTTGGGATTTACCTGGATTCTTCCAGAATACTAGGGTTATGATCTCAAACAGTGATTTCTAAGTTGGTTTTCTAATACTTCCCACCCTCTCCATGTAGATATGGAATCTTAGAGATGTTCTAATTTTATAACCAAGGGAACTGAAGCTCCTAGGAAAGAAGTTTTCCCAAAAAGAACACTCCCAAAAGTGTTCTTTTCATCATGTAGTACATGATGGGAGTACATATTAGTGAAACTTTTGCAAGGGTAGTTTGTAATCTCTATTAAAATTAATGATGCATACCCACTGACCCAAAAATGTTACCCCAGGAATCTAGAGTACAGAATATTTGCATAAGATTCAAAGAGAACTATCATCTGTATATAATATGTATGTCATTTATGTCGCCATCTATATCTCTATAGAGCTCTTTCTTTGCAGCCTTTGTTTTTAATAGGAAAAAAAAACCTTACCCTAATATCTTTCAGTAGGAGAATGGTTAAATACATAATGGTATATCTCCACAGTGGAGTATGATGCACATACTAAAAAGAATGAAAAATATTTTGAACTGACATGGGAATGTGTCCAAAATTGGTTAATTGAGAAAAGCTAGCTGTAGGACTGGATATAGTATCGTATCCCAATTGAATAAAGAAGTATACATTTATTATTGTGGATATCAGTGGTTCTCTGTGGTTATCTCCAACAGTGGGATGGAATGGAAGCTGAGAGAGAGAGGCAGAGGAACTTACAAGTTATATATTTCAGGATCATTTGAAATCTTGCAACAAGCTGACTTTATGTTGGTAATCAGCAAAAGCAATAATGATAAAATGCTTGCCATGCAGTGCTGCTAAAGATGGGGGTCCGCTATCCAGAGGCCAAGCACTGATAGGCTGTCAGAATTGCAAAGCAATTGGAAATCATTGCCCTAAGCACATTCGGTGGGTCTGGCTCAGTGACTGTTAAAAAATAGCATTTCTCACAGTGTAAGGTTGTCCTAACTACTAGCTAATATCCTTAAAAAGTTGTGTTCATAACAGATAGAAGGTATAATCTGTACCAGACACTGTTTAAGGTTAATGTGATCCTGTCACTGTGCTTGCCGTTTAGAGCCTATGTCTGCTTGTGTCAGTCTTTGCAGAGCTGATGGCACAGCTCCAGGACCTGTGTGTGGATTCATTTGGGATAACTTTTCTTGCACATCCTGGATGGTAGCACTGAAATACTCCTTCCTCCATCTTCTTGTTCCTCAAATCACTCTTCTATACCTTCTTCACTTCCTTCCTCTTTCCTTTTTTCTCTTCTCCTTCTTTCCTTCAGCAGACATTTGCCTAGTCTGTGCCACACACTGAGCTGGGAACAGTGGGAAATGAAGCAATAAATTTGTCAGAATACCTGCTTCAAGGAGTTAGTTCATGGTCTGCCAGGGAAGATGACCATGAAAACAGTGGATGATAAGCTCTGACAAGGAATAAGGCTTAGAGCCAAATTGGACTAAATGGCCAACAGTTTGGTCTTGGCTCTGCTCCCCATGTGCCATGTGAACTAGGTTTTCCTTACATCTCTAAGCCCATTTTGTTATTGGTAGTTCACAAATAATAGTACTTAACTCACAATAGTACAGATGTGAAATAAAGGATGTGTGCCTTTCTGTTCCACCTGCTTCATCTCTTTGCCTCCTTCTTTTTAAATTAAATATGAATACTGGTGATCAAAGGATGTATAAAGTGTTATGGGAGCAGGAATGGAGGAGCCCTGTGGAAGACATTCAAGCAGGGAGGGTGTTAGAGGAGGAGCAAGAGGAATTTGCATGATTAAAGACAGGGGAGAGTCCCAAGTGGAGGCAACTCTTATAGGCTAGGTCGGTTATAGGCAAAACACAGAAGCTAGGAGTGGTCTTGAAGGGAGGCAGGAAGTTTGCTTGGGTCCTCATCTGTGAAATGGGTGGACTCCTCCCCCATCTTCCCCTTCTCCTCTTCTATAGAAGCCTCATTTCTCCCTGTGTACTTTCTTCTATTCACATGGACTCTCAGGAAATGCTTTGCTATTAGCTCTTTCCTCTTTAACATGAATTGAAATTAGTGTATTTCCTCTTATGGGTTTTTGCATGTAAGCCCCATCTGTCATTGTGGAATAAAAGTTATTTTTTCCCCTCTTTGAGGAGTTTTAGGCCTTATAGAGCAGGAAGAGTTGACTTCCCTCCTCCCCCTTTTCCCAGGGAAGAGCCTTTCCCACCCACTGAAATCCCATCTCCTAGGCAACTGCCTACAGTGCTTCAGGGATGAGCCTAAACTGCCTTTGAACTTCCAAGGTCAGGAGAAACGATGCCTTGCAGGCATGTGTCTGAAAAACACATGTTTAAGAAACCCACTACATCATGGCCCAAATCAGCCTTTTCATTAAAAAGTAGTAGGGTGAGTATTTTACAAAGAGTAGAGGCAGGTAAAAGATGAACAAGGCAACTGCTGTCACTCATGTGCTGCTCCTCTCACATTCAATATCCTACCTATTCATCACTTGCCATTGGTTTGTTTCCTTCCTTCTCCTGGAATCTAGTTTTATGGTTGGGGTCAGCAAAACTTCCCCCAGGAAGTCACTATGTGGGGACTCACCATCAAGATTTATTCTAAGAGGAGAGAAGGCACACTGCTACTTCTCTAGTCAAGGACTGAAAGTCAAGTTGATGGATGCCCACAATGAAATTGTGAAGGAAGTATTAACAAGTGCTGAGGTGGCTATGAGAGTGGACTCTAGTGTCAAACTGCCCAGGTTTGAATCCTGGCTCTGCTATTTTTTTTAAATTCCTCTGCGCCTCAGTTGTCTGTCTTGAAAACAGAAATAATGACAGTAATCTAATCAAGGGTTTGATATGAAAATTAAAGAGATTAATATGGGGGTGCCTGGGTGGCTCAGTCATTAAGTGTCTGCCTTCGGCTCAGGTCATGATCCCAGGGTCCTGGGATCGAGCCCCGCATTGGGCTCCCTGCTCCATGGGAGAAGCTCCCTGCTTCTCCCTCTCCCACTCCCCTTGCTTGTGTTCCCTCTCTCGCTGTGTCTCTCTCTGTCAAATAAATAAATAAAATCTTTAAAAAAAAGATTAATATGCAGGGTACTCAGTATAGTGCCTGGGATTTGGTAACTGCTCATTGCTAGATTTTTAAAAAATTAATGATGAGCATTGACATTTGACCAAACCTTACGGTCTGTAGATTCCCAAATGAGGCTTGGAAGCAATTGCTGAGAACATGACTACCCATTATTAACAAGAATGTCAGAGAGTGTAGTGGATAAACCAAGCAGTGCTGAGTGTGAATCCCAGGCTTTTCAGTACAATCAATATACATCTGTACTGTACCCACCATGTGCTTGTCGCTCCTGTAGACAGTAGAATGGATAACTATCAGACAAGGTTTTCTTGGTTATATGACCTTCGTTATTTGCTCTTTCTGTGCTTTACTTACCAGATCTGTAAAATGGGACTGTTCATTATAGCTACTTTATAAGATGATTGCTATTTTAGTAGTTAGCTATTACTTGGAAAATTGGTAAGGGACAGATCTTCTATCATTCTGGTTGAATTGAGTTATATCTGGGAATAAGCACACCAAATAGCATATGGGGGTAGAGGATATTTTTCATCCTCTTGGGCTTCCATGGACCAACTTATTCTCAGACAGCAGTCTAACATATCTTATTCATTACTTACTTGGCATAGTTTGCCTCTTGACATTGAAAAGCACCAGGGTTGGCCTCAGTGTCCTGTGGGCATCACATCATCCAAACTCCTTTGCCAATTATGACTTTTGAAACTTTTCTGATTCTAGAGAGGTTTTACTTTGCAAGTGGTAAAAATAGCTTGAGGTTTGATCTTGGGTCCCAGAAAAAGAAACAAGTCAGAGCTTTATCCTTCCCTACTTTCTCTACCCAATGCTGTTGTTTTGTATATGCTTACTGTAACATGTTGGCATGATTCCCCTGCCTCTGTGCTCTCTTAATTATTGTCAGGTAGCCCTGCTATAACACTTACTCCATCTTGACCTTGATTATATTACCTATTTATGTTTTTTGCGTTGCCCACTATTTATAACATTTATAACATACATTACATAAATTCATGTTTGTTGAGAATTCATTGTACCTGAGACACTGTGCTAAGTGCTTTAGATGCATTATCCTCTGTTATTACCACTCCCATCTTACAGATGAGGAAATGGAGGCTTCCAGAGATTAAGTGATTTGGCTAAACTCCTACAACTAGTAGGAGGTGGAATCAGAAAAGAATGCAAAACCCATGCTCTTAATGACTCAACTCTCCTACACTGTGGACCCAGGGATGGGGACCATGTTCTGTCCTCTTATTGTACTCCACAGCTCTGAGCACAGGGTTTTACACAATTGAGAAATTCATTAAAATTTCCTGAATCAAGCTGATTCCCAGCCAAGGTCCTATTCCAAATTTGGGGGTATAATTCTCCCTTCACAAACATGACTAGGTATCCGATATACTGTTTGGGGTGTTAATCTCTATAAGATTTCCCATAAACTTCTAAATGTTTCTTCCAGGTGCCAACTTTTATATTATTTTGGATTATGATATTTTTACAGATTCTGGCTAGCCCAACCCAGTCCCTTATGCCATTAGAAAGGCCAAATTCTCATAGTTTAGGTTTTATTGGCCAAGAGATCACAGTTCCAGCTTTTGTATATTTTGGACACAGATATATTTTGGCAAAGCTGGTCATCATGCTTATAAGACTAAAAGGATAATTTTTAAAAATGAGGACTAATGATATAACAATACAGAATATTAGAAATGGGAAGACCTAGGAAAGAAACTCTTAGGATCATCAGGATTATCCAGTCTCCTCAATTTTCAGATGAGAAACCCAAGGACCAAAGAAGAACAGGGAGTTCTCTGAGGTCTGTGGAGGAGCTGCAATTCATTTTAGGTCAGTCTTAATCAAATTTTCTTTTGACACACCAGGCTGATGCTTTGTGGTTTATGATTCAAAGTTATTGTTATTCATGTCTTTGATTCATTGCAAGTCAAAAGAAGAAAGAAAAGTACTTCCAGCTTTTCTCTTTTTTGTATACTTTCTTAAAAAATGACAAATTACATTCATCTATGTTCAGGTATATGAAAGTCTGTGAATCTCATCTATTTCAGCAACATTGGCTTCATGGCCATGAACAACATGCTAAGAGCTCTTACATTTTTTATTCTTCAAGTGAAAACATTTCTTTGTTCAATAGATTTGGTGGAAGTTTGTGGGAGAAACTACAAATTCAACACCAGATCTTAAAATTTTGTTTGTGTGTGTTAGGAATTTTTCATATAGGAGGAATTGTTGGGGGGGGGGGCATGATTTTAGTTGTACTTCTGGGTTCCATGTAAAACCCTCCTCTAACTGCCCTGACCACATGAGTGCCAAACTGGGAGTCTGGAAACCTATCTCTGCCACTGTCCCAATGGTGTGGCATCTCCATGTCATGTCATCTTACTCTCAAGAGAATAGGCCAGAGTAGGTCTGAGAATTTTTCTGACTCTATATTTGGTAATGTTCACTGATACGTCTTGAAGATAATGGTTAAAGAAAAAAGAGGAAGAGGAAATTGATGAATAGGCTCTAAGGTGGGGCAATCAATTGTCTATATGAAGGACTTTTTTTTTAATATGAAATTTTTAGAGGTGGTAAGAATGTTCCTTATCTGAGGTGGCTCTTATCCTCATGCTTAAAATTCCCACTCCCAGTACTTCATTCCTTTGAATTATGTTATGTCCCTTTTCTTGTATCTGTAAAATTTCTTTTCCCCTTTCCCCTCTTATGTTCAGTCCATTGTGTCTGGCACAGGGGCTTTATAGAAAAAAGTGAAAACACCAAAGAAGTGATTAGACCTGAGAATTTATATACCATTTTAACAGAGTGATAAATTGTGGAGATGTGACCAGACAACAGGACAAAGGGATTTGGGACTCCAGAAGGGGGACGTTGTGGACAGGTAAACATCAGGGGAAACTAATGGAAGATAAAGGTTATATCAGTAAGGTTTGGTGTGGGAGAGGAGACTAGGACACTTCTGTGAAGGGAAATTCATGTTACCTTTACAAATGGCAACTTATGCCCTGCTTTTAGACAGAAAGAGAGAGGGTAGAGAGCTTTTCTATTCCTCAATTGCCTTTAGCTTAAAATAATTCTAATGTCAAAGTGGCATATTTTGAAATGGTGTATTCTGATTCTCTTCACTTTCTCTTTGAAAACCTGGATATTCTTGCCAACTAGTCTCATTCTTCTCAGATGTTTTCTTCAATTTCTCTAGAGTGATTTTTTTTTTTCTTTTAGGTTTTGGAGCAAGGGGTGGGTGGTTAAATTCCTGGTGGGAGGGGGGCTGACTCCCAATCCCCTGTTTGTGCTCTCCTCCCCACCCCTCATCCTCTGCTGCACATAGTTTTTTTTAGCTGCAGCCATCTCTGGACTGGGCGGCACTTCCTCCTCTCTGCTCCTCACCTAACACTTGTCCATCCCTGTCTCTGTTCAAGACGTTTGTGAACATATCATTCTCTGTATGGTTTGTAACTTAAAAAAAAATTATGACCAATATAATGGTGTCTCAGAATGGGAAAGAGATAACTACTAATAGATTTGTAAATGCCTAAAATACACATAGCTCACTGCAATTTGTATTGGGTGTAAAGCCTGTTTTTAAAACCTTACTTAATAATAAACATTCCTCTAAATACTCATATAAATATTTGTACACCACTTACACAATTGACACATCAATGCTTACCAGCTTAATAAATGTTTCTCCAAATATTTAAACATTGGTTGCAAACTTATTTTAAAAACTCTTTAGGAGTTTATAACAATTATAAGCTGCTATATCAGAATATTTTAAATACTCTAAGTACCTAAGATACTGATCATAGAAACAAACATTTTTTTCATGATCACTAAACTGATTATTATAGTGTGGTTAAAAATTCAATCTAAAGTGTGAATGTTGTGAGGGAGGAAAAGATGGTGGAGGAGTAGGAGACCTTATTCCAACCTGTCCCCGGAATTGAGCTGGATATCTACCAGACCACTCTGAATACCCACGAAATCAGCTTGAGATGTAAGAAGATATATCTGGATCTCTACAAACAGAATATCGCAGGTGGTTGGTTTCAAGGTATGAAGCGGGGAGCTGTGATTCCATGGGCACATATCCGAAGACAAATGGAAGGGGGAGGGAGCTGCCATAAGTGCTAGCGCCAAAAAGGTGAAATAACATAGGAGCGCAAAAGTCTCCTGCGCTGGGGACCGGGCACAGACTCAGACCAGTAGCAATGGGGAATGGACTTTAGGGCAGCACCCCCAGACTGAAACCTGGAGCGGCAGGGCCACATGTGTGAACTGGGGGTGGCTGGCGCACAACCCAGGATGTTGCAGTTTATAGCACCATAGACAGAAACGGAGATAGTGTGGACTGGAGAGCTCACTGAAGAACAGACTGCAATCTCTCTGCTCTGAGGCAGAGGGTTGGAAATGATCTCTTCTGCTCTGACTCTTGGAAGAGATGCAGAAAGCCACCAGGGAAAGCTGTCAGAGAACAAAGGCCCCAAAAAACCGGTTTTCACTGAGCCCATCCCCCACCACAGGGAGCAGGGCAACTCTGCCCAAACAGGGTTACCTGAGTAACAGCACAGCAGGCCCCTCCTCCAGAGGACAGGCTGGGAGAACAAGAGGCCAACAACCCTAAGGTCCCTATAAAACAGGTGCATCTTGCTTGGGTTGTGGTTAATAATTTGGACTCTGTACATTCCCTCAACCACTCCTCAACAGAATGACTAGGAGGAGGAACCCCCAAAATAGGAAAGACTCAGAGACTGTGACTTCTGCCACAGATTTACAAATGAATACAGATACAACCAAGATGTTGGACATGGAATTCAGGGTAGCAGTTGTGAAGACAATAGCTAGAATGGAGAAATCAATTAATGGCAACATAGAGTCTCTAAGGGCAGAAATGAAAGCCGAACAGGCAGAACTTAAAAATGCTATCAATAAGTTCCAATCTAATTTAGATAATCTAACAGCTAGGGTAAGTGAGGCAGAAGAATAAATTAGTGATCTAGAAGACCAATCGATAGAAAAGAAGGAAAAAGAGGAGGCCAGGGAAAAACAACTCAGAATCCATGAAAATAGAATCAGAGAAATACGTGACGACATGAAACGTTCCAGTGTCAGAATTATTGGGATCCCTGAGGGGGTGGAGAGAGAGAGAGAGAGAGGACTAGAAGATATATTTGAGCAAATCATAGCTGAGAACTTCCCTAATCTGGGGAATGAAACAAACATTCGTGTCCTAGAGGCAGAGAGGACCCCTCCCAAGATCAAGGAAAACAGGCCAATGCCTCGGCATGTAATAGTAAAACTTGCAAATCTTAGAACCAAGGAAACCATCTTAAGGGCAGTTAGGGGGAAGAGATTCCTTACGTACAGAGGGAGGAACATCAGAATAATGTCAGACCTATCCACAGAGACCTGGCAAGCCAGAAAGGGCTGGCAAGACCTATTCAGGGTATTAAACAAGAAGAACATGCAGCCAAGAATACTTTATCCAGCAAGGCTGTCATTTAGAATGGATGGAGAGATGCGAGCTTCCAAGACCGGCAGAAACCGAAAGAATATGTGACCACTAAGCCGTGCCTGCATGAAATATTAAGGGGGGTTCTATAAAAGGAGAAAGACCCCAAGAGTGACATACAACAAAAATTCACAGAGACAATTATAGAAACAAGGTCTTCACAGGCAACATGATAACAATAAATTCATATCTTTCAATAATCACTGTCAACGTGAATGGCCTAAATGCTTCCATAAAATGGCACAGGGTTGCAGATTGGATAAAAAGACAGGACCCACCCATATGCTGGCTACAGGAGACTCAGTTTGAACCTAAAGATACATCCAGACTGAAAGTGAAGGGATGGAGATCCATCTTCCATGCCAATGGACCTCAAAAGAAAGCTGGGGTAGCAATTCTTACATCAGACAAATTAGATTTTAAGCTAAAGACTGTAGTTAGAGACACAAAAGGACACTATATCATTCTTAAAGGGTCTATCCAACAAGAAGATCTAACAGTTGTAAATATCTACACCCCCAACATGGGAGCAGCCATCTACATAAGCCAACTGTTAACCAAAATAAAGAGTGATATTGATAACAATACGTTAATTGTAGGAGACTTCAATACTCCACTCTCAGCAACAGACAGATCATCTAAGCAGAAAATCAACAAGAAACAAGAGCTTGGATGATGCACTGAGCCAGATGGACCTCATAGATATATACAGAACATTCTACCCTAGAACAACAGAATACTCATTCTTCTCAAGCGTACAAGGAACTTTCTCCAGAATAGACCACATACTGGGTCACAAATCAGGTCTCAACTGATACCAAAAGATTGAGATGATTCCCTGCATCTTCTCAGACCATAATGCTTTAAAACTGGAACTCAATCACAAGGAAAAAATTGGAAGAAATTCAAACACTTGGAAGCTAAAGACCACTCTGCTCAAAAATGTTTGGGTCAACCAGGAAATCAAAGAAGAACTTTAACAATTCATGGAAACCAATGAGAATGAAAACACATCAGTCCAAAACCTATGGGATACTGCAAAGATGGTCCTAAAGGGGAAATACACAGCCATTCAAGCCTCACTCAAAAAAATAGAAAAATCCCAAATTCACCAACTAACTTTACACCTTCTAGAGAAAAAGCAACAAACGATGCCTAAGCCATGCATTAGAAGAGAAATAATTAAGATTAGAGCAGAGATCAATGAATTAGAAACCAGAAACACAGTAGATCAGATCAGCGAAACTAGAAGCTGGTTCTTTGAAAGAATTAATAAGATCGATAAACCACTGGCCAGACTTATCCAAAAGAAAAGAGAAAGGACCCAAATTAATAAAATTATGAATGATAGGGGAGAGATCACGACTAACACCAAGAAAATAGAAACAATTAGTAGAAATTATTATCAACAACTATATGCCAATAAATTAAGCAACCTGGAAGAAATGGATGCCTTCCTGGAAACCTGTAAACTGCCAAGACTGAAACAGGAAGAAACTGACAACCTGCATAGACCAATAACCAGTAAGGAGATTGAAGCAGTGATCAAAAAGCTCCCCAAAAAACAAGAGTGCAGGGCCTGATGGATTCCCTGGGGAATTCTACCAAACATTCAAAGAAGAAATAATACCTATTCTCCTGAAGCTGTTTCAAAATAGAAACAGAAGAAAAGTTTCCAGACTCATTCTATGAGGCCAGCGTTACCTTAATCCCCAAACCAGACAAAGACCCCAATGAAAAGGAGAATTTCAGACCGATATCCCTGATGAATATGGATTCCAAAATTCTCAACAAAATCCTAGCTAATAGGATCCAACAATACGTTAAAAGGATCATCCACCACGACCAAGTGGGATTTATCCCCAGGATGCAAGGTGGTTCAACATTCACAAATCAATCGTGTGATAGAACACATTAATAAGAGAAGAGGGAGGAACCATAGGGTCCCTCAATTGATGCAGAAAAAGCATTTGACAAAATACAGCATCCTTTCCTGATTAAAACTCTTCCGAGTATAGGGATAGAGGGAACATACCTCAACTTCATAAAATCCATCTATGAAAAACCCACAGTGAATATCATCCTCAATGGGGAAAAGCTGAGAGCCTTTCCCTTAAGATCAGGAACACGTCAAGGATGCCCACTCTCACCACTATTGTTCAACATAGTACTAGAAGTCCTGGCAACAGCAATCAGACAACAAAACGAAATAAAAGGTATTCAAATTGGCAAAGAAGAAGTCAAACTCTCTCTCTTCACAGATGACATGATACTTTATGTGGAAAACCCAAAAGACTCCACCCCCAAATTACCAGAGCTCATACAGCAATTCAGTAATATGGCAGGATACAAAATCAATGCACAGAAATCAATTGTTTTCCTATACACTAACAATGCAACTATAGAAAGAGAAATTAGAGAAATGATTCCATTTATAATAGCACCAAAAACCATAAGATACCTTGGAGTAAACCGAACTAACCAAAGAGGTAAATGGTCTATACTCTAGAAACTACAGAACACTTGTGAAAGAAATTGAAGAAGACACAAAAAGATGGAAAAACATTCTATGCTCATGGATTGGAAAAATAAACATTGTTAATATGTCTATGCTACCCAGAGCAATCTATACCTTCAACACCATCCTGATCAAAATTCCAATAACATTTTTCAAAGTGCTGGAATAAACAATCTAAATTTGTTTGGAATCAGAAAAAGATCCTGAATCACCAAGGAAATGTTGAAAAAGAAAAACAAAGCTGGGGGCATCACATTGTCTGATTTCAAGCTGTATTACAAAGCAGTGATCACCAAGACAGCATGGTACTGGCACAGTACCAAAACAGACATATAGACCAGTGGAACAGAATACAGAGCCCAGATATGGACCCTCAGCTCTATGGTCAAATAATCTTCGACAAAGCAGGAAAAAATATGCAATGGAGAAAAGATTCTCTTCAATAAACGGTGCTTGGAAAATTGGACAGGTATATACAGAAGAATGAAACTCGACCATTCTCTAACACCATACACAAAGATAAACTCAAAATGGATGAAAGACCTCAATGTGAGACAGGAATCTATCAAAATCCTAGAGGAGAATATAGGCAGTAACCTCTTTGACATCGGCCACAGCAACTTCTTTCAAGATACATCTCCAAAGGCTAGTGAAACAAAAGCAAAAATGAACTTTTGGGACTTCATCAAGATAAAAAGCTTCTGCACAGCAAAGGAAACAGTCAACAAAACAAAGAGGCAACCCACAGAATGGGAGAAGATATTTGTAAATGACACTACAAAGCGCTGATTTCCAAGATCTATAAAGAACTTCTCAAACTCAACACCCAAAAAACAAATAATTAAGTCCAAAAATGGTCAGAAGACATGAACAGACACTTCTCCAAAGAAGACATACAAATGGCTAACAGACACATGAAAAAATGCTCAATATCACTCAGCATCAGGGAAATACAAATCAAAACCCCAACGAGACACCACCTTATACCAGTCAGAATGGCTACAACTAACAACTCAGGAAACAACAGGTGTTGGTGAGAATGTGGAGAAAGGGGAACCATCTTACACTGTTGGTGGGAATGCAAGCTGGTACAGCCACTTTGGAAAACAGTGTGGAGTTCTTCAAAAATTTAAAAATAGAGCTACCCTATGACCCAGCAATTGCACTACTGGGTATTTACCCCAAAGACACAGATGTCGTGAAAAGAAGGGCCATATGCACCCCAATGTTCATAGCAACAATGTCCGCAATTGCCAAACTGTGGAAAGAGCTGAGATGCCCTTCAACAGATGAATAGATAAAGATGTGGTCCATATATACAATGGAATATTACCCAGCCATCAGAAAGGTTTTTTTTTTTTAATAGAAATCTGGACATTAAAAAAAAAAGAAGAAGAAATCTAGACATTTTGGGTATTATGGTACTCTGAGTCTTGTTTAAACCTGCTATCTTAGCTGGCTTTTTCTTGAAACAACTCTGGTAGGGGAAGGTGGGGGGCACTGCCTTATACTGTCAGATGGGGGTGGAAGTTTGTTTCTCACTTGACTTTTGTTGAAATAAAATATATATAGTGTAATATATATAATATGTATAGAGTAATATATATAATGTAATATATATAGTGTAATATATAGTGTAATATATATAATAATATATATATAATGTAATATCTAGAGCAACCACCAAAAAAGTTACACAAAGACAAACTACTAAATAACATTATAGAGACTCAAAATGTAATTATAAAATATGTTTAAGCAACACACAGGAAGGCAGAAAAAAAGACCAAAAAAAGCATAGACAACAAACACAAATAAAAAATGATAGATTTAAACTCTAACATACTAATACATTAAAAAATAAATGGTCAAAATACATCAATTAAAAGACAGAGATTAGCAGAATGGATTAAAAAACATGACCCAACTCTACACTGTCTACAAAAAAATCACTTCAAATATAACAGTATAGGCAGGTTAAAATGAAAGGATAGAAAAAGATTATTACACAAATATTATTTAAAATAAAGTAGGAGTAGCTATATTAATATTATATAAATTGACTTCAAAACAAAATTACCAGAAAGGGGGA
Organism: Phoca vitulina; assembly: GCF_004348235.1. NCBI lineage: Eukaryota > Metazoa > Chordata > Mammalia > Carnivora > Phocidae > Phoca > Phoca vitulina. The sequence goes on from NW_022589709.1 coordinate 1,438,181, forward strand.
GTAACATTATATAATGATAAAAAGATCAATCCACCAAAATGACATAGAAATCCTAAATGTGTATGTAGCAAATAGCAGAGCTGCAAAATACATGAAGCAAAAACTGATGGAATTGAAAGAAGAAATTGATAAATGCAAAATTATAGTTGGAGACCTCTATCCTCCTCAATTTATAGAACAATTAGACAGAAAATCAGCAGATACAGAAGAACTCAAAATATCAATCAATAGGATCTAACCAATGTTTATAAAACACTCTGCCTAACGACAGAATACATTCTTTTCAAATGCCCATAGAATATAGACCATTTCTCTATTTGACTGTGACTAATCTGTTATTTAATCCTTTTGTTTAGTTCTTAATTTTTTGTCAAGCATAACATACATTCAGAAAATTGCAGATTGATGACACATGTAACCACCATCCAGCTCAACTACATTATTGGCACCCCAGAAGCCCCCTTTATGCTCCTTTCTATTGCTAATCCCTCACTTCCTCCTTTGGAAGTAACTATCTTAACTTCTAAAACTACAGACTAGTTTTGCATGTTTTCAGATTTTATATAAATGGAATAACAGTACATATTCTTTGGTTCTGGCTTTTTTCATTCACAATTACATCTATGAAATTCATTCATGTTATTGCAAGTAGTAATATATATTTTTTAATATCTACTGCTGTAGAGCACTACAATGTAGGTAGTACAATGTATTGATCCATTCTACTGATGATGGACGTTTAGGCTCTTTGAAGTTTGGAACTATTACAAATAGCTATGGACATTCTTGTGTATGTCTTCTGATTTTATTATTAAGTTTAATTATTTATTTATGTTTGATATTTACCTAAATTGTTATATATTATGTTTATATACTTAAATTTGATATTTACCTAAAGTGGAATTGCTAATTTATACATTAAGCGTATATTCAACTTTAATAGACAATGACGAACTCTTTTCTAAAGGGGTTGTACCAATTTATACTCTCATCAGCAATCATAAGCATTCCTGATCTTCACATCTTTGTCAACACCTGATAATGTCTATCTATTTTCTATGCCTTTTTGTTGTCTTATCATGATATTATTTTGTATTTCCCTATTTACTAGTAGAGTTAAGCACCTTTTCATATGTTTATTAGCTCTTTGAATATTCCCATTTGTGAAGTTCCTATTATATTGCCCATTTTAAAAAATTAGGTTGTCTTTTTCTTCATGATTTCTTTTAAAGTTCTTTTAAAGTATATAGTCTGAACTCGGGCCCTTCTCAGTTGTATTTATTGGAAACATATTTTGCCATTCTCTCTTTCCATTCTCCTAAAGGGTTCTTCTGACAAACAAAAATTACTCATTTTAAGGTGGTCCAATTTACTTTTCCCTTTGTGGGTAGGAATCTTTTTGTATCTTATTTAAGAAAATTTTTCATATTTCAAGGTCAAAGAAATTACCTTCTGCAAGAAGATAGAAGTGTTACTGGAACTTGTAAATGGTGTGATGTAAGGATCAAGATTCATTTTGTGTATGGATAGCTAATAGACTCAAAATCACTTATTGAAAATCATCCTTTTCCCCACTGCTCTGTAGTACTACTTTTGTCATAAATCAACTATCCATGTGTAGTTTCCAGACTCTTTATTCTATTCCTTTGGTTTATTTGCCTATCTTGGCCCAAACACCACAGTATCTTAATCGTAAGTTTTCATATCCAGGAAAGCCTACCACTTTGTTCATTTTCAAGATTGTTTTCACTATTCTTATTCTGTTATATTTACATATATATTTTACAATTAGCTTTACAATTCCCCCACCCCCAAAAGAGAAAGCCATGCTGCCCTCACTTCTCCTACTTCCTTTTCTCTTTCTGAACAATTTAATCTTGACATCTTTAAGTATGACAGAGCAAGGTAAGTATCCACAGGGGATGAGATAAGCCAACTTTACAGAAGGATGTCAGAGCCTAAGCAGGGTGAGCAGGGAGTCCATACTTTTAAAAAATTATTATTAAAGACAATTTTTAAAGCAGTTTTAGGTTTACAAAAAAACTGAGGGAAAAGTATAGAGATTTCCCAAATACTCCCTGCCCACACATGCATAGCCTCCTCCACTATCCTCCAGTATCACTCACCAGAGTGGTACATTTTTTTTTTGTTTGTTTGTTTTTTACCAAGGATGAACCTACATTGACTTAACAATCATAACCACCCAAAGTCCATAATTTACCTAAGAGTTCACTCTTTGTGTTGTACATTCATGATTTGGACAAATATATAGGTTTGGACAAATATATAATGATATGTATCTACCAATATCATATCATATAGAGTAGTTTTAGTTCCTCCCCCCAAATCTTTTGTTTTTCTTGTTGATCTCTTCCCCATTCCTACCACCCATACCTGGAAACCACTGACCTTTATATTGTCTTCATAGTTTTACCTTCTCCAAAATCTCACATAGTTGTAATAAAATATGTAACCTTCTAAGATCGGTTTATTTCACTTAGCAATGTGCATTTAAATTTCCTCCATGTCTTTTTGTGGTTTGATAGCTCATTTCTTTATAGAACTGAATAATATTCCATTGTCTGGGTGTAATAAAGTTTATCCAGTTACATGCTAAAGGACATCTTAGCTGCTTCCAAGTTTTGGCAATTATGAATAAGGCTGCTGTAAACATCTATGTGCAGGTTCCTGTGTGGACACAGTTTTCAATTCCTTTGGGTAAATACCAAGAAACACAATTGCTGGGCCCTCTGGTAAGATTATGTTCAGTTTTATAAGTCTGGTGGGCCTTTCATCTTATGAACAATGTGCACTGTGTGCCTCATCTCAATTCCCTTCTTCCTTTGTTCATTTGGAAAGTCAAAACTGACTTTAAAGGCCAACTTCAGTCATTGCATACCAATGTGTTTGCCTCTGGCATTTTATAATTCTTTCTTTTCTTATCATGCTTTTTTTATTCTCTGGATCAAGGGTAAGGGTATGTTTATTTCGTATGAAGTTGCCAAAGTGTCTTCCAGATTGGCTCTACCATTTTGCATTCCCACCAGCAATGAATGAGAGTTCCTGTTGCTCCACATCCTCATCAACATTTGGTGTTGTCAGTGTTCTAGATTTGGACCATTTCAATAGGTGTGTGGTGGTATTTCATTGTTGTTTTAGTTTGCATTGTCCTGATGACATATGCTGTGGAGCACCTTTTCATATGCTTGCCATGATTATTTCTTTGGTAAGGTGTCTGTTAAGGTCTTTGGCCTATTTTTTTATTTAGGTTATTTAGGTTGTTCATTTTCTTTTTTCTTTTTGTATTTCTTGGATAATAGTCCTATGCCAAATGTGTCTTTTGCAAATATTTTCTCCTAGTCTTTGTCTTGTCTTCTAATTTTCTTGATATTGTCTCTGGAAGAGCAGAAGTTTTTAATTTCAGTAAAGTCTGGTTTCTTAATTATTTCTTTCATGGATCATGTCTTTTGGTATTATCATCCAAATCCCCAAATTGAGTAGGCCAATGATTATGGTATCTCATTGGGAACTTATTTTTCAGCCAGTGCTTAAGGTAAGACAAACTACCTCAGTGACTCCTTTTGATAACAAATGGACATTTTTCCCAGTCTACCCACTCACTAGAATCTAATTTTATTCCAAGTGTGAGATCCTGCAACCCACCTAGGATATAACTTAGCTTTGACCACATGCAGATATTAAAATCTAAGTCCCATGTTTAGAGACCAAAAATCCCACCTCCAGTCCTACCCCAGAGCAGTGAATGCTTCTGCTTGACATTCTCTGCTTCAATATCTTCTCCATTTCTGAACCCTAGAGATTTTTGTTACAATCTTACAAGTGCAGCTATGCATAAAATATGATGTTTAAGCATTGTCATATTTCCCCCAGTGCTGCTAGGGGTTTTATGACAGTTTTCAGATTAAGTACTGTATATGTATTATGAGGATCAGAACTCCTTTAGCCTTTCTTTACCTCAGTTTCCTCATCTGACCTGAGAATTAACAAACTAAAATACATCAAGTATCTGGCAAGCAGATGACCTATAAAAGGAAGCAACTATTTTTGTTATTACACCATAATTATTTAACCTATTGCTGACTATATTTGCTTACTACTTCTTTCTATTACAGATAACACCTTAATGTGTACACATGAGTATAAATCTTTGTCATTCATGATTATCTCCTGAGGTTAAATGCCAAGAAAAATCATTTCTAGGATTATTTTTACCTTTTTAAGACTCTTTTATTTAAATTCAGTAGCCAACATATAGTACATCATTAGTTTTTGAGGCAGTGTTCAACGATTCATTAGTTGCATATAACACCCAGTGCTCATCATATCACATGCCCTCCTTAATGCCCATCACCCAATTACCTCATCCTCCTACCCACCTCCCTTTCCACAACCCTCAGTTTGTTTCCTAGAGTCAAGAGTTTCTCATGGTTTGTCTCCCTTTCTGATTTCTTCCCATTAAGTTTTCTCTCCCTTCCCCTATGTTCCTTTGCGCTATTTCTTATATTCCACATATAAGTTAAACCATATGATAATTGTCTTTCTCTAATTGATTTATTTCACTTAGCATAATACCCTCCAGTTCCATCCATGTCGATGTAAATGGTGATTATTCATCCTTTATGATGGCTGAGTAATATTCCATTGTACATATGAACCACATCTTTATCTATTCATCTGTTGAAGGACATCTCAGCTCCTTCCATAGCTTGGCTATTGTGAACACTGCTGCTATGAACACTGGGGTGCAGGTGATCCTTTTTTTCACTATGTCTGTATCTTTGGGGTAAATACCCAGTAATGCAATTGCTGGGTCATAGGGTAGCTCTATTATTAACATCTTGAGGAACCTCCATACTGTTTTCCAGAGTGGCTGCACCAGCTTGCATTCCCACCAACAGTGTAAGAGGGTTCCCCTTTCTCCACATCCTTGCCAACATTTGTTGTTTCCTGTCTTGTTGATTTTAGCCATTCTAACTGGTGTAAGGTGGTATCTCATTGTGGTTTTGATTTGTATTTCCTTGATGACAAGTGATGTGGAGCATTTTTCATTGGCCATTTGTATGTCTTCTGTGGCGAAGTGTCTGTTCCTGTTTTTGCCCATTTTTTGACTGGATTATTTGTTTTTTGGGTGTTGAGTTTGAGAAGTTCTTTATGGATCTTAGATACCAGCCCTTTATCTGTTACATCATTTGCAAATATCTGCTCCCATTCCGTAGGTTGTCTTTTAGTTTTGTTGACTGTTTCCTTTGTCGTGCAGAAGCTTTTAATCTTGATGAAGTCCCAATAGTTCATTTTTGCTTTTGTTTCCCTTGACTTTAGAGATGTGTCTTGCAAAAAGTTGCTGTGGCTGAGGTCAAAGAAGTTACTGCCTCTGTTCTCCTCTAGGATTTTAATAGATTCCTGTCTCACATTTTGAGTTTATCTTTGTGTGTGGTGTAGGAGAATGGTCCAGTTTCATTCTTCTGCATGTGGCTGTCCAATTTTCCCAGCACCATTTATTGAAGAGGCTGTCTTTTCCATTGGATATTCTTTCCTGCTTTGTTGAAGATTAATTGATATATATTTTCAAGTTGCCCTCCAACAAGGATTTACCAAGCTGCAATCCCACCAGGATTGTGTTGCAGTGCCCATTTTATCCTGTATTGTCACTAATACTGGCTAATATAATTTTTAAAATGTTTTCAAAATTGATAGGTAAAAGTTGTACTCTGTAAAATTGGCAATCCTTTGTTATCATAAGGTCTAAGCATGAAAAAATACTAATAAAAGGTATAGATTGTAGAATCCTAATAAAGAACTTCTCTGTGACCCAAGAGTATATCTAATTTCATAAGAAGATAACACATGAAAGTTGGAAGCAAGGTTTAATGGATCTGAAAAGAGCTCTGATGGTTGCAGGAGGAAGAGAAAGTTTAGAAAGTAAGATCAAGCTACCGCCAATTCCTGGCATGTGTGCCTCCACTTCCCTTTCCCTGTACACATCAGACATACCTAACTGATCACAGAACTCCTTCCCACTGAGCTCGGAAGCAACCTCAGTACTGTTCTCAATATAGTACTCCAGACAGCAATTGATAATAGTTGTCTCATAAGATAAAGTCTCTTTACCCTCCTTGATTTAGTAGATTATAATTTTAGGTTATGCCATGAGTAAAAGGTATATAATATTTAATGTTGTTTTGTATTTGAGCCAGTGCAATTTGTAGCTGAATACAAATGCCATTCCTTACAGGATCTGTTTACCCAGCATGGAGCCAACCTCATGATCATTGCTGGAAAAGTCTTCCTCCTCAGGGCAGGACAAAAGGAAAAGGATAATACCTGAAGTCCAGAAGATCATCTAAGTAACAGTACCTGAGTTGCCCGGGTAGAGTGGGCTTCCAATGGGAAGTATAATGCAATCAGATGATCTTCAAAAAACACCTGACCTTTAGCAAAGTCTATTTCCTTTCTGAAAGCAAGAGGAGGAGAACAGGGAGTGAACATCTGCTTCTGCTGTCTTCCTCTTTGGCCTGTGAGGCTTCAGGTCAAAGTCACCAGAACTCATCAACCTCAAATGCCTCCAAAAAAATGAGGGAGTTCCCAAATAAATTCCAGACAGTGGAGGCTCTAAATGTATTGAGAACTTATTTTTCACCTCAGCATGAAGGTGAGCTCTCCATGGAGGTGAGCTCTCCAGAGAGAAACCCTGACACAGAGGTGTCAATCCAGGAGTCCTGGAAAGAGGTTTCTTCTTGGCCCGGGCCTCAGTTTTTTTGACAGAGATATAGATTTGTTAGTTAGCCTCTACACAAGGGACAACCCAGATCAGAGTCTTTATGCCAATCTGACAGCATCTAAGTCCCCCTCCCTCATTTGTTTTTCTACTTCTGGCATCTCACTCTAGGGTGCTAATCTAAGGGTTGTCTGTTAATGTAGTATTAGGACAGTAAGCAAAATGACATAGATCACAAAATTCAACTACCATCAAGTGAATTTTCCCAACATAAACAAATATGTTTGTAATTCTCCTCCATCCAACCTAAGTATTTATATGATTAACCCAGCCTATATTTTGTGGCCCTTTGAGCCAATCAGGTCACTTCTTAGAACCTGTTTTCTCCTCAAAAATGGCAATATTCCTTTTCATTATGAGTAAATACCTTTATTCTAGCATATACATCTCTAACCATACAAGCTACTCTCTCTCTCATGACACTTTGTCACGTATGAGCACACATACATTCTTTCTACCCTGTCCAGGTCCTGCTTCTTCTTATATCCCACTTGCAGCCAGAACAAGGCCATGATTCCTTCAAGTGGGATTGGGAGGGGTTTTAGACAGTGAGGGCAAAGAGAGGGCATAGAGATGTCCAAGATGGGGAGGGGTCTGCTCTCAAGATGCATTAAATATAATCAAAACTTGGTTCTGCAAAAGTTAATACCTGATAGTATAACTCCTCTACTTATTGTACTAAAGAATCACTGTCTGCTTCTTCACCCTTGTGTTTAATTTTTAAACACCCCTTTCTATTCTTAGCATCCCTTGCCTTCCATATGCTAGTCTCCAGGAAAGGAAAGAAAAACACACCCAGGCATACACATGCTCTTCGCCAAGCTAGAATGCTCCCACCCTTTCTTCTCTCCCTAACAAACTCCTCCTTACCCTTCTCTCTCTCCTCTGTGAAAATGTGGGCTCTCCCTGGGAGACCTAGGCATTCCTCCCTAATGTTCCTTCTGCACTCTGCTAGAGCAATTCTGTCTATGTTTCCCAAGTGTGACACAGGTCTACCTTTCTGCTACACTGTGAGCTCTTTGAAGATACGGACCCTTGCTTCTGATCTGCCTTTCTCCATCATTTAGCCCACTGTTGGGCACCTGTGTGTCATGTGATAAATGTTGTTGGATGATTGGATGGATGGATCGTCATGATAGTCTGCCATTACACCAGTTAAGAATCTTAGAGTATGAAGGCTGGAAAGAACCACATAGCTTTTATGGTTCAATTTCTTCTTTTCAAAGCTGAGGCCTACAGAAAAGTGACTTAACTTAGGTTACCTAATGATCAGGAAGGCCAGGATCAGGAAGAGGCAACTGAGATGATTCATTCAAATCAGAATCAAATCCTGACTTTATTTAAAATTGACTTTTTTTCATCAAAGACTTTTGATACTAATTTCAATTTTTTAAATGTTTCATCAAAATATGATTTATCTTGATTAGTGTGTTTTTTTGCACCTCCTTACATTTTGTTCCTGAGGCAAGTACCTTACTCACCTTACCCTAGGTTCTGGCCTTGTAAGAAATGAGAATTTAAAAGAGTTACAAAAACAAATGATCAAGCCTCCATGACACACATCTTCAAACAAACCTTCATGATTTTCTATAATGTCAGTCTATTTCTGAATGGAAAGAGATTTTATACTTTGGAGCATGGACTTATTAACTCATTATCTAATTGCTGAGATTACATACATTTCTCTGCTTATAAAGTAATCTCTTAAAATATGCCAATTTATTAGATTTTTGTGGTCATCAACTATGCAAAATCATTTCACTTTAAGTAAATTCTCTTAATTGGGGCAGTGTAGATGATCAACATCCACTTTGAGATTTATGTCACAAGGAAGACACCATGGGGTTGATTTAAGGCATTTTTACCAAGTAAAATAGAACTTTTGATCATATTTTACTATCAGTGCTATTCCTTTGAAGCTGTCCAGTACTGTATTATTACCAATGATGATGATAACAACATTAAAATAAAGACATGTAAGAAAATGAAACTAAACAATGTCACCTTACTACAATAAATAGGAAATATTACCAAAGACCCCTGAAAACACAATGAATCTGTAGATCAGATGGTTAGTGGCTTAAATCCCAACAGTAAAGGATATACTTGTTATGCTAAAGCTGCTTACAGGTGCTGTCTGATTCTAAAGTGACTCTTTGAACCAGAAGTTAAAGCTAAAGTCACAGAGCCAGATTTACAGATCATATGCTAGCATCATCACTAGCCTGCATTATTACCCTAGGCAAGCAATTTGATCTCTTCATGTGTCAATCACACAGCTAGGCAGCTGTTACACTGCTACCTTCTGCAGAACTTGTTGGAAGGAAGATTTAATAACTCATCCCAAAAAGGAGGGGGGAGAGAAACAAAGACTTTCTTAAAAAAGAACTGGAAAGTGTCAAGTGGCAGAACTCAAAGAGGACCCATTAGGACCCATCTTGCATGGTAGATGTAACCAATGACCAGTGGAGGATACCATTGCATGATGAACCTTCACCACAACAGAGAATTAAAAGGCCATTTAAAGAAGTTGACCCATATCAACATTAAAATAAGTCTAAAAAAGAATGCAAATAAAATAAAACTTTGATGGGGAGCCAGATCGCGGAGGAGTAGGAGACCTAAATTTCATCTGGTCCCAGGAATTCAGCTAGATAGTTATCAAACCATTCTGAACACCTACAAACTCAACAGGAGATTGAAGAAAAGAATAGCAGCAACTCTCTGAACAGAAAAGTGACCACTTTCTGGAAGGTAGGACATGTGGAGAAGTGAATCCAAGGCGATATTCAGGAAGACAGATGGCGGGGGAGGGGGCCTCTGTCAGCCACTTCTGGCAAGTGATAGAGCTGCGGAGCACAAAATCGGAACTTTTAGAAGTACGCTCCGCTGAGGAACATCACTCCAGTGGCTAAGCGGTGGATGGAACTCTTGCTGGGACAGTGTGGTCTCAGGACCCTCGGGGTCACAAGAAGACCGGGGGTGCCTGAGTGCGGCAGAGCTCCCAGGTATCAGAGTGGGGAAGCCGGCTGCAAAGACGGAGCCGAGGAGTGGGGTCTCAGCTCGGGGTTGCCATAAACTGTGATCTGTGGCACAGTCGGGCCACTGCTTTTCCAGCAGGGACCCAACAAGCGGCAGATCCAGGGAGACTCCCCTTCCTCCCCCAGGAGGAGCAGTGTGGGAGCACACCGCAGGGATCTGCAGGGTTTGGAGACTCCACACCGGGTCATGAGACAGAGATAGAAACGCTTGGTCACAGGCCGGGTGAGGACGGAGTGCGGCCAGAGACCAGGGAGACGGGAGTGACTGACTGCTTTTCTCTGGGGGCTCACTGAGGAGTGGAGCCCCGAATTCTTGGCTCCTCCAGGGCGAAGATTGGGATGGCGCCATTTCACTCTCGTCCTCCAAAGCTGTACGGAAAGCTTGCAGGGAACAAAAGCTCCCGAGAGCAAACCCGAGCAGATTAGTTAGCCCAGACCGGCAAGGGCGGGGCAATTCCGCCTCTGGCAAAGACATATGGGAACCACGGCAACAGGCCCCTCCCCCAGAAGATCAGCAAGAACAGCCAGCCAAGACCAAGTTTACTGATCAATGAGAACGGCAGAACTCCAGAACTACAGCACATAGAAGTCATGGCTTTTTTCCCATGATTCTTTAGTCTTTTGAAGTTAATTTTTTAAATTTTCTTTATTTTTTCTTTTTCTATTTTTTCTTTTTCTTTTTCCCTTTTTCAACCAACATCCTATCAATTCCTTTTTTAAAAATCTTTTTTAATTTTCATTTTTAGAGTCATATTCTATCCATTGTAGTTAACCTTATTTTTTGTATATATGTAAGTTTTTCTTTCTTTAAAATTTTGGGATACAGTTTCTTCTGACAGACCAAAATATACCCTAAATCTCTAGTGTATGGCTTTATTCTAGTCTCCTGCCTGATCACATTCTCTCCCCCTTTTTTTTTAATCCTCTTCTTTCTTTTTTCAACCAACTTCTTATCAATTCCTTTTATAAAATCTTTTATAATTTTCATCTTGACAGTCATATTCCATCTCTTCACTGTATTTACCCTTATTTTTGTACTATATGTTTTTCTTTCTTTAAAATTTTGGGAGGCAGTTTCTTCTAATGGACCAAAATATGCCCAAAATCTAGTGTGTGGCTCTGATTTATTCACCAGCCTGATCATAATCTTTTTTTTTTTTTTTTCCTTTCCCTTTCTTTTCCCCCCAGTTTCAGGTCTCTTCTGATTTGTTTAGTGTATATCTTTCTGGGGTTGTTGTTACACTGTTAGCATTTTGTTCTCTCATTCATCTATTCTCCTCTGGACAAAATGACAAGACGGAAAAACTCACTTCAGGAAAAAGAACAAGAGGCAGTACCGACTGTCAGGGACCTAATCAATACAGGCATTAGTAAGATGTCGGAACTAGAGTTCAGAATGACGATTATAAAGATACTAGCTGGGTTTGAAAAAAGCATGGAAGATACTAGAGAATCCCTTTCTGGAGAAATAAAAGAACTAAAATCTAACCAAGTTGATATCAAAAAGGCTATTAATGAGGTGCAATCAAAAATGGAGGCTCTAACTGCTAGGATAAATGAGGCAGAAGAGAGAATCAGTGATATAGAAGACCAAATGATGGAGAATAAAGAAGCTGAGAAAAAGAGAGATAAACAACTACTGGATCACGAGGGCAGAATTCGAGAGATAAGTGATACCATAAGATGAAACATTACTGGAATAATTGGGATCCCAGAAGAAGAAGAAAGAGAGGGGGGCAGAAGGTATATTGGAGCAAATTATAGCAGAGAACTTCCCTAACTTGGGGAAGGAAACAGGCATCAAAATCCAGGAGGCATGGAGAACCCCCCTCAAAATCAATAAAAAAAGGTCAACACCTCAACATTTAATAGTAAAACTTACAATCTTAGAGACAAAGAGAAAATCCTGAAAGCAGCTAGGGACAAGAGGTCTGTAACCTACAATGGTAAAACATTAGATTGGCAGCAGACTTATCCACAGAGACCTGGCAGGCCAGAAAGGACTGGAATGATATATTCAGAACACTAAATGAGAAAAAATAGGCAGCCAAGAGTATATATACAGCTAGGCTGTCATTGAAAATAGAAGACAGATAAAAAGCTTCCAGGACAAACAAAAACAAAGAATTTGCAAATACCAAACCAGCCCTACAAGAAATATTGAAAGGGGTCCTCTAAGCAAAGAGAGAGCCTAAAAGTAACATAGCCTAGAAAGGAACAGAGACAATATACAGTAAGAGTCACCTTACAGGCAATATAATGGCACTAAATTCATATCTTTCAATAATTACCCTGAATGTAAATGGACTAAATGCCCCAATCAAAAGACACAGGGTATCAGATTGGATAAAAACAAGAAGACCCATCAATATGCTGTCTGCAAGAGACTCATTTTAGACCCAAAGCCTCCTCCAGATTGAAAGTGAGGGGGTGGGAAACAATTTACCATGCTAATGGACACCAAAAGAAAGCTGGGGTGGCAATCCTTATATCAGACAAATTAGATTTTAAACCAAAGACTATAATAAGAGATGAGGAAGGACACTATATCATACTTAAAGTGTCCATCCAACAAGAAGATCTAACAATTTTAAATATCTATGTCCCTAACATGGGAGCAGCCAATTATATAAGCCAATTAATAACAAAATTGAAGAAACACATCGACAATAATACAATAATAGTAGGGGACTTTAACACCCCCCTCACTGAAATGGACATATGAGATATCACCTCACACCAGTCAGAATGGCTAAAATGAACAAGTCAGGAAATGACAGATGTTGGCGAGGTTACAGAGAAAGGGGAACCCTCCTACACTGTTGGTGGGAATGCAAGCTGGTGCAGCCACTTTGGAAAACAGTATGGAGGTTCTTCAAAAAGTTGAAAATAGAGCTACCATACGATCCAGCAATTGCACTACTGGGTATTTACCCCAAAGATACAAACGTAGTGATCCGAAGGGGCACGTGCACCCCAATGTTTATAGCAGCAATGTCCACAATAGCCAAACTATGGAAAGAGCCTAGATGTCCATCAACAGATGAATGGATAAAGAAGATTTGGTGTATATATATACAATGGACTATTATGCAGCCATCAAAAACCACAAAATCTTGCCATTTGCAACGACGTGGATGGAACTAGAGGGTATTATGAGCATTGGGGAGGGTAGACTGATGAATCACAGACCTGTACCCCTGAAACAAATAATACATTATATGTTAATAGAAAAAATAAAAATAAAACTTGTTTATGTTAATGATGTTAATGGCTGATCTCATATCACACCTTAAACCTCATGGGATAGTGGCTTTAAATCTTGGTCAAAACAACACATCTGCCCATGTTCAAATACCAGCAATCCACCTACTGGCTGTAAAACAGTAGACAAGTTATTGAAGCATCTGTGTCAGTTTCATCTCATAGCACCACCAACTTCATGGTTTTTTTCTGAGGATTGAAGATCATGCCCATATAAAGCACTAAGAACAGTGCCACATACCTGGAAAGCATGGAGCAAATGTGATGGAGGATAAGGAGGAGAAAAAAGAGAGAAATGATGGCTTATGCTTCCCTTTATTCTTGCCTTTAGTATTTAGCACCTAGAACAATGCCTGGCATGGTCAGCATGACTAGATGTTTGAATGAATAATGAGTATTTATACACTCAAAGTACTATACTAAGGAAAAAAGAACAAGAGAGAAAGAAGGGAGAGATAAAGATAGACACCAAGAAAAACATATGCTCCCCCATCCTTGGGGGTCAGGCCATTTATTAGTGCCCATAAATTCATATATTTTTCAACCTCTGGTCACTTCTCCTTACACACAAAATGGCTTTTCAGACACAGTGCCCAGAGCTTTGCCCATCGAGAGGATTATTCTTTGTCACCACCTTTCAATCCCAGTCTCAAGACTGCAATGCAGATGTTATCATTTTCAGCTTGTCCTTATACACCATGTCAACCCATCCATAAACCAAGTTTGGTTTTTTCCCTCCTCTATCAGCTGGTCATAAAGGGTACCCCATGCAGCCAGAGGTATAAGCTGAGGTTGAGGCCCTAGTGCAACAGTGGTGGATGACATATTTCTGAGCGACCTGCTTATGAACCTTGCTTGTGCCCTCTAGTCCTGCTTGTGTTCAATCCCAAATATACCACTTCCATCTTACGTTGTATTCCTGGGCCCTCTCAACCTTATTACTTGATGAATTTGACAGCTAATGATGGGCAGTTCTGGATACACAGTATCTTGGTATAACCCATGTTGTTTTTATCTCTATCAGGGTCCAGTAACATGACAGGAACAGGTTTTCAGAATATGTATCAAGGTATATCGTTTTTGCTCTCCAAGGAGCCTGTGTTGTGCTTCTCCCACTGAAGCTTGATGTAAGTTCGACATGACATCTTTTTCCGTACCTCTAATGCCCTAGGGTCTTCCAGGTTAGCTGGCCCAAATAATAGGTTGCTTATATTATAGTCTGGTCCTGCTAGAGAGTCCTTTCCTGCTCTGGGTCCCACTCAAAGCAGGCAGCCTTTTGCATCATTTCATATATGGTCTGGAGCAATGTTCTCTGGTGTGGGAGAGGTTGCTTTCCCCAAAGAGGCCTGCCTGACATTTAGTTTCCATCCAAGTGATGGGAAGTGCTAGATAAAATAATTTGTCTTTTACCTTGGAAGGAATGACCTCAGTTGCTCTGACTGACTACTGGACTCCTAAATGTTTTACTGATGTGAAGGTTTCAGAATCTTTATAGGGTTTATCACCCATCCTGCAGAGAACATGTGTCTTACCAAAGCCTTTCGAATGCTAGCCACTTCTTATTTATTGGGCCTTATTAGCACAGTAAAACCAATACAGTAGATTAATGTGATGTTCTGCCTGATGTCCAAATGTCCCAGATCTCTTCAGAGGGCGTGAGAGCTAACATAGCTCTCAGACAAAACTGAAGATGTATATTGCTGACCACTGCATGTCAATCTAAACTCTCTCTTTTTGGATTGGAATAAAAAATAATGCATTTGCCAAATCCATGGCCATGATGCTGAGGTCGTGTTAATCTACTCTAGAAGAGATAGCACATCTGGAACAGCAGCCACAATTAGGGCTTCTTAGAGGTTGATTTTGTGAAGATCTTTTTTTTTTTTTAATCATCCTAGGTACTTGGGGTTTCTTCAGGGGTTAGCCCATTGAATTAATTGAAGATGTGAGAACCAACACTCATTAGATCCTTCAAAGTAACAGTAATGTCAGCCACCACCAGCCCCCTTCCACTGTTTTGGAATGCAAAAATCTTTTATTTGCTCTATTTTGGGCCAAGGGGAAAAAGTTTCAGAGTTTATACTGGCATTCCCCAAGTGAAAGCAATAGTCCTTACCTCATAGACTATGGAACCAATGCAGGAATGTGACAATTACTAAGTCTGTTCATCCCAATTTTGCATTCGGAGAGAAGGGAATAAATCACCAGGTGGGTTCATGGGTCGAATAAATCTGCTGTAAACTGGACCTTGGCCAGGATTCCCTTTGTCACCTGCATCTCACATACCTCCACTCTAACAGTCTCCTGTTATTCTCCAGATATCAATGTCAAGTCAAGTACTATATACAAAGGTCCTCAAAAAGTTTGGCATTCCACTTTCACCAGTGCATAGTTACCAGAGTAGGTAGCCAGAAGCCTCTCTGGGTAAAGACTGGAGACATCATTCCCATGTATACTTGCCATGATGTCACAGGGTCCTTCCTCCCAGATACCCAGCCTTCTCTCCAGTTAATGGGTTCTAAAGCTAAAACTCAGGCAGGTCTGAAAACCAGTCAAATGATCAAGACTTTTTATTGGGGCACCTGTGCTCAGATTCCTGAGATTTCTTTTAATGGTACCCTGTTGACTAAGCAGTAAATTGTTGGTAGCCTACCTAATTTACCTCCAGGAATTCTGTATTCTACTAAGCATATCATAACTGTCTGGGTCAGGCCCTCTTTGTTGCCACTCTGACCCTGCCACTCTCTATAATAACCACATCCACCTGGCTTCTATTGTTTCAGGGCCCTATCATTCCCATGGCTATCAGTGAGCCTAATTCTGTAACATCATGTTCTACAGTCAGACCTGGCTTTAGAATAAGGCCATCTTACCCTATTTCTTAACCCTTAGTTACTTATGCTGTGGCTAAGAATTCATCTGGAAATGTAGGAAACTGAAGAAAGTATTTTTCTGTGTGAAAAAGTCAATAGGATTTTATGGCATTTTTTACCCTCCCCACTCTCCCTTATTACCTAACTGCCCCAAGAGAGACTGATACTTAATGGCTTTATTTATCTGCTCTCCTATTATTAGGGAGGAGAGAAACCCCCACTGTGAGATCTGGAGAACCCATGGACCAATGTCAAACTCATAACTAAGCTACCTAGAGGCTTTGGCTATGAACCCAAGGCAGCCGAACAGAGAGAGACATTGGGATCTAGCTGCCCATCCACAAAGGGCAGGGAGCAACTATGCATAAGGAAGGCCTCTTGGCCTTCCATACAGGAGCACAGGGGAGAGAGAGAAGAAGCTACCTTCAGTTTTTTTTAAATCCTGGCCTAGAGCACTATCTGAATGACTGAGATGGTAGTAGGGAACAGGGTCAATCATGTATTCCCTGGGAAAGATGGAAGAGATACAAAAGGCCAGCAGATTAAAAAAAGCATCATCTACTTCACAGAAAACACAAACAAATTATCCATTGTATTATGCCAAGCCTCCAAAGAACCCACCACAGTATCCTAAGAAAAGGAGTCAGCTATGATTGCTCACTAAGTCCAAGTGAAAGTCAACTTTAAACATGTATCAAGGACAAAAGAAAGAAACCAATGCCAGTCTCCTAAATGCTTTCTTGTCCTTTACTACCTCTCCACCCTTATCTCCCCTGGACTAGCTAGGGAGGGATCAAGTGGGAAGTGGGAGGATAAGTGAAAACATAAGAGTGGGGATAAGGTGGAGAAATAGAGAAGCCATAAGGCCCCCACCCTCACCTTTCCTACTGGAAGTGGCCAGCCCAGGCTGAGCTGGGCGAGGGGAGAAAAGTTGACTTTGAGGTTCCAAGCCCTTCCTACTCCATGGGACAAGACTTACTAATCACTGAACTGAGACTTCTTGATTAACTAAAAGGTTGATTTTTTTTTATAATCTAAGAGCATGAAGGTAAGCTACAGAACTTGCCTCATCACACCTGGGGGCCTGGAAAGATCTATTGGCACTGGATTATGTGTTTGTGCACAGGCATACATGTGCTGTGTCTACTGGAGCAAAGGAGGGTGAGTGGTAGGAGAAACTGTGCAGAATAAAGTTGTTTTTTGACTGTGCTCTGTGAGTCCCACCCATTTAACATATCAATTACATACAGCTTAACATTTTTTCCTTAAAATTAACTTTAGAGGAAATATATTTTGTAGCTGCTATCTTGAGCTCCCTATAACTGTTCCTTTCTATCTTCTGGGAGGGAGACCTTCAATTACTGGGAAATGTTTATTGATTTCCTCCTTTAGGATATGGAGTGGATTTTCAGCTGTGTGAGAGACCACTGTTGTCTCGTGTTTTTTTTTTTTTTTTTCTTGCAGCTGCTTTTGAAAAAACAAATTCTATTGAATTGTATACTTTATACATCTCAGAGTTCTGAGTTTATTATCCATCAAACACTGTGTAACTTGTTTTGAAATATTTCTCATAGCTTTTCGTGGGCTTTCCAGTCCTGGGTGGGAAAACAGCATGAAGTTCTGGAGTTTTCAATTCCCTCTTCTGATGTGTAGGTAACAGAGGCAGGATGACTTTGATAAAATATGATGACTCTTTTATGTCATAATAGAATTGTTAAGTCTTTACAGAAATCCTCACATGAAGGACTTTTCTCCTCCCTAATAATAGGAGAGCAGATAAATAAAGCCATTAAATAAGTTTCTTCTTTGTGCACCAAGAGCTAAAAAGCCTCAGGGATGATGGAAAGGGAGGAGTAGAGGATAATCCAGACTTCTTCAGGACAGCTAGATTTTATTACCTTTATTTTACCCATTAGTCAATTAATGGAGAGGTGAACCAACTTAATCCCTTTTTTATCCCAGTGCACAATGCAATTCCTGCATACAGTAAATGCTCAGTATGTATTTGTTAAGTAAATGACAGCTCTAATTACAAAAATGGTACCAGGATACCAGCAAGAATACCAGAGTGCTGTGTTGGCCATGCTCAGCAGAACCAAACCAAGTAATTATTCTAAGTCATTATTATATCATACTCCTCCAAATCATCACATTATGTTTTTTTCTATAACATGTATTATATGAAATTATCTTGCTTGTTTATTTTTAATGTATATACTCATTTTATATTATGAATACATATATACCTAGCCAAAGATTAGCATCTCCAGCAAGTATTGACACACACACATACACACTTCCTCCTCCTTTTAACTGTGTTGAACCTGTAGGAACAGTCTACCTTGCTAGCCAATCTTATCTTCCAGTCCTAAGTCAGTTCTCTAAAGACAGAGATTTAAGGGCTGGGGGGTGGAGTCAGATGGATGTGAGGCACAAAAGTAGGACAGGGTAGGGAAGTTGCTAAGTAAGGAACATAATACGAAGTCCAGCCTTGGGTTGAGTGGGTAGGTTGGGAGTGCTCTGAAGCATTAATCACACCAGAGTGTGTTTTCCACTTGAAGCTGTATCAGCCAGTCATCGGCTGCTCCTGGGAGGCAGGAAGGATGGGCACTAATCACCTCTTTGGATGGACTCCACCAAGAGCACGTCTCCAGAGAAGATCCCACTAGCCACAACAGTTGTAGCTACTGGAGGATAGGTACACCAGAAGGGGAAAAGGACTTGAGCAGTGCCAAAACAGTCTATGACCATCCTCCATATACTATTAAGTCTATAGGATCATAAAGTTTTTGAGAGCAGGTGCTGGTCTTGTTGATTTTTTAACTTCCTGAATCCCTTAGCACAGGGCCTGGGGAGCTGGATCCACTCTTCCTCCTCCTCTCAGGCTGTTGGGGAGGGATCTTTGAGGTGCAGGTATAGAGTTTCCTACAGGAACACACAGCCTCTCATAATTTTTGGTGCCTCGTGAAAATTCAGGAAACCATGTCCCTTGGTGTGCTGTACCAAGGCACGTCTGTGGACCTGGGGCTGAATTGTCTCATCACCCTTCAGTATGGGGAGCAGAGAGTGAGTCAGAAGCCAGAGGTTTCAAATGGGAATCTCAGCCCCTCTTGGGGAGCAGCCAACACAGGAACAGCCATCTTCACCAGCCAGCTGGGGAGATATTTGTTCACAGGAAACTCTCAGACTTCCTGGAAAGCTTCTGTGCTCAGAAGCTGCCTGACTGGCTCTCTCCCACATTGCTCACACAAGTATAAATGGGTAGGACCACTGTGGAAAGCAGTTCAGCAACAATAAATAGAGCCAACATTGACTGAATACTACTCTGTGCCAGAAACCATTCTAAGTACTTTACACATGGACTCATTTTATCCTCACAACAACCCTATGAACTAGGTGTTACTATCATTCTTGTTTTCATTTGAAGAGTTCTGAAAGTGTCCATACCCTTTGACCCAGTAATTCAAATTGTAAGAATCCTCCCTTAGGAAACAACACTTAATACAAAAGACCTTTACCTGCAAAGAAATTCATCAATGTGATATTAAAATTTTTAAAAAGTAACAGCTAATTGTCCAATAAAAGGGAAATATTTACAGGAACTCTGAACAATGGAATTTTATAGAACCATTAAAATCACGTATATGAGGATTCATAATAAAGATGAACAAAATCTTACAGGTTTAAGTGACATAAAAAAAGATTTTCTGCTCAGAATGATCACAACAATGCAAATTTAGAACCATACACAGAGGGTTTTCTAGCTCAAAATGTCAAACTGTATATACAACCTTGTTTTCATGTAATAGAAAGTGTTGGTGATCTTTGAAACCACACATTATAAAAAATAAAGTAGAACAAAATGTTAAATGGGAACATTTAGTGTGAACTTAGAAGCTTCTAAAAAAAATATCTTTTTAACATCTCTCACTAACATGGCTCAAGGTGTAATGCTTTTGCTCACCACCATTACTCAAGTGAACTCATAAGCCCAGATCTCCAACATGATCATTCACTGAAAGAAGCCAGGATTCTTTACACTATTATTCCTTGAAGGGCAGTTTCTTACATCTTGGGATAAGGAAAAAGTGAGAATGGGATAGGAAAAAAGTGAGAATGTCTGCTAGAGGGGTGCCTGGGTGGCTCAATTGGTTAAGCGACTGCCTTCGGCTCAAGTCATGATCCTGGAGTCCCGGGATCGAGTCATGCATCGGGCTTCCTTTTCAGTGGGGAGCCTGCTTCTCCCTCCGACCCTCCCCCCTCTCATGCTTTCTCACTCTCCTTCTCTGTCTCAAATAAATAAATAAAATCTTAAAAAAAAAAAAAAAGAATGCTAGAAAGTGGACATGGTAAAAAAGCAAAGAAGTCAGCTTCCAGTGTATCCCACTACCCAATTTGAGCATCAAAAAGAGAATAATAATCGCTGTTAATTGAAACTTTTTGAGCCTCGATAATGCCATGATTGTGTAATGACATGTAAAACACATTGCAAAGCATACAAAAAGGGAGCTGTAACACAAAACAGGTGTAAATAGGGCATACTTTTTAAAATTGATATTAATAAACATTGTATTAATATATATTTGAGTATTTTTAAGGGCATTTTGGTTTAAAAACCATAGGTACATATACATACACAGACTTTAAAAAGTCTGTCAACTCCCCAAAAATGTGAGGGAAAATGGTCTCCAAAGAGATAGAGACTATTTCAAAAAGGACGATCGGTGTCAAAAGCATTTCCTAATAACCAAGTAGAAGGGGAGATTCCTGCTCTTCATTAGCACCAGTGATCATACACAATAACTAATTAAAAAGAAGGTCCAGCAGAGTGCTCCAAGATGATAAATTAGCAGCATTCCCAAGAATAAGGGGAACTAAGCAAACTTAACTCCTTATCTCATGGGAGATTAAACTTCAAACTGACCCTATTAATGAGGTCTTGATAAGACATAAATTTCCAATAATTTTAACCTACCTGGACAATATATACTGATGGTAGGACAACAGGATAGATAATGGTGCTTAGGCAAAACTTAAAAATACACTATCTCTAGGAAAGACACCAGATTCAAAAAAATTATATGAAAAGCTGAAGTCGTAATATAACAAATACATTTTGATTCTATAGGGAATTTGGTCTACTGATGAGTGGCTTGAGTTTGATTCACCTTAGACTTCATAATCAACACCCAAATCATCACCAACTGGACACCAATTGGATTCTAAAACCTTCTACTGATATGAAATAGGGCTTTTTTTTTTTTTTTTTCCTTTTGAGGCTGGTAAATATGACTGTAACTCTAGGAAGATGGAAAACAGCATCTAGCAAAACCACTGCAATCTGAAAAAGGTCAACTTTGGAAGAAATGAAAAAAAAAGAAAAATTAAATTCACAATGTTCACACTTTTTTTAAATTTAATTTTATTTTATTATGTTATGTTAGTCACCATACATCACCATACATCAAAAAACATTAGTTTTTTATGTAGTGATCCACAATTCATTGTTTTCATATAACACCCAATGTTCCATGCAGTACGTGCCCTCCTTAATACCCACCACTGGGCCAACCCATCCCACCACCTCCCTCCCCTCCAAAACCCTCAGTCTGTTTCTTGGAGCCCATGGTCTCTCATGGTTCATCTCCCCCTCCAATTTCCCCCCTTTCATTTTTCCCTTCCTTCTCCTAATGTCCTCCATGCTATTCCTTATGTTCCACAAATAAGTGAAACCATGTGATACTTGACTTTCTCTGCTTGACTTATTTCACTTAGCATAATCTCCTCCAGTCCCATCCATGTTGATGTAAAAGTTGGGTATTCATCTTTTCTGATGGCTGAGTAATATTCTATTGTATATATGGACCACATCTTCTTTATCCATTCATCTGTTGAAGGGCATCTCAGCTCTTTCCACAGTTTGGCAATTAAGGATATTGCTGCTATGAACATTGGGGTGCATATGGCCCTACTTTTCACAACATCTGTTTCTTTGGGGTAAATACCCAGGAGTGCAATTGCTGGGTCATAGGGTAGCTCTATTTTTAATCTTTTGAGGCACCTCCACACTGTTTTCCAAAGTGGCTGTACCAGCTTGCATTCCCACCAACAGTGTAAGATGGTTCCCCTTCCTCCACAACCTCTCCAACATTTGTTGTTTCTTGCCTTGTCAATTTTTGCCATTCTAACTGGTGTAAGGTGGTATCTCAATGTGGTTCTGATTTGAATTACCCTGATGGCTAATGATGAACATTTTTTCATGTGTCTGTTAGCCATTTGTATGTCTTCTTTGGAGAAGTGTCTGTTCATGTCTTCTGACCATTTTTGGACTTATTTGTTTTTTGGGTGTTGAGTTTGAGAAGTTCTTTATAGATCTTGGAAATCAGCACTTCAAAGTGTCATTTGCAAATATCTTCTCCCATTCTGTGGGTTGCCTCTTTGTTTTGTTGACTGTTTCCTTTGCTGTGCAGAAGCTTTTTATCTTGATGAAGTCCCAAAAGTTCATTTTTGCTTTTGTTTCACTAGCCTTTGGAGATGTATCTTGAAAGAAGTTGCTGTGGCCGATGTCCAAGAGGTTACTGCCTATGTTCTCCTCTAGGATTTTGATGGATTCCTGTCTCACATTGAGGTCTTTCATCCATTTTGAGTTTATCTTTGTGTATGGTGTTAGAGAATGGTCAAGTTTCATTCTTCTGTATATAGCTGTCCAATTTTCCCAGCACCATTTATTGAAGAGAATCTTTTCTCCATTGCATATTTTTTCCTGCTTTGTCAAAGATTATTTGACGATAGAGCTGAGGGTCCATATCTGGGCTCTCTATTCTGTTCCATTGTTCTATATGTCTGTTTTGGTGCCAGCACCATGCTGTCTTGGTGATCACTGCTTTGTTTTTTTGTTTGTTTGTTTTAAGATTTTATTTATTTATTTGACAGAGAGAGACACAGCAAAAGAGGAAACACAAGCACGGGGAGTGGGAGAGGGAGAAGCAGGCTTTCCGCTGAGCAGGGAGCCCAATGCAGGGCTCAATCCCAAGACCCTGGGATCATGACCTGAGCCAAAGGCAGACGCTTAACGACTGAGCCACCCAGGTGCCCCAGTGATAACTGCTTTGTAGTATAGCTTGAAATCGGGCAATGTGATGCCCCCAGCTTTGTTTTTCTTTGTCAACATTTCCTTGGTGATTCAGGGTCTTTTCTGATTCCATACAAATTTTAGGATTGTTTGTTCCAGCACTTTGAAAAATGTTGGAATTTTGATCAGGATGGTGTTGAAGGTATAGATTGCTCTGGGCATCATAGACATTTTAACAATGTTTATTCTTCCAGTCCATGAGCATGGAATGTTTTTCCATCTTTTTGTGTCTTCTTCAATTTCTTTCATGAGCGTTCCATAGTTCCTAGAGTATAGACCCTTTACCTCTTTGGTTAGGTTTATTCCAAGGTATCGTATGGTTTTTGGTGCTATTGTAAATGGAATCATTTCTCTAATTTCTCTTTCTATACTTGCATTGTTAGTGTATAAGAAAACAATTGATTTCTGTGCATTGATTTTGTATCCTGCCACATTACTGAATATGAGTATGAGTTCTAGTAATTTGTGGGTAGAGTCTTTTGGGTTTTCCACATAAAGTATCATATCGTCTGCAAAGAGAGTTTGACTTCTTCACCAATTTGAATACCTTTTATTTCTTTTTGTTGTCTGATTGCTGTTGCCAGGACTTCTAGTACTATGTTGAACAATAGTGGAGAGAGTGGGCATTCTTGATGTGTTCCTGATCTTAAGGGAAAGGCTCTCAGCTGTTCCCCGTTGACGATGATATTCGTTGTGGGTTTTTCATAGATGGATTTTATGAAGTTGAGGTATGTTCCCTCTATCCCTATACTCGGAAGAGTTTTAATCAGGAAAGGATGTTGTATTTTGTCAAATGCTTTTTCTGCATCAATTGAGGGACCCTATGGTTTTTCTCTCTCCTCTTATTAATGTGTTCTATCACACGATTGATTTGTGAATGTTGAACCACCTTGCATCCTGGGGATAAATCCCACTTGGTCGTGGTGGATGATCCTTTTAACGTATTGTTGGATCCTATTAGCTAGGATTTTGTTGAGAATTTTGGAATCCATATTCATCAGGGATATCGGTCTGAAATTCTCCTTTTCATTGGGGTCTTTGTCTGGTTTGGGGATTAAGGTAATACTGGCCTCATAAATGAGTCTGGAAGCTTTTCTTCTGTTTCTATTTTGAAACAGCTTCAGGAGAATAGGTATTATTTTTTCTTTGAATGTTTGGTAGAATTCCCCAGGGAATCCATCAGGCCCTGCACTCTTGTTTTTTTGGGAGCTTTTTGATCACTGCTTCAATCTCCTTACTGGTTATTGGTCTATGCAGGTTGTCAGTTTCTTCCTGTTTCAGTCTTGGCAGTTTACAGGTTTCTAGGAAGGCATCCATTTCTTCCAGGTTGCTTAATTTATTGGCATATAGTTGTTGATAATAATTTCTACTAATTGTTTCTATTTTCTTGGTGTTAGTCGTGATCTCTCCCCTATCATTCATAATTTTATTAATTTGGGTCCTTTCTCTTTTCTTTTGGATAAGTCTGGCCAGTGGTTTATCGATCTTATTAATTCTTTCAAAGAACCAGCTTCTAGTTTCGTTGATCTGATCTACTGTGTTTCTGGTTTCTAATTCATTGATCTCTGCTCTAATCTTAATTATTTCTCTTCTAATGCATGGCTTAGGCATCGTTTGTTGCTTTTTCTCTAGAAGGTGTAAAGTTAGTTGGTGAATTTGGGATTTTTCTATTTTTTTGAGTGAGGCTTGAATGGCTGTGTATTTCCCCTTTAGGACCATCTTTGCAGTATCCCATAGGTTTTGGACTGATGTGTTTTCATTCTCATTGGTTTCCATGAATTGTTAAAGTTCTTCTTTGATTTCCTGGTTGACCCAAACATTTTTGAGCAGAGTGGTCTTTAGCTTCCAAGTGTTTGAATTTCTTCCAATTTTTTCCTTGTGATTGAGTTCCAGTTTTAAAGCATTATGGTCTGAGAAGATGCAGGGAATCATCTCAATCTTTTGGTATCAGTTGAGACCTGATTTGTGACCCAGTATGTGGTCTATTCTGGAGAAAGTTCCTTGTACGCTTGAGAAGAATGAGTATTCTGTTGTTCTAGGGTAGAATGTTCTGTATATATCTATGAGGTCCATCTGGCTCAGTGCATCATCCAAGCTCTTGTTTCTTGTTGATTTTCTGCTTAGATGATCTGTCTGTTGCTGAGAGTGGAGTATTGAAGTCTCCTACAATTAACGTATTGTTATCAATATCACTCTTTATTTTGGTTAACAGTTGGCTTATGTAGATGGCTGCTCCCATGTTGGGGGTGTAGATATTTACAACTGTTAGATCTTCTTGTTGGATAGACCCTTTAAGAATGATATAGTGTCCTTTTGTGTCTCTAACTACAGTCTTTAGCTTAAAATCTAATTTGTCTGATGTAAGAATTGCTACCCCAGCTTTCTTTTGAGGTCCATTGGCATGGAAGATGGATCTCCATCCCTTCACTTTCAGTCTGGATGTATCTTTAGGTTCAAACTGAGTCTCCTGTAGCCAGCATATGGGTGGGTCCTGTCTTTTTATCCAATCTGCAACCCTGTGCCATTTTATGGGAGCATTTAGGCCATTCACGTTGACAGTGATTATTGAAAGATATGAATTTATTGTTATCATGTTGCCTGTGAAGACCTTGTTTCTATAATTGTCTCTGTGAATTTTTGTTGTATGTCACTCTTGGGGTCTTTCTCCTTTTATAGAACCCCCCTTAATATTTCATGCAGGCACGGCTTAGTGGTCACATATTCTTTCGGTTTCTGCCGGTCGTGGAAGCTCTGCATCTCTCCATCCATTCTAAATGAAAGCCTTGCCAGATAAAGTATTCTTGGCTGCATGTTCTTCTTGTTTAATACCCTGAATAGGTCTTGCCAGCCCTTTCTGGCTTGCCAGGTCTCTGTGGATAGGTCTGACATTATTCTGATGTTCCTCCCTCTGTACGTAAGGAATCTCTTCCCCCTAACTGCCCTTAAGATGGTTTCCTTGGTTCTAAGATTTGCAAGTTTTACTATTACATGCCGAGGCATTGGCCTGTTTTCCTTGATCTTGGGAGGGGTCCTCTCTGCCTCTAGGACACGAATGTTTGTTTCATTCCCCAGATTAGGGAAGTTCTCAGCTATGATTTGCTCAAATATATCTTCTAGTCCTCTCTCTCTCTCTCTCTCCACCCCCTCAGGGATCCCAATAATTCTGACACTGGAACGTTTCATGTCGTCACGTATTTCTCTGATTCTATTTTCATGGATTCTGAGTTGTTTTTCCCTGGCCTCCTCTTTTTCCTTCTTTTCTATCGATTGGTCTTCTAGATCACTAATTTATTCTTCTGCCTCACTTACCCTAGCTGTTAGATTATCTAAATTAGATTGGAACTTATTGATAGCATTTTTAAGTTCTGCCTGTTCGGCTTTCATTTCTGCCCTTAGAGACTCTATGTTGCCATTAATTGATTTCTCCATTCTAGCTATTGTCTTCACAACTGCTACCCTGAATTCCATGTCCAACATCTTGGTTGTATCTGTATTCATTTGTAAATCTGTGGCAGAAGTCACAGTCTCTGAGTCTTTCCTATTTTGGGGGTTCCTCCTCCTAGTCATTCTGTTGAGGAGTGGTTGAGGGAATGTACAGAGTCCAAATTATTGACCACAACCCAAGCAAGATGCACCTGTTTTATAGGGATCTTAGGGTTGTTGGCCTCTTGTTCTCCCAGCCTGTCCTCTGGAGGAGGGGCCTGCTGTGCTGTTACTCAGGCAACCCTGTTTGGGCAGAGTTGCCCTGCTCCCTGTGGTGGGGGATGGGCTCAGTGAAAACCGGTTTTGGGGGCCTTTTGTATTCTGGCAGCTTTCCCTGGCACCTTTCCTCATCTCTTCCAAGAGTCAGAGCAGAAGAGATCATTTCCAACCCTCTGCCTCAGAGCAGAGAGATTGCAGTCTGTTCTTCAGTGAGCTCTCCAGTCCACACTATCTCCATTTCTGTCTGTGTTGCTATAAACTGCAGCATCCTGGGTTGTGTGCCCCTCAGCAGTGCTCCCAATCCTCACCTCCAGGTCGGGGCACGGGGCACGTCTCTGCCCTTCCTGCTTCTAAAACTGCCAGCTGCCCCCAATTCACATGCACGGACCGGCCGCTCCAGGTTTCAGTCTGGGGGGCTGCCCTAAAGTCCTTTCTCTACCACTACCGGTCTGCAAGTCTGTGCCCCATCCCCAGCGCGGGAGGCTATCGCTCACTGGCAGTTTAAGATTCCCATGGCTCCCTCTCCCTTCTGTTTATTTTCGGATATGTGCCCACAGAATCACGGCTCCCTGCTTCATACCTAGAAACCAACCACCTCTGATATTTTGTTTGTAGAGATCCATATATATCTTCTTACATCTCAGGCTGATTTCATGGGTGTTCAGAGTGGTCTGGTAAATATCCAGCTCAATTCTGGGAACTGGTTGGAATAGGGTCCCCTACTCCTCTGCCATCTTTTCCTCCCCCACCCAAAGGCAGATGCTTAATTGACTGAGCCACCCAGGCATTCCTACCTTTTAGAATCTTTTTGTGTGTTTTCTTTTTTTTAATTTTATTTTTAATTTTATTAATTTTTTAAATATTTTATTGTATTTTATTATGTTATGTTAGTCACCCTACAGTACATCATTAGTTTTTGATGTAGTGTTCCATGATTCATTGTATTTGTATAACACCCAGTGCTCCATGCAGTATGTGTCCTCCTTAATACCCATCACTGGGCTAACCCATCCCCACACCCCCCTCCCCTCTGAAACCCTCATTTTGTTTCTCGCAGTCTATAAAGTCCCAGTTTTTAGTTCTACTTAAGGAGAGGAATAGAGATATGTTTGCTTACTTCATCTTCCTAGGAGTGTGTTCAAAGTTTGATGTGAAATAAAAAGAAGAAAGAAACATCTCAATATAGGGTAAGACCTCATTTTGGTTAAAAATTATGTAAGCACCCATATACCTGTAGTAGCACGAACACACACAGCTATAAAAAGGGGAAATGTACCAGAACGTTCTTTCCCTTTGCTTGGATAGTGGGTTAGCTTCTAAATTCCTCAAAGTAGCCAGTTATTTTTATAATTGGGAAAAAATAATACACGAAAATAATTTCCCCATTTATTTAAAAATTATTTTACATGGTCTCTAAAGCTGGACATTCTGTTACCTAGTCTGATAAGCTTATAGATTATTATTAAATAGGTAAATATGTCTTTTATGTTAAATACTTTAAAAGTATTAACCTCTAGAAAAATACCAGGGATTACCTTTATATGTAATGAAGAGATCCCATGAATATGGGGTATTATTAAGAGCTTCATTTTCCTGTTATGCTTCCATTGTTTTCCTCCAAGTTACTTCTGAATAGAAAATGGATGATAGTGTACCCACTTTTCTAAGTTATCAAATTGACAGTGAAATCATTCTTATCATCTTTAAGCTCTGTAAACACATACCTCACCTTTGTGACCCAGGAGCCTGTTAGTGTGATAAATCTGTTTTTAACCACTCTGCTAGTTAGAGAGTTCGAAGTGGAAACCATACTTCTTGGTTTCTATGTTTGGCTGTATAACTCCAGCTGAATAGGACCTTCACCTTGACCCACTTCAGTTTCCCCTTCTGGATGCTGTGGGTGATGACAGCCCATTTATGGAAGATGACTGAGTGGCCAAGAACAAATCTTTATGTTAAAGATAACCCCTGGGAGACCACAAAATTAAGAATTTCTGCCATCCCCTCCAGTATATCCAAAATTTGTTTTTGTTATTGAATTCAAGAATTCATGCAGCCCAGTTTAATGCACATTAAAACTTTTTATTTATTTATTTATTTTTATTATTATGTCATGTTAATCACCATTTTTTTTTTTTTTACCTTTTTTTTTCCCTCTGGAAACCATAATGCAGGATTTATTAAATCCTGCTTTGGAATGTTGTTCCTTTATACCTAAAAAGCTAGACTGGACAGTTTGTCTGCCTTCTTAGGTGAAAAATAAGAAATATTCAAGACTCATCTTCTTAGACACCTATGCTTCAAGTATTATAAAGCAGTTTGGGCAGTCATCTTGCTTAGCTTCCTGTGAAAATAACCACCATCATCTAATAGCAAAGATAATTTATTCATGGACAAAAAAAAAATGCAAGGGGAAACTGTTTCTAACTGCCAGGTGTAAGTTGAGAATATCCTTCTGTTTGTTTTGGTAATAGAATTTCTCAAATATGCACAATTGTCTTTCAGCATTTGGGCATTGAATAGAGCCAATTTTTTCCCCAGCTGAGTTAACATGTGCTGGGAGGTCAGTTTATTACTCTGGGCAGTGACAGAGAGGGCCCCATGTACTGCTCTGTTTGCAGTTATTAACCTGGTAGATTGAAGATCTTGGCTACATGTTGCTTATGTGCAGATCTGGCATATGCTCCCATTTCCTAGTGAGAAAAAGGTGGAGCTACAAACTCCAAACTATACTCCTTGATCCTGTGGTATCTGAGTTGCCATATGTAAATAGAGACAGGAAAATCTGAGAGGAAATTTCTTCAGACTTCTCCTCAATCAGCTGGACGATGACCAACTTACATATGCCCTAAACTAGTAAAGAAACAGACTTCCAAACATCAGAAACTCTATTTTTCTCACCATAGTGTGCTGGTAAAAGGTGTCCCATGTAAATAGTGATTCATCATCAAGCAAGTGTTGTGTAAAGGACACAGTGGAATTTTGATCATGTTCAGATGGCATTATGGCTTAGAGAACCAAGAATGCATATATCTTGTTTTGTCAATTCCCACTTTTACCACAGTGTTTCTTCTGTAAGAAGAAGGCAAAGAAAATGAGAATGAAAACTACTTCCATTTACACTAGTGCATAGTACCCCACAGGAGCTATCCTGTACAGCTGGATTGGAGCTGTCAGCTTAGGCTCAAGGCTTAGCCTATGCAAGACCTCTCTATCTCCTAATTTTCAGTCTTATCACTTGGCTACTAGAGACAGAGAAGCCCTGATGAGAAAGAAATGAGAAGACGGGGAGCAAGATGGTTGGAATTGTTCCTAACACCATATTCTTCAGTCTGGTCCATAGATCAGTAACACCAGCATCACCTAAACATTTGTTAGAAATGCAGAATCTGGGGCCTCATCCAAGACCTACTCAATCAGAATGTGCATTTTAAACAAGTTCTCCATGTGCCTATGTGCATGATTATATCCTGTGCTAAGAGATAGGCCTTGGGTCAGCTTCCTCACTTCCGAGTATATCTGTGTCTTTAGTACACAATGATCCTGACCTCTAACCAATTTACCCCAGATCTGAGCAATTACATTAGTACTCTCTACCTTTGGGGATCATGGAGGAGTAAGGGTAGGACAAAAACAGCTGACCTCCTCCTAACTGCCTGTGAAAAATGCTGCTTCTATAAAGTTAAATTGATTTCTTTATTGCAGGATTTTCTCAGCCTGTTTGTCTTAGCCTGCTCAGGCTGACATAACAAAATAACATAGATTGGGCAGCTTAAACAACAAACATTTATCACAGTCCTTTGGCTAAAAGTCAAAGATGAGGGTGGGCATGGTTGGGTTTTTGTGAGAGCTCTCTTGCTGGCTTGCCAATGACCACCTTCTTGCTGTGTCCTTTTTGGTTGACAGAGAGATAGAGGGAAAGCTCCCTCCTGTTTCTTACATGGAACACTAATTCCATCATGAAGGCTCCATTCTGATGACCTCATCTAAACCTAATTACCTCCCAAGGCCCTATCTCCAAATACTATCAGGTTTGGGGTTAAGGCTTCAACATATGAATTTGGTGGGAGGCAGAGACATAATTCAGTCCACAGCAATGCTAATGTGCATTATGACTTTTTAGAAGAGAATAAAATATGTAATATCACTTAAAACTTTCAAATTGCAGAAACCTGTTTTGAAGAAATACCTACTAACAATGGATGTTTCACAGAACACAGTACGGGATGTGCCACCCTAAGGGGAAATCATTGTTCTGGTTGAAACAGAATGAAGTCCTCCATTCCCATTCCCATATGAGATTAAATTTGTTTAATTGCATGTACTTTGAATCTGTAGATTTTCCAAGTTAAGTCACCCATAGTGAGGTGATACCTTACATGATGGTTAGGAACCAGAATGAGTGCCTAAAGCAAAGATTGCATTTTAGTCTAAATTTTCTTTGAAAACAACCTTGAGATAATATCAGATATTACAGACTGACTTGCCATCACTCAAGAAGTCTAGTATAGCTTGTGTTACCTCCAGTGTTGGCTCTTATCACCGCTTTTTTTTAGATGAGTACCAGATCAAGTATCAGGACACCATTTAGTTTGAAGAGCATGTATCTTTAAATACTAGAAACACACTCAACATAATGAGATGCTCAGATTTTAAGATAAGGGTGGGAATGAGGACTGGGGAAGTAGCACATTCATGTCTCCTGTTCTGAGCTGTGGACGGTACATGTGTTTAGTGGAATGGCCGATGGGATATATATACTATGTAAATAGTTCTGTGTCTCTTTCTCTTAGCACTTATTATTGAACTTACATATGTTAAATTTACATATGCTGCAATACCTTTGTGTTGAACACATGGTTTCAGATAGGATTTTGCTGGGGAAGACCAGATACCTAAATTCAAAGTCACAAGGTCATTTTGGTGAATTTAATGCGGTCCAAAGTCTGGTCCTTAAAATTGTAATGGTTTCAGAATTTCAGCAACAGTGACTATTTCCCTACTTAATACAGACTGATGAACATATGAACCAGGATGCCAGTTTATGTTGAGAAATAAAGCTATTGCATAGATTGGAATGCTGGGGTCAGCACATCACCATAATTTTCCTTTAGGCAGTGTATGTGGGAAGACCAGATATATTTACAAAAGACATTCTAAAATGTTCAGTGTAAAATGAAAATGGTCCAAGCTGTTTTGCTGAAAGGTGCTGGTGGATGAAAGGGTTAGTTCATTTTCCGAGTATGTGAGTCATTCCATTGGCTTGTATTTGGGAAAAGGTCTTTGAGTTCAGCATTTGGGGGGTTTGCATGGACCAATGGTGGACAAATCACTTTCCTGTGCAACTGAATTCACCTTTCTCTGACACATTCACAGGGAACTGAATTTATGTGGTTTCCAGGGAGAGTATAACAAGGTTCAGTGCCCAGCATTATTACTGTTTTTCCTTTGTGTTTTGTTGTTATAAAGAGAGGATGGTCTTTGCTAACCTAACTCATTTTGTTGGCAAAAGCTGTGGCCTAAGGAAGAGAATATTCCAGCCTGAGAGCCACCAGCCACCATGAATATGTTGGATGGTATTTTCTATTAGAGGGTCTCTTTTGACAGGATGGAGGATTTCAGTAGGCTCACCAAAGTGGCCCTCCTCCCTGCTCTCCTCTTTTTGAGGAACAAACTCCACCCTTATAGACAAAATGATGAAGCATGGCATTTTCCTTTTCCCTTCCTCTTACTGTATAGTCTTCTCTTCCTCTTTCCTCTCCCTAGAAATACAGAACATTGCCATATAAACAATTCTACATATTCTTATTTTCATCTATTGAACCAAGTGGGGGGGGGCAGGAGTTGGCAACATTTTTCTGTAAAGGATCAGATAGTAAATATTTTTGGCTTTGTAGGCCACACAGTATATTGTCAACTCTTCACTTCTGCCACAGAAGGGCGAAAGCAACCATAGACAATACATAAATGAATGAGTGTGGTTGTACTCCAATAAATTTTACTTGTGGGCACTGAAATTTGGGTTTCATATAACTTTTATGTGTCACAACATATTTTTTGATTTTTTTCAACCATTTAAAAATATAGAACCTCTCTTAGTTTATACCTCCTTCAAAACAAAACAAACAAAACTGATGGTGGGCTGTAGCTTGCTGATCCTTGCTCTAAATAATTGGCTAATTTTCCCACCTGTGCCACTGTTTCTCTTGCTTCTGGTTTGGTGAAAGGAAATATAGGACCCACTATTTGTTGTATGTTTTGTCCTTGGTATAGGGAAGTGGGATTGTTCAGCAGTTACAAGCATTGGTCTTGTAATCAGACACAGCTAGGTTCAAATCTGTTTTACCCCATAGTAGAGCAAATTGCATAACCTCTCTGAACACCAGAGTGGTTCCTTATCCATAAAATCTGTTAGATAAGTCTGTTCCTTATCCATAAAAATCATATTGCTATACCTCATGGGATTAAATGAGACAGTTTATGTGAAACATTTAACATAGCGTCTACCACATGGTATGAGCACAGTATGCTGTAGCTATGATTATTATGTTTTTATCAAAGGAACTGTATTTCATTTGTGATTCTTAAACCTGCTTTTACCTAGGGCATGTCAGTCTCTTCTCTGAGCCTCAGTTTTTAACCAAGGGGGCTTTTGAGACTATGGTCAATTCCAGATCCAAAAATATTTATGATTCTTTATGCTTGTTACAAAACCTTCTGCATTGTAAATGCATTAAAGATGATTTCTATTTTTAAAAAATATGTGTTCCAAGAGTAGACCTTGGGGTTTTGGAACACAACTCTGTATTTGTGAGAAATGGAGCAGGAAAGACAAAGGAGTTTTTTGTTCTGGTGATTTGTATTTAACAGAAGCATTGACCCCTTGCCTCTCTTCTTCCTGGGCCAGTTGACAGTTAAAACAAAATTCTTTTTTTTTTTTAAGATTTATTTATTTATTTGAGAGAGAGAGAGAGAGAGAGAGAGAGAGTGCTCACACAGTAGGAGGGGCAGAGGGAGAGGGGGAGAGAGAGAATCTCTAGCAGATTCCCTGCTGGTTTGCAGAGTCTGATGCAGGGCTTGATCCCACAACCCTGAGATCATGACCTGAGCCCAAGTCAAGAGTCAGAAGTTTAACCAAATGAGGGCGCCTGGGTGGCTCAGTTGGTTAAGCGACTGCCTTCGGCTCAGGTCATGATCCTGGAGTCCCGGGATCGAGTCCCATATCGAGTCCCATATCGGGCTCCCTGCTCAACAGGGAGTCTGCTTCTCCCTCTGACCCTCCCCCTTCTCATGAGCTCTCTCTCTCTCAAATAAATAAATAAAATCTTTAAAAAAAAAAAAAAAGAAGTTTAACCAAATGAGCCACCCAGGCACCCCAAAACAAAGTTCTTGAAACAAAATTCTTTTGGATTTACAACAGATAGGTGTCATTATCTGAAAAAGGATCTGGTGTTCACCAGGCCCTTTAGTATTTCAACTATGATACTGTGATGTTTATGGAACTCAGTTTGAGGAGCCCAGATGAAAAAAGACCCATGAAATGAAAAAAAGCCTGCAAATGCAGATAGCATATCTTCCCCAGTTAAGTGAGAGTGGTTCCATCTAATTATTTCCAATTACAATTGTGTTTCTTTCTTTAATGTTTTCTATGCTGATATCCAAGTTGCTAATGAAACAGGCCCCTGCTTTATGATCACCATTGTTGCGACTTGCTGGGCTTAATTGTTTTGTCTCCATAACAGGCAGACATTCTGAACAATTAGACAATAATAAGGAAGGAAGATGGGGAAATGGCTTAGATTCTTTTATTTTAATTATGCTGATAGTGCACCCTACAGTTCTGAATCAGTGCTGAAGTGCTATTTTTGATGGCATTCAACAACATCCAACTAGAGCTAATAAATTTATATTTCTAATGCAAAAGAACCCCTTCCTTTGTCTCAACTGATTGTTGCTTTTTGTAGAACAATAATACTTCCTATGCACATGGCATGTTTCGCCTTTAGTTTCCTTTACAATATTCCTATTATTCTGCATTACTCTTATTTTATATGAAGAGAAAATGGAGTGTCTAAGCTGGCTCAAGTTAATTAGCATTTTTGATATCTAGTTGCCCAATTAATTTCTAGAATGCCTCTTAAAATTCACGTTTACCAAAGTGTCTTATAAAGATGCCAAAAATAAAAATATGAGGCTCAGATCTTAGTCTGTTCTGAGGGTTGAGAAATAGAAAGCCCTGCATGACTTGGTCCCTACCTCATCTCCAGCTTCTCCTATTTGCCTACCATCTCCAGCTACATCGGCTTTTCAATACCATAAATAGCACAAGCTCAGTCTTTCCTAATGGTCTTCCCCTTCCTTTGCCTGGCTGGTTCATTTTCATCCTTTAATTTCAACTCAAATACCTCCTCCCCTGAGACGCCTTCCCTGATCCCTTCATCTATTTTGCTACTGCTCATACTCCTCCCCTCTACTCTCATTATCATCTTTTATTGAATTTAACTTGTTTCCTCCACAGCAAAAATTGTGTCACATATTTCCTTTTTCTATTTGTTAATTGCCTCCTTACCTTTAGGGCAGGATTACATCTGTTTTGTTAACCATTGTATAACTAGGAAATTTAATAGTGCCTGAAAGTTAGTGTTACCTAAATATTTGTTGAACAAATGCATGAATAAATGGAAGGATGTATTGTTTTTTTCCTCCCACTATGTAATTTCAGGGTAGTTGTGATCCTCTGATGTCCTATCCAAACTTCCAATTGGAACTTGACACACTAGCATCTCTCATAAGATTGTAAATTCCTTGAGGGCAGAGATTTGGGTTTGTGGATCTTTGTATCACCAATGTCTAACATGGTATCTCTATATAATTGTGAATCAGCAAATGTTAGTGAAAGACATAAAAAATATTCCAAAAGAGCATAGACCTTGCAATCTGTGTTTTGTATGTGAAGGCAACGGTTTGTCAAGAAATGGATAGGCTTAAAAATAATGCTATTTATTCCCATGGGGCGAGGAGTGGGTGAGAATATAGTCTCACTTATTTCTTTAAAATGATCAAAACCAGACTAATTTTCTATTTTTTATTTTAGAATTATGATACTTAGATGTTTGTATATTTATCTTATTTTGCTTCATAAGAAATGCAGTATTGATGTAGAAGATGGAAAAATTTAGAAAAGGATATAGAAGGAACAAAAATGATCCATAATTTCATGACCTGGAAATAACACTGTTAACCTTATAGTATGTTTCCTTACAGACCGAGCACACACACACACACACACACACACAGTGTTTAATTCATTAAAAATAACAAAAAAGAACTTGAATATCTTTGTGTCCTATTTATTATTCATTTAATAGTATATCAAGATCATTTTAACATGTCATTGCAATCCTTTGAAAATATAATTTTTAATGATTGTTAAAAAATACCATTGAAAAGATTAATTATAAGGTATTAAAGTAATTCCTTAAATTATCAAGTTTTTTTCATGCTGTTTTTGGCCCTAATAATGAATTGTGCTGGGGATATCCATGTTTCCAAGTACCTGTTTATATTACTGAATATTTCCTTAAGACAGAATCCTATGTATGGACTTACTGGTCGAAGAATAGGAATAATTTAAGACTCTTGTTCTGATATCCAAATTGTTTTCCAGGAAGTTGTGCCAAGTCATATTTCTACCAGAAGAGTCTGATAATATTTAATTCATCCCTTTTTCATTAACATTTAGTATTTTGCCTCCTTCCTCTCCCATGAGATTTCTGTTTATTTTTTGCCCCTCTTTCTCTGTAATATTATGTTTTTCTTTTGGCTCTATATGATCCCTTATCTACCAAAGAGTTTTAATTTTTATTATATTTATGGAATATTCTTC
This sequence comes from Phoca vitulina, assembly GCF_004348235.1. Classification (NCBI taxonomy): domain Eukaryota; kingdom Metazoa; phylum Chordata; class Mammalia; order Carnivora; family Phocidae; genus Phoca; species Phoca vitulina. The sequence goes on from NW_022589709.1 coordinate 1,474,875, forward strand.
TCTTACACCATTTTTATTAGCCTTAAAACATTAAAAAGTGGTCTTATTAAAGTATAATTTACTTAAAATAATACTTATTAATTTTAAGTGTGCAATTTACTGAATTTTGACAAATGTATTGAGTTATGTAACCACCACTGCACTCAAAGAACATTTTCATCATCCTAAAAATTCTCTTGTGTCCTTTTGTAGTCAATCCATTCCCTTCACCCCTGGTGCCTGACAACCAATGTTTCTATTTCTGTCACTTTAATTTTGCTTTTTCTAGAATTTCATATAAATGGAATCTTATATTAAGTAGTTTTGACATTTTTTTTCAGTTAGCATAGTACATTTACCCATATTTATGTATATAAGGAGTTCATTATTTTGATTGCTGAGTAGTATTCATGATATGATCATACCATGATTTGTTTATTAAGCAGTTGAAAGTCATTGAGGTTATTTCTAGCTTTTGGTTATTAAGAATAAAGTTTCTATGGAGGATGCTGGGAACTTCCACTTCAGGCAACATTAGAATAACAGAGACTGGATTTTCATCCCACCTAAGACAACAATAAAGTAGACAAATATATAAAATAATGGTTTTCCAAGATACTGGACATGAGATAATAAAAGATAGTCATCCCAGAGTGATGAAAGAAGAGAGCAAAGAACAGATGGTACAAATAGAAAACAATCTATCATCTAAAAAAGATCACATCAAATGTAAATGGTCTAAATAGCTTAATTAAAAAGCAGAGATGGTCAGACTGGATTAAAAAACCCACAGGATTTAATTATATGCTGCTTACAAGAAAAAACCTACTTTAAAGTCACCAGCAGGTTAAAAGTTAAAAAGATAAAAAAGACCTGCTAAAAGACATTAATCAAATGGAAGCTGGAGTGGCTATGTTAATATCAGATAAAGTAAACTTTAGAACAAGAAATATCATCAGGTATAAAGGAGGTAATTTCATAACGATAGGAGACTCAATTCCTCAAGAAGTTACAACAGTTGTAGTTCATCACAGCATTATTTACAATGACAAAGGCATGGAATCAACCTAAGTGTCCATTGTATGTCCATGTATCCAAGTAGATAGTATCTATCTATATGTCTGTGATATATGTATACACATACACACAATGGAATATTTCAGCCATAAAAAAGAATGAAAGCTTGTCATTTGTGACAATGTGGATGGATCTTGAGGGCATTATACTAAATGAAATAAATGAGAGAAAGACAAATACCTTATGATCTTACTTATATGTAGAATCTAAACAAAAACCAAGCTCATAGATTCAGAGAACAGATTGATGATTGGCAGAGGTGGGGAATGGGGAGGTAGGTAAAGTTGGTGAAGGGGACTGAAAAGTACAAACTTCCATTTATAAAATAAGTAAATCATGGGGATATAATATACAGCATGGTGACTATAGCTAATAATACTGTATTGTATATTTGAAAGTTGTTAAGAGAGTAGATCTTAAAGTTATTATCATAAGAAAAAGAATCTCCACTAGGTAGAATGATGGATATTAACTAGACTTACTCTGGTGATCATTTCACAATACATACAAATAGTGAATAATTGCATTGTATACCTACAACTAATATAATGTGATCTATCACTTATGCCTCAATAAAAAAAGGATGTAACAATTCAAAATATTTGTGCACCTAATAACAGAGCTAAAAAATACACGAAACAAAATCTGTTAGAACTGTAAGGATCAATAGACAGCTACACAATTATAATTTGAGATTTAAATACTTGCTTCAATACTTAGTAGACCAAGTAGGCAGAAATCAGTAAGAAAAAAGTACTCTAGGGGCACCTGGCTGATTCAGTTGTTAGAGCATGTGACTCTTGATCCCAGGGTTGTGAGTTTGAGCCTCATGTTGGGTGCAGAGATTACTTAAAAATAAAATCTTAAAAAAATTTAAAAAAGTATTCTAAATAATCTTGACAAGATTGGTATTTATGGAATATTCCACCCCCAAACAGCAAAATGCATATCTCTTTTCTTAGAGAATTTACCAAATTAAACCTTATTCAGGGATACCAAGCAAATACTACTACTTTAAAAAAGATTAAAGTTATACAAAGTATGTTCTTTAACCACAATAGAATTAAATTAGAAACCAATAACAGATCTCTGGAAAATTCCCAAATATTTGGAAACAGTGTAACATACTTCTAAATAACAAATGGGCCAAAATAGAAGACTAAAGGAGAATGAGGGAGTATTTTGTAGAGGCAAAAAAAGTAATGGAGTACAATGTATCAAAATTTGTAGCATGCTTGCAAAGAAGTACTTAGAGAAAAATTTATGGCACTAAATGATTTTGTTAAAGAAGAAAGGTCTTATATCAACTATTCAACTTTCACCTAAGGGAACAGATATAGAAGAACAAACAAAATCCTAAATAAACAGAAGAAAAGAAATAATAAAGAGCAGAAAAGAAATCAATGAAATAGAAAAGAGACAAGCAGTAGAGTAAGTCAATGAAAGCAGCATCCAGTTCTTTGCTGGTTGTTTGAGAAGGTTGAGAAAATAGCTAGTTTTTTTGAGAGCTTTTTTTTTTTTTTTTTAAATCATGAAGGGGTCTTGCATTTTGTCTCTTTTGTATCCTGTCATTTTTCCTTTTTAGATTATTGATATAGTGAATTATATTGATTGAATTTCAAATGTCAAAAAATCTACATTTCTTGTTGCAGAATCATTCTTAACAACTGTGTCTCTCAGCCAGCTGTTACTTAGCCTAGTGGGCCATCGAATTTTAGAACAAGAAGACAATTTAATTCAACCCCTTTAATTTATAGATGAAAAAAGTGAGATTCTGCATGATGATGCTCGTGCTGGCATGAGAAGTGCCTTGCTCTAGTTACACAGCTAAACCATCTAAGAGCTGAGATTAAGATGCTGGTCTGCTAAACTCTCCATCTAGTGCTGTCAGTGAATTAACCAGAACATATGCATAGTAAACACACTACTGATCTGATTGGTAACTACCCCATAAACTACCCCATGAAATAATAATGAACTGAAACACTGTGCAAAGAAACTTTATGGAAAAATGAATAAGAATCATCATGATATTGAAGTTTCAGAGTAATGTAAGCAAGTCAAGTCAGCCAAACTTGTTCCATGAATTTAGAAAGGTAATTTTTGTGGGATTACATTATTTTCCTGGTTATAAAAATCTTGTAAAAATAAATATCAAAAAAAAAATAAACATTAAGATGACTATCTCAGTAAGGTAAAATTATAATTTTTCTTTTTTTTCTCCAAATTTTTATTTAAATTCTAGTTAGTTAACATATAGTGTAATTTTAGTTTCAGGAGTAGAATTGAGTGATTCATTACTTACATACAACACCCAGTGCTCTTCACAACCAGTGCCCTCTTTAATACCCATCGCTCATTTAGCCCATTCCACACCCACTTCCCTCAGTTTGTTCTCTGTAGTTAATAGTCTCTTATGGTGTGCCTCTCTTTTTTTTTTTCCCCTATGTTCATCTGTTTTGTTTCTTAAATTCCACATGTGAGTGAAATCATATGGAAGTCTTTTCTAAAATGTCAACAATAATATGACACATTTGATATGTTATTAGCTTTAAAAGTTATGCTGATGGCATGAAAGAGCCTCAATCCAGAGGACAAAACAAGAGGGCCATGATGTTGGCCTAATTATATCAAGGAAGTGCGTAACATCTAACTTAAATTCCCCTTGAGAGACAGGTATGATTTCTTTTGTATCTCTTTGAAATGAAACTAATTTTTCTCATGATCCTGTTTGAGGTTAAAATGTGCCTATTGATTTATGTTTTAAAGGGCATGGTATGAACAAATCTCTTCTTGAAGGTAAAGGCTCCTTTATGCCATAGATAATCAATTTATACTGGGGATCCTGTGAGTAATTATTTTAGAGCAAAATCATAAATAACATATTATGGTAATTCCATGTAAATTTTTTTAAAGTGGTAGAACTGTGAGGTTGGCTGTTTTATTTTTCATATCACCCAGAGAAATGTCAGCTTAGTGCTCCTGAAACCATGGATTGGGAAGAACATTTAGGCACTCAGGAATGTGTTTGTGATTTTAGGACATGGTGGTGGTGATTGTTCTCTAGGATTAATAGGTGAATGCCCTACTGTTTTGACAAAGGTTGAAGAAAGATACAGGTGTGTTATTATCCATCCAGTGTTCTTATTGGGTCTGAAAATATGGTAACCATGAAAGTCATTTGGGTCAGAGACTGAATTTTGGATGACAGGGAAAGCCTCATTTTTAAAGCATTTTGGGTATGGACTGTATACATTGTCTTTCCCACTAGTAGGATAGCAACCAGTATAAAACGGATTTATGTGAACCTTTTCTTAAAACTTCCCCCCAAATTACCACTATTGCATGGAATAAAATTCTGAAAGGATAAATTTAGGTGAATCAGCAATGCAGAATTAATTGTAATACAGGACAGACTACAGTCCTAGTTTGAAAAGTGGTGAGATCAATTTGACCAGTGGGATCTGGGAAGACATTTAGAGTGGATGGAAGTTGAGATAGGTTTTGGTGGATGGATAGGACTTTTACAAGTTGAAAATATGAGATGGATCATCTAGGTTAGAGGAAATGAGTATAGTTCTCATTGTCCCCTCTCTGGTTTCTGGTTCAAACAGACTTGTCACTGACCTTCATCTCCTTCATCATGAGTAGGCGTAGTTCTCTGATGCCAGCTCTACTTTCTTCAGAATGTGTTTAGTGTCCAGTTCTTCACTGTCTCTCCTGTCTGCTAGAGCAATGCTAATTAACTTTGTAATCTCCCACATTCCAAGGTTACAATATTTGACTTGCTTATTTTTGAGCCACTATTTCTGATATTCTCTGCTGCCATTTGTATGTCTTTTCCATGGCTACCCTCTGGACACTTTCCCCCTTACCTCTAGTAACTTTATTCTCCTTTTGTCTTGCTCCCAGATACAGTACCATTACCTTCTTCCAAATTTTTCCAAGTTCAGAATTATCTCCTATCCCTCTAGAACTATAATTGTCATTTTTCTGAGCATCCTGTAGATTTCTCTCTTCCTGATGCATGGACATATGGCTTAGCTTTGCAGAATGTTTTTCATTGACCCCACAGTCCTCTGTGCATTTACATAACTCATAGGGTTTTTTTTTTCCCTTTTTAAAAAAATGCATGAATCTCTATGGGAAGGGGAGGAGGGAGAAGTGTTTTTGGTTTTGTTTTGCTTTTATTATTATTATTATGTTATGTTAATCACCATACATTACATCATTGGTTTTTGATGTAGTGTTCCATGATTCTTAACAAGGTAAAACTGATTCATCACTGTTTTTTTGATCATGACAACACATAATCAGTCACGTGATTGATGGCTTCAAGAATGTCAATTTTATACCATGGACTATTTCTTAAAATCGTGAAAGTTTAAGATTTTTAAGAACTTTGGTTGCTTTGGATTTATTTTTAAATTTTGGAAAGATTAGCAATTTCTTCTTTAAAAAATTAAAATCTGTAGCTCTGATACTGTTAGAATTGGATTTAAGCCACTTACTGGAAGCAATTTTTATAACCCCAAATTTCAGTTTGAAGATCCTAGTAATAGTTTCCGTTTGAAGATCGTAGTTGCTCCCTAAATGAAGACTGGAGGAAAAAAGTGCTATACATCAAGAAGCCAAATCAAATCCTGAAGAACCCCAAACATCAACCTTGGAATGTGGCTTTCCAAACAATGATAATAAAATGAAGAATTATTAAGAGTAAGAATACACCTCTTACACTATTGGTGGGAATGCAAACTGGTGCAGCCACTCTGGAAAACAATATGGAGGTTCCTCAAAAACTTAAAAATAGAACTATCCTACAATCCAGCAAATGCACTACTAGGTATTTACCCAAAGAATACAAAATACTAATTCAAAGGGATATATGCACACCGATGTTTACAGGAGTATTATCAACAATAGCCATATTATGGAAATAGCCCCAATGTCTATCGATTGATGAATGGATAAAGAAAATGTGGTGTGTGTGTATACAGACACACACACACACTGGAATATTACTCAGACATAAAAAGAATGCAATCTTGCCATTTGCAATGACATGGGTGGAGCTAGAGAGTATTATGCTAAGCAAAATAAGTCAGAGAAAGACAAATACCATATGATTTCACTCTTATGTGTAATTTAAGAGACAAAACAAATGAGCAAAGGGGAAAAAAAGAGAAAGGCAACCCAAAAAACAGATTCTTAACTATAGAGTACAAATTGATGGTTACCAGAGGGGAGGCGGGTGAGGGGATGGGTTAAATAGGTGATGGGGATGAAGGAGTGCACTTGTTGTGATGAGCACTGGGTGGTGTGTGGAAGTGTTGAATCACTATATTGAACACCTCACACTAATATTACACTGTATGTTAACTAGCTGGAATTTAAATAAAAACTTAAAAAAAAATAAGAATACAAAGAAGATACACAGCTTTGGACCAGTCTGGAAACATTAAATTGTGTCTCTCCAAGTTTGAAGAAACAGTAATGCTCTTTCAAAAAAAATAATGTAAGAGCATGTAAGTGGCTTTACTTAACCTTTTAAATGAACAGGAGAACTTTTTAGCAACTGCAAAGAACAAGATGTTCTATTTTTTTTTTTTTTTGAAAGAAAAATACATTTCTAATTAATTCAAGAGCAGCAGGAGTTCACATTATTTTCTTTCTCTGCAACATTGCCTTTTATCAGCATTGGTTTGTTGTGGTCTTTTCCACATACTCCAAAGGGTAGTCACCCAGCCTGGGATTAACAATTTTCCCCAGCAGGAGGTACAGGATAGAATGTATACAGAATAGAATGTCAGTGTGCCTCCAGGGCTGTTGACCACCTGAATTTCTGGTCATAGAAAGAGTATCTTGAAATCACAAGCTATGTAAGCATTCTGGAAATGCTAGAAAGGAACACTATGGCTTGTTTAGAAATTCATGGCAATGTAACCAACAGGAATCTGAACAGAAATCCACTCATTTCTTCCCTGCCTGGGTTGTCTCAGGTAAAACTGCACTTCTTGGGTCTCAGGTGATGCCAGATTTATGAAGTACTCAACTCCAGTGCAATGGAAAAATATACCATCAGGAGTCAAGAGTCTATAGTTACTGACACCATGCAGATGGGTAAATGAACTAACTCATCTTGGTTTCCACTTCATCATCTGTGAGCTGTTTTTTTTCTTTCTTTTTTTAAATGGACTTAACCTCAAAGAGTTGTTAGGAATATCGAATGTGATATAGTGGCTACAAGCACAGATATTGTGGTCGAATCCTTATTTATTTAGTTGACAAATATTTATTGACCCCTCCTATATATTAGGCATTCTGCTAGTTGGGGATTAAAAGAGCCCCTTGTAGAGCTTACAACATAGTGGAGGAGACAAACATTCAACAAGCAAGTAGATGTATCATTGCAAAGTGTGAGAGGGCGTACAAAAGAGTAAGGTTTGCTGAGAGAATACTGGGGAGAGGAACCTACTTTAGGTTAGATGTCAGGGAGTTTTAGAGAGGTAGACAGGCTTGGTCTCTAAGTGTGTGAATTTCAGGCTAGCCAAAACTTATTTTAAAAATTGGTTGGAGAATGACTGTGAAACTCAGCAGAAAATGTATCTGAAGTAGGCACATATCTCATCTACCAACTCATGTGCAAGAACCATAATATACTCTTGTTTTCTGTAAGTGAATTTACTTTGTGTTTTGTGTCCCCATTGTGCTGGGGATCTAAGCTAAGAAAATTTACTTTGTGGTTTGTGCCTGAGGGCGAAGGGAGTGAAGTTTAATCTCAGTGAATCTGGGACCTCTCCTCTTTCTACAGGATTAAAACTAAGCCAGGGGGTATTCCTAGAGCATTAATGCACTGGTAAGGCATTGGCGGAACACCATCATCATTTAGGCATTGCTGAGATGCCTTTGTATCTTCTGATATTTAGTTCCTCCCTTCTTCTTAACACAAATCCTCTTCAGGGCCACAGACTCACTGGCTCATGTTCCTGGGGCTTTGAGGTGCTTATTGGGATGGGGGGCAAACCTTCCACACCACTGGAGGCTGTGGAACACTCTGCCTTCATTTCTGAATCCATAGTGTTCTGCTGTATCCTATAGTCCTTCCTGATGAGATTTTGCCTGGGCTGAGGTAAAGGTGGGAAGAAGTAGAGGTAAGGTGGAGAGTCGGAGCCCATTTGTATCTGAGCCTCCTGCATTCCCCTTTATCATTCCCCTCTTCACTCAACTCAGGTAATCTTTATCTAGTCTCAGGATATAGGGGAGCTTTTCTTCTTATTCACTTCATAGTCTTCTAAATATTTTGCATATGACCAGCCTAGGCTTTTTAAAATTTGAGAACCAGAAGATAAGAGCATTTTTCTGTTCTGTCACTTCCCCTCTGTAGCATGAATTTCTCTGCCATTTGGGGAGTATTACCTACCCAACAGCCATTTCCCATTCTCCTTTGCTGGCAAAGCCCCAATTTTGGGAGGGGGGATTTACCTGTGCCCCACAATGACTCAAAGCCTAAGCCACATCCAAGCTGGTCATGGCCCCAATCCCCTTGCTGGTGACTATGAGATACAAAAGGACATCTGCTGGGGGTTCTGGAAAAGGTTTCCTTGTTTAAGATGGAAAGAGTTTTGGTCCCTAACAATGTTGGTGAGCCTGGGTTAATTAACTTACAACATCCTAACTCCATATTTCTTACTAATGTTATTTAATATTAATATGAGATAAGAAATCCTTTGTTGTTTAATTTGAGCCACGTGGGGTTTTCTGTTGTTTGGAGTCAAAGCATCCTAACTGATAAGGTGGGAAGGGCAAAATTTACAAGGAAGTGCAGGGGAAAGAAATCTGATGCTATCGCCTCTACTAATATCATTCACAGTAGTGAGGGAGAAAAGGATCCGGGGAAGGAAGGACTGGATCCAGTAAGTGGAAAGAAATACTAGGTGCTAAGAAAGCCTGGTCTCCAATACTAGAGTACTATTTTTTTCTCTTTGCACATGACTAATGAACTATATGTGGTCTGTATACATTTTTTCCCCCTCTTTCTCTCATTCATTCATCCAAATATTAAGAATTTCATGGCATTTAGTGGATATGTATACAGTCTTAAATTACTCATGCTTAGACCTATGGACTGTACCTTTATTGTGCTGGAAACAGTTTTTCTGAAGGCTTGTTGTTGCAGTGACCATGGTCTTGAGCATAAAAGACAGGAGGAGGTCCCCATCATGGGATGGCAGTTGTATACCATGTGACGGGTAGTAGAATATGTCACTCCAGAACATGCTGTTTGGACATAAGGATAATTTTGAGCTGAAGGCAATTGAGAAGAAGCAGATATAAGAAAAGTTCTCTGCTCTCCCCCTATTTGCCTAAAAGTAGGACATAAATATGTAAAGGTGTCCCTCCTCCCCTTTCTACTAGAAAAGACAGAAGTTAATCACTGGAGACAACTCTAGACCCTTATCAGCCTAGAGATAACACCAGAGGAATGTACATAACCTTACTAAAACTAGCCCTTATTTACCATTAGTTTCCCTATATATTCGCCTTCCCATAATTTGCCACCCCTGGAAGTTCGAAGTCCTTATCCTTTGTCTTGGCACTTCTCTAAAAATTTATTGTTCCTTTTTTAAGATGTCATATAAGCCCAAGTTCTACCTACCCCTTTGAGTTAGTCATCACAGGGTGCTCCCATGTGTAAGACGATGCACCTGTTAATAAACTTTGGTTTGCTTTTCTCCTGTTAATCTGTCTTTTGTCTTATAGGGCCCCAGCCAGAGAACCTAAGATGGGTGGAGGAGAAAGGATTTTTCCTCACCCATATATGCATACTGTCATCCCTGTTTCCTACACTAAGCCTGTGGAAGGCATTACTAATCTATCACAGTGCTCTTTCCTGTTAAAACCAAATATATCAGAGCATTCTCAAGAAAGTTACTACCCACTAATAGGAATTTTCCAGAGAGAGGAAACATAATTAGCTTCCTGACCTAAGCATCTAAGACCACGGTCAGAAATAAGGCCCAGATCCAAGCTAGTAGCAGTAAAAGGGCCAGGAAAATGGGAAGCCCAGCATTGAACTGTATAACCAAAGACAACGAAACTGATGTAGAAAATGTCATTCATGACTTGGACCATTTGAACTTAGTTGGCAGGGCTCTCAGCCTTCCAGAGGTGAGCTACCAAGACAATGAGATATTTAGTAAAAATTAACTGTATTTTTACCTTGAGATTTTTTCCCCCACATTTTAATTGAGAAATAAAAGAACGACATCCTCTATCATTACAAGGCACAGATTTGCTGCAGTGGCCAGAAGGCCTGAAAAACAATTACATTCTTTTATTTCCCTCTCTTCACAACATATTTGGATACAGTAACATTGTACTTTGGGAAGAGCAGGATCACAGCATCACAATTTCCTTTTATCTTCTTTTTTTTCCTGAAGTATAATTAACATATAGTGTTACAGTAGTCTCAGGTGTACAGTAAAATGATTCAACGATTTATACATTACTCAGTGCTCATCACCATAACTGTACTCGTAATCCCCTTTATTTCACCCTTCTCTCCACCAACCTCCCCTCTGGCAACCACCAGTTTGTCCTCTGTAATTAAGAGTCTGCTTTTTTGGGGCACCTGGGTGGCTCAGTCGTTGAGTCTGCCTTTGGCTCGGGTCATGATCCCAGGGTCCTGGGATCGAGCCCCGAGCTCCTCATCAGGCTTCCTGCTCAGCGGGAAGCCTGCTTCTCCCCCTCCCTCACTGGTGTTCCCTCCCTCACTGGTGTTCCCTCTCTCGCTGTGTCTCTCTTTGTAAAATGAATAAATAAAATCTTTAAAAAAAGTCTGCTTTTTTGCTTGTTTTTTAAAAAATTTGTTCATTTGTTTTATTTCTTAAATTTCACAAATGAGTGAAATCATATGGTATTTGTCTTTCTCTGTCTGACTTATTTTCCTTAGCATAATATCTCTAGTTCCACCCATGTTGCTGCAAATGGCAAGATTTCATACCTTTTAATAGTTGAGTCATATTGTGTGTGTGTGTGTATCTCACATCATCTTTATCCATTCATCTATCAATGAACACTTGAACTACTTCCATAATTTGGCTACTGTAACTAATGCTGCAATAAACATAGGGGTGCATATATCTTTTCAAATTAGTGTTTTTGTTTCTTTTGGGTAAATACCCAGTAGTGTGACTACTGGATTGTAGGGTATTTCCATTTTTAATTATTTGAGGAACCTCCCTACTGTCTTCCACAGTGGCTGCGCCCACCAACAGGGCTTGATAGGTCCTTTTTTTCCACATCTTGTCCACACTTGTTTCTTGTGTTTTTGATTTTAGCCATTCAAACAGATGTGAGGTGATATCTTGTGGTTTTGATTCGCATTCTCCTGATGATTAATGATGTTAAGAATCTTTTCATGTGTCTATTGATCATTTGTATGTCGTCTTTGGAAAAATGTCTGTTCATGGTCCTCTGCCCACTTTTTTTTTTTAATTTATTTTATTTTATTTTTTAATTTTATTATGTTATGTTAGTACCATACAATACATCATTAGTTTTTGATGTGGTGATCCACGATCCACTGTTTTTGTATAACACCCAGTGCTCCATGCAGTACGTGCCCTCCTTAATACCCATCACCGGGCTAACCAATCCCCCCTCCGCCCTCCCCTCTAAAACCCTGTTTGTTTCTCAGAGTCCATAGTCTCTCCCTCCAATCCCCCCCCTCATTTTTCCCTTCCTTCTCCTAATGTCCTCCATGCTATTCCTTATGTTCCACAAATAAGTGAAACCATATGATAATTGACTTTCTCTGCTTATTTCACTTAGCATAATCTCCTCCAGTCCCATCCATGTTGATGTAAAAGTTGGGTATTCATCCTTTCTGATCTCTGCCCACTTTTTAAAATCAGATTGTTTGGGTTTTTTTGGTGTTGAGTTATGTAAGTTCTTTATATATTTTGGATATTAACCTCTTAATGGATATAACATTTGCAAAAATCTTCTTCCATTCAGCAGGTTGCCTTGTCATTTTGTTGATGGTTTCCTCTGCTGGGCAAAAGATTTTTATTTTAGTATAGTACCAGTGGTTAATATTTGCTTTTGTTTCCCTTGCCTGAGGAGACATCTTGACTGTACCTGGTGGGAATGTTTTTACAAGCAGCAGACTCCTGACACAGTAAAGCCTCGGCAGAAGTTGGTGTTCTGATTTGTCAATAGTGTTTTAGCCATTTGACCAGACCACCTTGGATAGGTGAGTGCATTCTCTTTGGACACTCTCCTCCGTCCAGTGGCCTGGGCAGAGAAGCAAGGGGTTTTCCATGGGCAAGGATTCGCAGCATAGCTGGTGGGTATTTGTAGCCATTTATTACTCATTCCTAAACTGCTCACATGTGGGAAAGCTAACATGGAACCAGGAGTGATACCTTGGGGCTCAAAGCACATCACATTTCTCCCCCTCTTTGATCTCTGGTCTGCCTTAAAATAGCCTCAGTTTCACCTTGAGGAGTACCATCCAGACCTGTCATGATACAAGTTTTAGGTGTGCTTGTAGTCCCTCTGCCCTTGGCTTGACCATACTTCTTCAGCTTTGCTTTGCAAATGTGGCCTCATGTCTAGATTCAGACAGTTCAGCTAATTGTCCTGGAAGCCTATTTTTGCAGTGAGTGTTGTTGTTTGGGATGTTGGAGGTGGGTGTGTGAGGGTGGAATGCTGTTTGGAACAGTGGTAAGTTGTATATGGCCATCATATGTTCTTTGTCAAGAGACCCTGGAGACATTCTGTGTCTTTACAGACTGATGGGACCAGTTTGTCTGAAAGACAGTGTTTCAGCAGGTAGGGCATTTGAAGTTTTCATTCTAATTACTCCCTATTTTAACTCTTTAGGCAGGGCTGGCTTCTGGCATGAGGAGAAAGTGTGTGCTAAATAAGCTACCCTTGGAAAAATCTGGAAATAGGCCTGCCATAGATCTGTCAACCTGTCTAAAGGTCCTCACTGCTTTGTGTAAACATGCCTCTCTTGAAAGATAATATTGTGGAGGTGATGAAGAGGAGGCACTGTGATCAGATGACCCTGACTTTTCTACCCACGTGCTGTGAGATCTTGGGCCAGTCACATCCTGTATCTGGGTTTCACTTTTCCCACGTGCAGAAGGTGGGAGCTGCTATCTAAGTTCTCTTCCCACTGGCAGTCAGTTACTGTATTATTCCATCCAAGCTCAAGGCTTGCTCTTTCTTGAAGCCCTTCCTAGTCATTCTACCTCTAAGTGATCTTTTCTTCTTCTGAGTCTATGCCATGTTGTTCCATCCTTGGTCATTTGCATCATCTTGGATTGCTTTCTGTATTTTCAGCATATGTAAGTAGTATTGTTTGAACAAAGTAATAAGCTCTTAAAAGGCAGGAAATACATTTCCTGTGCCTCCTAAAGCATCACTGCATAATTCTGGGCTGATAAAAGTACTTGGCTGGAATTTTTAATTTAAATAGCCCAGATTATTGTCTATTTTCATAAGAAGACTATAATAATCTGATGATTCTGAATCTCCTCTGAGGTAAACATAGTCAAGTCTCAGTTTTTTAAGTTAATAACAATGATGATATCTATGAGGCAACAGCTCTTAACAGTTTCCAGAAAATTTTTACATTCATTATTTCATTTTAACACTTCTCAAAAACTCTGTTAAAGTAGGTAGATGGTATCAACATGACTGTCTCCATCTTAGACATGATAACATTTGAGTGTAATTTATTGAATATCATGCAGGTATTTAATAGATAAGGGTCTGGCATCCAGGTATGCTGAACCCAAGTTTAATGTTTTTTGCTTTGATGTTTCTTGTGAATGATAAAAATCATTTATATGGATTATAATGAAAGGGACTAAAATTAGGAATGTGGATGGGAGAGGCACAGTATTGGCTTAGGCTTTAAGAACTCAGATTCTGGGCCCCTATTAAAGATTTGGGATTAAATCTCCAATCTAGATGTCACTAATTGCTAGTTGTGTGACCTTGGGCAATTTAAACTTTCTGGTCCTGACTTCCCACCCTTAAAATGAAGATTACAGTAATACCACTCCAAAGAATTCTGAGAATTAAATAATGCACATAAATAATTTAAATGGCCTGGCACATACATAGTGGTGCTTCATAGCTATTAACTATCATGAGTGTGACTACATGACATTAGTTCATTAGGCAGAGTAGCCTTGGATAATTACATTTGTGAAAGAGACTTGTTCTTCTTATGCCACCAATATTTTTGATTCTTTGAGTTATCCTAAATTGGCTAAATTAGGTCCTTATAGAACTGCTGTTATTATGAGCATGACTAACTATGGAACACACAGATTCTTGTAAGAGGTTGAGAGAACTAATGGAAGACATTCCTGGTGAATTCATTCTTAGTCTTGTGTATCCCAGTACTTCCCAAACTACTTCTAATGAGGGATCAGTTTTTTTCTGTGAATTTCCATTTGTTAGAGGCTGATACTTCTGTAAAATTCAATAAAAATATTGAGGATATGTTAACTTGATGTAACTGTTCCTCAGTGCTTACTCTCAGTCTCTATTTTGATGTCACTGTGGACATGCAGGGACCATACCCAGAGAGGCACTGGTTTATCCAGAGTCCCTCCAAGCTAGCCTCTTCATGGCCAAGGTATAGCCGGTCTGATGTTGGAGTACTCCCCAAATCCAGAAGATAAACTCAGGTTGCAATATAATTTAAGAGTAGAAAATAGTTTGCTATTTTATCTAGCTTAAGAAAAGTTCTCCTGAGATGCTGCTTTTCTGATAAAACATTTGTGGTCAGGCTTGGATGTTTAATTACCTGAAAGTAAAATAAAAGATTCTAATCCAATAATGTAGCACAATTCATCCAGTAAAATTCTTAATAAGTATGGGATGGAGGATGAAGATGAGGACTCACCATTGGATTAGACTGTGGTAATTTTCTGAAGGATGAGCTGCCTCAGAAAGCATGGAGCTTGATTACTTAGTCTCTAATTTGGAAAGTGGAGGTGACAAAAGATTAACGAAATGATGGGAGGGCCAGTAATCAGAAGCCAAATGAGGCCAACTGTACTAGGTAGTATGAGGGAGTATCAGCAGTGGTTTCATCAAGGATTTGGTAGGATGGTGAGTAGGTGGTCTTTGTCTTCCTATCCTGTAACCTCAAGCAATTTTTGTATGTTCACTTTATTCATTCAACAAATATTTATTTAGTGACTTCCCAGGGTTTTTTAAAATGCATACAGGAATAAGCAAAGTGCCCAATTTATAGTCTGTTGGGGAAAACAGATAATTTAACATGTATTAGTGGTCAAGAGTGATACTACGGGAGCTCATATTAAGGAAGTCTAACTCAGTTTCTGAGGTCAAAGAAAGGTTTTCTTCAGAGGAATTATCCAGATAGAGGCAAGAAGTTTCTAGGAAGAGGAAACAACATATGCAAAGACCCTGAGGTGTGAGAGAAATTTGTGTGTTTTTAAGGATCTGAAAGATGCCCAGGGTGGCTGGAGAAAAAAGGGGGGTGCTTTGAGATGTGGCAGAAGATCCAAAAAATATTCATGAAGAGCCTTGTAAACCAAGGGTTTTGTCCATTGTCCTGAGCATAATAGGAGCCCAGCAAAGCACTTTGGATAAGAGTAAAAAGTGGAACAATGAGATTTGTGTTGTAGAAATATTACTTTGGCTATTGTGTAGAGAATTTCGAGCTTGTGAGTCCCACTGGATGATCACTGTCAAAGATCTGAGCTAAGGTGGTAGTGGTAATTAAAGGTAGAGAGAAAGGGAGCGAGCATAAATATGCAGGATTTGAATTTATGGGATATGGGGCATGAAGGAGAGGGAGCAGGGGAAGGTAGCTTTCAGGTTCCTGGGTTGGGCGACTGCATAAATAGTGATGCCATTCACAGAAGGAGACCCTGGTGTATGTGTTTGGGGGTAGGTAAGAGGTTTGGTTGGAAGTTGAGTTTCACTTTTGCAATGTAGACTCTGAGGTGAGAAGTCTAAGGGGAGATGTCCAGAAAGTGCTTTT
This sequence comes from Phoca vitulina, assembly GCF_004348235.1. Classification (NCBI taxonomy): domain Eukaryota; kingdom Metazoa; phylum Chordata; class Mammalia; order Carnivora; family Phocidae; genus Phoca; species Phoca vitulina. The sequence continues at coordinate 1,490,974 of NW_022589709.1, forward strand.
TTCCTTCTGTACAGAGCTTAGCACAGTGCTGGGTAAATTGACATGTTGAAACACATATGAATGTGCAGCTGCACACATACAAACATCTCAAACAGGCATTTCTACAGACCATAGAGGTGCTATAAAATAGGACGTGGAAGGCCATGGAGATATGTAGCACTAGAGTGGTGTGTAGGTGATTGTCTGCTTACTATGAGGTTGACTTTGTCAAGCACATACATATGTGGACACAGAAGGCATGGTTGCCATCCCTTGACAATATCACTCAGAGTCACAATGACTCCTGCCAGTCAAACCATCAGTTTGGTAAGGTTCCATCTCTTTCAGTGAGTGACTTTCTTTCACTAGGGGTGGCTAACTTTATTGACCTTGATTATGAACAGATCTTAACCTCCGTTGACTTGGAGCCCTATCTCAGAAGACCATCAAAAGCTCCCAAATGAGAGACACACCTGTGCTGGTGATTCTTTGACCTCCCACCTTGCCTGACAGCTGACCCCTTGGTAGCCTATGTGTTCTCATTCTGGATTGGCAGAGCAGTTTGTGATTGGAAAGACTTCTCAACACTGCTGGTGTAAATCAGTTCCTTGCTAAGGAAATTCAGTGATTACCTGTATTTTACATATAAGAAAACCAAGAGGGAAGACACACAAGAAGAGACCAACACAAAGATGTGGGAGGCAGGTCAACACGTGACTGGGCAGACCTGATAGAAGGGCTAAAGAACCTATATAGGGTTGGGGAACTTGAGCCTGGATGACCAACCTAATGGATTATATGTTCTGTTTCTTTTTATTTTGTTACTTCATTGATGTCCTTCTCTCATTCTTGGAGGTTTATTACCCTGGATCATTTCGCATATTTTTGCTCTCCTTATTCTCCACAATGAGCTTTCTTCTTCTGTCAGAACCTGTCTGCCTTGGGTTCTACTCCTTTGGTGCCATGCCGGTGGAGTATAGCTGATTACATAAACTACTTCGAGATTGAGTGGTTTAATTGGTGATTCTTCTAAGATAATTTCTTTTTCATTCTAAAAAATCTTCAAATGTTAAGGGGTGAATAATGGGTGACTGCCAGGCTTCATCTCAGCAGAGGAAGTGATATTGGCTGGGGAATTTTCCTGTCAGGTAAAGTTGATCAGAGGAACTTCCCTCCACAAGGAAAGAATGGACATGGCGCCTGGTGGTGCCATCGGTTGAGCATTGGACTCTTGGTTTTGGCTCAGGTTGTGATCTCAGGGTTGTGAGGTCAAGCCCTGAGTCAGGCTCTGCATGCTCGGAGTCTGCTTGGGACTCTCTCTCCCTCTCCCTCTGCCCCTCCCCCACTCACTCTCTCTCTAAAATAAATAGGTAAATCTTAAAAAAAATAAAAGGAAAGAAAGGAAAAAGTATTTGTTACGATTATCAACAAAATTAATAATGCATTCTTCTTAAAGCTTAGTACATACCAGTTGAAAAAATATCAAATTTTCTATATCTGAAAGAACCTGAGATAATTTTTTTTTTAAAGATTTTATTTATTTGACAGAGAGAGAGACATAGCGAGAGAGGGAACACAAGCAGGGGGAGTGGGAGAGGGAGAAGCAGGCTTCCCGCTGAGCAGGGAGCCCGATGTGGGGCTCGATCCCAGGACCTGGGATCATGACCTGAGCTGAAGGCAGATGCTTAACAACTGAGCCACCCAGGTGCCCCCTGACATAAATTTTTCTGTATTTATTTCCATTTTCATTTCTCACTATAATTTTGTATTTTTAGTTGCATTTTAAAGCTACTTTATTGAGGCATGTGTGATGTACAAAAAGATAAACTTATTTAATGTATACAACCTGATGAATGTAGAGATAAGTATACATGTGTGAAACCATCACCACAATCAATGCCGTAAATGTATTTATCACCTCCAAAAGTATGATTTTTGGAAGTATAAATAATACGGTTGTGCTCACACTATAACTGTGATTTTATGTCTCCCTATTTTCCCTTAGTAACTGAAGTAAGATTTCCCATGTTATTACAGGCTCTTGCAGAATATGACAGTTAATAAACTTGTAGTATTATAGAGAAAGTTCTGTTGGACTTAATTTAGCTTAAAATTCCTCAAATGCTAGACAGTTATTTGTTATGGTTGTTTCTAATTTTTCCTGATAACACTGCAGTGAAAATCTCTAAAGAATAGATATTACCTTTAATTTTTGCTAGTAGCTTTTCACTCATAACAAAAGTAATAGTATCTGAGTCTCTGATCTGAGATTATCTGCAAGTCTTTATAAACTCCTGTATGACACAAAGCCTTTTTCCCTTTTTATTCCCGAGAAAATGCTCCTCATTCTTCATGACATAGCCCAGATGCCATCATTTGTGAAGCTTTTCTGGGTCAGACACAACTGAGCGCTCCCTTCTGTGACTCACCCAGGGTTTTGTAAGGCCACATGTCATAGAATCCCATTGAGGTGACTTAGCTCCCAACCCACTTCCCTGCAAGTTCCTCATGTTCTCCCTGCATCTAGATCATTCCCTCTAAGTGTTCTGATGGCAGCTCAGGTGTTAATCCTTACAGCACATAACTACAGTTAATTAACTGAATGAGCGCTTCCATGTTTGCCTCCTTCCCTGGAAAGTAAGTGGACTGTTGCACTTGTGTTCATGCTCTGTTCTCAGAGCTTCACACCTAGACAGTGTTTAGCAGACCTCTGCTAAATGGATGAAAAGATGGATGGATGGATGATTGATCTTCCAAAAATATTTTAAACATGAAAGTCTCTAGATGGGAATAAAAGATAAAGAATTAGTTATCTTTACTCAGAGCAATATTTACGTTCACTCATAATCGAGGCCAGCTTTACAGCCAACAAGCCTTGAGGGCCTATGATAAGCCAGGCACCGTGCAAGCCTTTTCACATGTTTTATCTCATTTAAACCTAACATTGGCCTTACGAGATGGGTGCTGGTAGGCCCTCCTCCATATTAGATAAAGAAATGAGGACTTGGCGAGAGTGGTTACATAACTTGTCCAAGGTCACACATACAGTAAGGGAGGGGGGTGTCTGGGGTTTGTCTGATTGAAATTAAGTTTTCAGCCACTATGTGATATCTCCTGCAATGTTCTTTCTTAAAGTGGACTGTTATCTGTCTCCACTCACTCAATGGAAGTAGGGCTCTGTCTTGCACCGTGGTCGAACAGGCTGTGCTCCCTTCTTCACTGTAGCTCTCCTCAGCATACAAAGGCTTATTCTCTGCCCAAATATTCCAGTTCCTTCAACCATTCCACTTGAAACTACAGCATAAATTTTCTAACCCTTGTTTTGCTCTTATTCTCACTTGGGCACTTTTTCTTTCCCATGGAGAATCAGTCAGTTCCTATACCTGGTAGACAGAGAGGTAAATAGCAGGAAAAGAAAGAATAAAAAAAATTACACATGATCACTTGTTCTCTTAAGAGAGGTGCATGCATAATGATTAAGGCCATGGACCCCGGCGCTGGTTGGCTTGGGCTCAGATTCTAGCTCTGCCTCTTACTGGCTGTGTGGGCTTGGACAAGTACATGCATTCTAATCAGTTGATTGAATTCCTGGACAGCGGAGTGCACCATAGCTAACAGATTGGGTACCTCCCCCTTAGCCATCTTCTTGCAGCCAAGAAAGGCTACTGTCTCCTGACACCCCCTAGGGAAATTTATTGAGCACATTCTATGCTCCCCCTACTGTTATAAATACTTTGCCCATATTGACTCATTTGATCCTTACAGCAACCCCGTGGAGTTGATCCTGCTATTACCCCTCCTTTCTAGGTGTGGCTGAGACCATCTTGCCCAAGCTCCTGTAGCTGGTAAGTAGGGGGGCAAGTGCTCCTGCTACTGAGGTTATGCCCTAACCACTCTACCTTCCACCTCAACTTTGTAAACCGATCTTTAGGGGCCTCCACAACCTGCATGCATGAACAATTCACCTTATATTCTTGCGCTTTGAGTGATTTGACTCCTCTGACAAACTCTTATCTCTTGACCAGTCTTTGCCATCCTTGCCTGCCCTCCCTTACGAGGTTATTAAAATGGGAGCACGGCTCACAGTGATTGATGGTCTGAATGCTGATCATTCCCTACCTCTCCTGGCTTACGGTAAATATTTACTTTTTGTTACACAGGAACAATGAGGTTTCATACAGGAGATGGATGTTGAGTGTATATATAATATTATGCTTATCTGAGTCCTTTGAACACCCAACTCTCATTTCCCCAGCTTACTCGGGGAAGGGAAGGAGGTGCTGCAAGGTGAGTTGTTTGACTTTTCAGAGGACGCTCCAGAGGCTTGCAAGCTGGCTGGCTGGATTTGTTGGTCCTTTTTTTTTCCCCCCTTCACTGAAGGGCTAGAAACGTGGTCTCTCAATAATTTAAGATCTGGTCAGGAGCCATGAGTTACACACATATCAATGGTTCCATTATATACCTAATATTGTCCCTTAAATTGATTCACGTTATAAGCATTGATACATAATTTAGCTCTGCGCTAAGCAGTAATGTCCCCAAATCTTAGATGCAATATGCTAGTTATACTAATACATATTGTAATATCTATATAACTGTGAAAATGTAAAATCTCCCATGTGTCCTAGTGACTGTATCTAATTAGTGCTAGGTGACAGGTGACTCGTGTGCAACTCTCAGCCCTGCCACCTCTTTACTCTGACCCCGTGTAGGTCGTGGCTCTTTTGGGGACTCCTCCTCTCCATCTGCAAAATGAGGTGGGCTCTTAACACTCCATTTTTCTACTCTTAGTTTTCTCTTCCCAGCTTGAGGTAATGTTTGTAACAGAAAAAAAAAAAGAGTTCGTGTAGGCAGACAGGTTAATCTAAAAATTTTTCTCACTTACATGAAGGCAGTTTCCAATCTTTACCTTGGAAGTAGGTTGGTAGTTCTTGTCATTCATCTATTATTGCTACTCCGGAAATACATGAAGAGCAATGAAGCTGCTGAGAGGCTCTGTGATGTAGTTAGAATAGAGTCAAATTTGAGGGGTGGTGGGGGGGGAGAGAAGGACACAGAGGGGGTGCAGCTGAGTGAGCTACTGAATCGCAATTCTACAGCCATCCCTTGAACTCTGGCTGATCGATCTCCTTGTATTCCCTGTGCTCTGCGCCCCACCCCCCCCTTGCACGTCATCTTTGGACCTCCTTCCCCTTCATCTCTCCTTTCCTCCCTCCCTTTCATTCTCAACTAATTTTCCATGACTAATGGCAGTGTGAAAGCATGCATTTCTCTGTTCACACAGACCCAAACAATAAGCCCGATACTACATATCATATGGGGGGATCTCTTCCTAAGAAGTGCAGTTTCTAAGAATGCTTTTGACCAAAAGTGCTGTATCTGTAGTGCTGAGCTGGGAACTTCGGCAAGATGAAGATTGGTTTTGATCCCAGGGTATCCCCTTTCTCCCCCGCCCTTTACCCTCCCTCCAGGATGGAGCCTCTGGCTCTCACAGCAGGGCTCTGGTGCCCTAGTCTCTGCAGAGCTTGCCTGTTAGGGTCCAGAAGCTCTGCCACAGTTTCAAGGGTCTTGGGAATCATCCTCACTAAGCCCCTATTTTATACGTGAGGCAGCTGAGATTCAGAAAGGGGAAGAATCTGCCTCAGTTTCCTGTAGTTTTGTGTAGAGGCAGGAAAGTTACTAGAGTCTTGATTTGAGACTCCCAGAACTTGATCTTGAGACTCCCAGAACTCCCATTTCTTGCTACCCCATGGCTTTTGCCGAACACTTCCTGCCTCTGGTGACTCTATCCTGACAGACTCTTGTTAGGATTGTGTTTTTGTACTTTCAGATAACCACTGGTAATCTCCTCTGTGTGCTCAGATTTGTATTTAGTTAGTACATTGTTAAACTGGCATTGTACCATTTCCCTGTTGTTTCTCAGCATGAAGAGGGCAAGGAGGTACTGCTCTTTTCACAGATGACCCTCAGTTCCCACGACATATTAATAAGAGTAAGCTCTCAGTGAGCACTTATCTTGGGCCGTTCTCTGTTCTGAACAGTCCACATGTCTTAACTGAATCGTAACAACCCCATGAGACAGGTGCTATGGATACCATCCCCATTTGACAAACAGGGAAGTAAAGTGTGAAAGGATTAATATGCCCAAGGTCATATGGTCAGTAAGTGGCAGAGCTGGGGTTCAAATTCAGACAGTCTCACGCCAGAGGACACAGCTTACCTACTACCTTGTACTGCCCATCACACAGCAGATACACAACAAATACATATGGACTTAATGCTTTTTCTTGACTACCCTATCCAGAGAACACCCTTCCTTCCAATGTCAGTGAAAACCAAGTGTGTGTGTGAGATTCTTATGGAGTAGGAGGGAAGGATATTTGTTTTTGAATTAGAAGGTCTCCAACTGTAGTGAGCTTGTGATTTTTCCAGGGTGGTTGTTAATGCAGACTTCTTGGCCCTACACTAGATCCATTACCTGAATCGCTGACAATGGAGCCTGGGCATCTGAATTGTTAACTGCCATCTAGGTGATGGCTATGCATGTGGCCAGGGTGACATTTTTGAGAAATAGTCTTTTAAAAAGGTTCTTCACTGAACAGGTCCACCTGAGCAATGGCATGCTATCTGGTGGAAATCTGAAGTTGGTGCAAAAATTTCCACCTTTTCTGCTTCCCTTACTTGGGAGCAGATTTTGGCTCATTAAGTAACAAAGCCTAATGTATAGCAAGTGTAGCGGGCTGGGGGTGAAGCCAACACTGTAATGGCTGCCATTGGACCTGCAACTGCTGAATTAGAGGGCATATTTAGCAGTGGGTTGGCTTCTCCTCTTCAGAGCACGTCAGTAGAATCTGGTTGTCAGAGGGGTCAGTAGTGAGATACAGTGGTTCAATTTGATGTAGGGGAGGAGATGTCAGTGAGACAAGACAGCATGATAGGGACCTGCTCTTTCACATTTGGACATTGTGGTTTGGATGCACTGCACCAAACACAAAGGTCTTCTCCTGGCTGAGAAGAGGCTCATCCAAAAGCATGGGACACAGCCATTTGAATGGCTGGCCCTGTGTTATGTGTGCACAGGGGTGGTCTTGTTGTTTTAGTGTCTAAGTACTCTCTGCTCTACATGGAGGCCATTCACAGAAAACTCACACCGACTCTCCTCTTTCTCCTACTTGTTCTGACTGTTCCCTCATCCTCTTCTGCACCCATGCATCTATCCATGTAACCAGCAAACACTTGCCAAGTGCCTGCTTTATTCTAGGTACTGTTTCGCATACTGGGCGCTTAGTGGGGAACACACAAAGAGGCTGCTCTAATGGAGTTTTCATGGAGACTCAGACTCCTGGTCTTTTTTGTTTCCTGTCACCTTGTCTCCCAATCATTTCTCTGTAACTGGTAAATACTTTATTGTCCCAATCTTTCCTTTTGCAAGATAAACAGGCAAGTGTCCTACTCTCTTGCTGAGATATTTTATAAATACAATGAGTATGTGTGTGTAATGGACATCTATATACATATATGCATACACATGTGTACATACACACGTGTAACACAAACAGCATAGATATTTAGCAAGCAAAGGCTGACTCTGAAAGGTCAGGGCCATAAAAATTTTTTCAACAAATACTTTTCGGTGCCTACTATGCATTAGTTACTAAGTGAATAAAGTCAGTTTGGGGCTCAAGGAATCTCTTCCTACTTCCTCAGTATGGGCCACATCCCTACCTTTCAGGGTAGGTTTATGAGAAGGAATGGCAAGGTGGGTGCCTGCCTGTCTCTCTTTATTCATGTCATGTATTAGAGTCATGGAAAAAGAAAAGGTCCAAATGTGTTCTCAACTAAAAGAACAGATAATTAACCCCACTGGAAAACCATGTTCTGTATAAATGTCAATAACTTATTTCACATTAGAAGGTTCTAAAAACCAACAAGGCAAATCCCAGATGTCATCCTGATGTGGACATGGTAGTTCTTACTGCAACCCTCAAGGTCCCCAGCTATAAAACACAGCATTTTGAGTGATGTATTGACAAGAAATTAGCTTAGATATATTGCAGATTATTGATTTCAGCATTCAAAGGTTAATGAGGTTTGTGCCTTCATTCAACATTTCTGCTCTGGGGAGAATAATGAGATAGCCCGAAGACACAAACCATTCAATTAAAATAAACAGGAGACTATATGTGCATCCTGGCTGTGTTTGGATACTCCCCCCCGCCCCCCCCCCCCCGCATCCCTTCTTTTTTTTCTCAACATCTTCTAATTTCTCAGGTGATTTTCATTTTTGCATGGGAAGAGATGATTAAGGTGATCCCAGGCAGTGCTGTTATAAATCATAGATGATTCCCTCATGGACCCTTACTTGGAGAAGTGAAGCTAATCTACACAATCTATTGAGGTATCCTCCTTCTGATACACCTACAGACATCTCAGTGTCTCAGTGGTAGAAATGCAAATTGATTGATGCTCATTTACATACTCTAGACCAACAGGAAGATCCAAATACATTATTACAAGTAGGAGGTATTGAGTTTCCAGACACTGGCTAGTATGTGTAATGCTGAGTTTAAATAACTGCAAAACATTGTTTCTCTTTGATTATTGAAGATTTTCTGGCTTAACAATCTATTTGTAAATAGTTTTGCTTCTGTCTTTACCAGCATGCTAATAGGAATTTTTACAGAGCACAAAATTTACTTAGTTCATTTAGTTAATTCTAGATAAGATGGTAAACCATCTGGAGATTTCAGGGTCTATACTTTTCCTAAGGTCCTGTGCGAAGAATGTGACAGCCTGGGTAAGCAAGGGATAGCTTCTCTTCTGTCTGCATCTGACCCAAAGCCTTAATGAAACATAAGCATGGCTCTTGTGGAGAGCCACTTGGGGAGAAAATAGAAAATTCTTCTTTGAACAGAACTTTCTGTCTACCCAAAGACAAATTACATCTTTGTTTGGATATTCTTGTAATTTCTCTTTAGTTTAGCTTTTCTAGGGGCACACATGGAAAGCAAGTTACTGGACCAAGTTAATGTTTTAGTCATGGAATGTTGGGGCTGGAAGGAAATATGAAGTTTATCTGGGGCCTTCCCTGCGTTTTGCCACTGGGGAAATGAAGTACAAAAGGGAAGTCTCAAGTTCAAGGCTGTGGGGGAAAAAAAAAAAAAGCCAGCTCTCTGATTCTTCTCTCCACCAGAAAATCCAGGTGCTCCAGTCCCATCCTGATAAGAACCACTCTCAAAGCCCTGAGGCTGTCTTCTCCCTGGATGAATTATTTGGGAGGGCGGGCATAGATTATTCTGTAGCTTCTTCATCTGCCTAACAGCCACAGATGCTGCCGTGAAACCACTCAGAATGCATTTTTATTGCAATGGGGCACTCTGACTTGTTGATAAAGGTCAGCATAAATGTAATTCTTTAGAATATGTGCACAGTTAGTGAAACTAAAATTTGGAAAACATTGAAGATGTTGGAATCTTAGGCTCTGCATTAGAAAACATCCTAGAAGGATCTAGCCCAGCTCGCAACTTACTGTATCTCAATCCTCTTTGTAACAATCCATTGGATGCCACTGAAAGTGCTAAATCCAAAGCCTAAAACACATTTCTTGGGCTTTTAATATTGGAAGACCTACAATGGTTTTCCCTTCCTAGGATTTTTTATGTTCTCTGTCTCTGAATTAGCATCGGAGAGCGAGGCTTGTTACTGAAAATAAGCTTGTTACATGGTGCTTATATTATGTAACACGGCCACCAAAACCTTGCCGTCATAACTTAAAGTGTGAGTAAGAGTTAACCAGGTCGAGAGGCAGAAGTGTGTGCTAAATATAACAAAACAGGCAAAAGCCAAGGGGTGAAGAGAACATGATGCAATGGAGGAACTGGCAGAAGTTCATTCTGACTTCAGTGGAGAACAGAGGGGAAGGTTGGTAAGAGATGAAGCTGAAGGTACATAATAGGTGTGGGTGGCTCATGAGGGATTGTCTGTAAGCCAAAGGAAGGAATTTCAGCTTTATTCCAAGAGTATCAGGGAGCCACTGAAGGGCAGAATAATGCATTTAAATAGTAGAAATAGCACTTGTCTTTCCATCAAAGCATAACTGTTAGAACCAGGTAGCTGTTTTCCATATAAGAGCCAATGGGATATAAAGACTGATTAAAGAAGCCAAGGTCAGAGGCAGCATCTGTGTTTGCAAACAAAATGGGAGCTCTCTACTTGCGACTGTAGTGTGTTTGACTGCCTCTACACCATTTCAGTACCTGCCAGAAGAAACAGTTGAAGCCCCACCTGCCCTGCTTTTGTCAGTCTCACCTCTGTAAACACCACAGTCTTGTTTTCACTGGCTTCTCTCCTTCAGCTCTGAGACCCGAGTGAAAAGGGCATTGCTGTCTGGGCTCTTTCGCTGTCCATCAGTGTTTTGATTAAAGTCACTCAGAGGCCCTTTAATTTGAGTAGAACAGATTGAAGTCTTGACTAACCAGGCCCAAGTTTTCAGGGGCCAGGAGTGGACCATTTCTGCTGGATTCATGCACTACTTCTTGTCTCTGAAAAAGGGAAGAATGCAATTTTCTACTGAAATTACACCTGATTACAGATCATCACATCACTGCCCAGTGGACCCATTCCTCCCTTGCTTTATGTGCCTGAACGTTTTGTGTTGTTGGAAGGAAGTAGGCAACTGAGGAGAAGGGTAAGTTTACCCCTGATGCCTAAAATCTCAGCTGAATAATTTGAAAGTCCTAAATTATTTAGGAGTCTGCAGGCATAGCTCAGGCAGAGGCTGCAGGATTGGGGGTTCATCAGTGCCCTCCACTTTTCCTGAAACAAGAGGATAAGAAAGTTTTTCAGATTGGAGATGTAATTTCACTTTTACGTGCTTTTCCTTCTTTTGCTTAATGTCCTCAGATAATGCAAGACAAATATATGGATAAGTGAGGGACACAACAATTTTATATTAACAATAATCTATTAAGGTGCTGTGGGAGGAGAGATGTGATAGGACAGGTTTTAAAACATCCTTAATTTCCACGTGTTTGAAGATTTTCTTGTCCTTCTCTTATTGGTTTCTAGTTTGATTTCATTATGGTAAAAGAATATACTCTGTGTGATTTAAATTCTTTTAAGTTTTCTAAGGTTTGTTTTATGTCCCAGGATATGGTCTGTCTTGGAGAATATTCCATGGACACTTGAAAAGAATGGTGTTATATTTGTTGAGAACATAGCATAATGTATAAACTTGTCAAATCACTCAGTTGTACACTTGAAACTAATGTAAAATTGTGTGTCAACTATACTCAAAAAAAATTATTTATAAAAAAGGACCAGTGATTACTGTTGATGCTCTAGGTAAAAACCCCAATTCAATAACCTCTTGAGTGTCGTTTTCTCTTTTTTTAATTTAAATTCAGTTAGCCAACATATCATTAGTCATCATTAGTTTCAGATGTAGAGTTCAATAGTTCATCAGTTACATATAACACCCAGTGCTCATTCTCCTTTCAGAGGCATCTCCCAAATCAAAACACCAAGCAAACTGTGGCATAAAGTAAAAAATACTAGCTTTGGAAAAGATTCATCTACTCTGATTTTTATCTTCTACCCAAATTTCTTAGATGATTGACTATAATATTACAACCTAAACTAATATAATAATTTCAACCAACAGGAAAAAAAAGAGTACCCTCATTGGGAGGAATGTTCTATATATCTCAATTAGATCTTGTTGGTGTTGTTAAATTCTTCTCTTGTCCTTGCTGTCTTCTGCTTAATACTTCTATTAGTTGTTGAGAGTAGGATGTGGAGGTCCTGAGCTATAATGATGTATTTGTCCATTTCTCCTTTCAACTGTGTCAGTTTTTGCAACCCTGTTTGGTATATCTGCATTTAGCATTGCTGTGTCTTCTTGGTGGGTTGATCTTTTTTTTTTTTTTTTAAGATTTTATTTATTTATTTGACAGAGACACAGCGAGAGAGGGAACACAAGCAGGGGGAGTGGGAGAGGGAGAAGCAGGCTTCCCACGGAGCAGGGAGCCCTATGCGGGGCTCGATCCCAGGACCCTGGGATCATGACCTGAGCCGAAGGCAGACGCTTAACTGAGCCACCCAGGCGCCCCAGTGGGTTGATCTTTTAATCATTATATAATATCCCTCTCTACATCTTGTAATTTTTTATGCCCTGAAGTCTATGTTGTCTTATATTAAATATAGCCCCTTCTGCTTTAAAAAATGTTTTCATGATGTCTTTTTTCTATCCTTTTGCTTTCAACTTACCTATATTGTTATGTTTGAAGTGAGTTTCTTATAGGCAGCACAATTGGGTCATGAATTTTTATCCATTCTGGCAATCTTTGTCTTTGAATTAATGTATTTAGACCATTTACAGGTAAAGCAATGATTGATATGTTAGGGCTCAGGTATTCATTTTACATGTTTTCTGTTTGCTTCCACTCTTCCTTGTTCCTCTGTTTCTCTTAATTTCTTGTAGGTTACTTGAATATACTACTGGAAGTTCTTCCCAGTGATAAAGTCAAGAAAAAGAAACAAAAGCTTAGTAGATTAGGAAGGAAAAAAATAAAACTATCCCTTTCTGCAGATGACACAATTGCGATAATAACAAAGGCTAGTAGGGTGGTGGAGAAACTGGATTACTTAGACATTGTTGGTGAGAATGTAAAAATGTTACAGTCATTCTAGAAAATAGCCTGTCAGTTTCTTTCAAAACTAAAAATGGACTTAGAGTACTATTCAGCAATTATAGTTGTGCACATTTATCCCAGAGAGATTAAAACTACATTTATAAGGAATTTGGACATGCATGTTCATGGCAGCATTATTTAGCCAAAACCTGAAAACTACCAAGTAATTTTTCAGTGGTGAATGGTTAAACAAACCATGGTTTATCCATACTGTGGAAAACTTCTCAGAAATAAAAAGAAATGAACTATAGATATTCACAACAACTCAACATGCCTTGGATGAACCTTGAGGAAATTATGCTGAATGAAAAAGCCAATTATAAAAGGCTGCATACTGTATGATTCCATTTATATAACATTCTTAAAATAACAAAATTAGAGAGATAAAGAAAAGATTAGTGCTTTCCAGGAGTGAAGGGTGGGAGAAGGGGGTATGGCTACAAAGGGATAGCACAAAGGAGCTTTGTTGTGAGTGTATCTTGATATTAATGGTTGTTACACAAAGCTGCACATGCGACAAAATTATGTAGTAATACACACATATAAATGACTGCATGTATCTGAATAAGGTCAATTACCACCTGATTTTGAGATTATGCTATAGTCACACAAGGTATTAACACTGGTGGGGACTGGGTGAAAGGTACACTGGTCTGTCCTGACTGTTTTCCTTTGCAACCTCCTGTGAATCTACAACTATTTCAAAATAAAAAGTTAAAAGATATTTAGCTTTGAATATATAAATATTCATACACATGTGTGTGAAAACCCCTCAGTTATTTTCTTCTCAGTTCCTTATCCTTATCAGAACACCTGGGGTTGCAGATGGATTCTAGGAACTAAAATGAGGGGAGATGATCCCTTTCAGAGTGGTCTAGAATCCATTTTTAAAAATATGGTGAGTTGGGGTGCCTGGGTGGCTCAGTCATTTAAGCATCCTACTCTTGATTTTTGGCTCAGGTCGTGAGATCGAAAGCCCCATGTCAGGCTCCAAGCTAGATGTGGAGGCTGCTTAAGAGTCTCTCTCTCTCCTTCTGTCCCTCCCCCCTCATGTTCCCTCTCGATCTTAAAAAAAAAAAAATCTCTCCCTCTTTGTCTGCTCCTCCCCACCCACTCTCTCATTTGCTCTCTCTCTCTTAAAAAAAAAGAAGATATGGTGAGTGAGAGGGGTTAATTTAACAAGGTGGGAAGATGGATTTGAGACACTTTGTGAAAAGACTAGTGTAGTGTGATGCTTCCCAAATTTTAAGGGGCATTAAGGGGGAGCTTAATGAACCTCACTCAGAGATTCTCATTCCAGTCTTTGTGGGGTATGTATCAGAAATCTGTGTTTTAAATAAACACCAGGTAATTCTGATGTCTGTGGTTCTCCAACCATATAGAACTACACTGACATGGTAGATTAGTATCCTTTGGGGATTAGTATGAACTGGTACTCAAGAATTAATTGTCATGTCATTATTATCATCATTAATGATATTGGCAAATAGTAGGTATATCCTCAATAAAAATTTCTTCCCAAGGGACGATATGTTGGTAGTGTCACACTGAGATGTATCTAACATGTTATCATTTAGTACCATCAGGGCTTTGACAAGTTGGGTTTGGTGACATTGTAGACACATGTGGAGCCTTCTTGAGGATTGTCACTGGGAAGAGTGGTGTGAGGGGCTTGAGTCTGGGCCATTGGTCTGTTGATGGGAAAGTGTCACTGCCTTAGGCCCAGTGGAAAGTGCATTTAGATAGCTCACTGTTAAGTGATTGACAGGTGGCATATTGGGCAGTGAAACTTCTTGAGGGAAGCCTACAAAAGGACCCCAAATTCTGGAGAAGTAGGAGGACATTAGAAATAATGTTGCTATGTCTTATGTCATGAGAGAAGTGTTCTCATATATTCATTCATCAAACATTACTGAGGGTATACTGTGTGCAAAACAATGGGTGATGTATTGGGGGTACATGTGACTTTTATCCTACGGGACAGGTAAAACAACCAAATGCCATTCTGCCCTTGTGGATCTCATAATTTAGTGGAGAAGACAGACACTGAAGCAATTGTACATGTAATAAGCATTACAAAACAAGAATTGTTTTGTGTATAAGATGGGGAAGTAACTTTGAGGGGGGGCGGTAGGGATGCTACTTAGGGACATGATATTTCAGCTGATATGATTAGGGGAGGAGTTGGCTAGGGCAGAATTGGGGAAGAGTGTTACCAGATGGAAGAGTATATCATATCAGAAGGCCTCAGAGGGAAGGGAACCTGGCATTTTGAGGAGGTGGAGAAGTTCAGCATGGGTGCAAGATGGATTATGAGGTAGGTTACAAGGGCAGGTGAAGGGCAGGTAAAGGTAGAGCATATGCGGCAGTCTCTGGTCCAGAGCAAACAATGTCTGCCTTTGGTATTGATGTTTTTATTATTAATCCTGGGGGCAGGTAGGAATCATTGAGGGTTTAAAGCAGGGGGATAACTTGATAAGATTTTCATTTTAGGTTGCTTAAAGTTATTTCTTTTTAAATTTATTTTTTTAAGATTTATTTATTTATCTGAGCGAGTGAGCGAGTGTGCAGGGGGGAGGGGCAGAGGGAGAGGGGGAGAGAATCTTAAGTAGACTCTGTGCTGGGCATGGAGCCAGATGTGGGGCTTGATCCCAGGACTCTGATTCGAAATCAAGAGTCAGACACTTAACTGACTGAGCCGCCCAGGCACCCCTAAAGTTACTTCTTGAGGACTGTAACCTGGTGACATGCTGAGAAGTGGAGAGACAGAGAACCTCCATTGTTTCTCTGCATTCCAAGAATATCGTAGGTGAGTCTGGAGGTGGAGTAGATCCTTCCCTTTTCTCATGCACTAATATTTAAGTCCAGGAAGCCCAATATGGATCCTGCCATTGACCTTGCAGTAAAGCCTTTTGTTTGTTTGTTTTGAGGTTAGCTCCTGATCTAGAGAGTTTTATTTGATCCTTGTCATTGGAGGAAGAAATCCACAAGTGAATTACCCTCTGAATCTGTAGAAGGAAAGACTTGGGCCAACCTGTCAATAAATGGACTTATTGTCCACTTGGCATGACAGGTTTGGATCTGGATCACAGGATGTCTACTGTGTGACCAGGGTATCCCACATTCTTAGCAGTGCTCTGGTTCCTTACAGAGGTCAGGCCTAGAGCACCCATTAGAGGATATCACTAAATGGTATCCTTAAAGGCCTAGAAGACATAATTGTACATAACACTGTTCCCTTCTGGCTTATGGCATGTTGTGTTTTACACTGGAAAGGGCAGATCTAAAACCCATGCCTTCTCATATAAAAGCAAATGAATGTGATGAGTCAGGAGAGGCCATCATTCCAGTAAGTAAGGGGTGCCTTATAACCTAGGGATTTTTATTCTATGGGATAAATAACCTATGGGTTTCCCAGAGTGTGTCTGTTTGGAAAATAGAATAACTATTAGGGCAAATATGGGGGAAATATTTTAGAAAAATTGAATAAACTTAAAGGTAGACGTAAAAATAAGGAGAATATGATAGATGTTTATTCTAAAGCATAAATACAAATTCACTTGAATAGAACCAAGGTGGTAAGCTAAAGTGTGATGCAGAGAAACCCAAATGTTTCTTTGAAATATGTGCCATCCAAACCACAAAATAAACAATGATGTTAAACAAAAAGGCAAATCAGGAAGAGGTAGGAGTCTGACGAAGTACTCTATATGAGTCTAGTTTTATACAGTGTTTATTTTCTTTTTAGGGTGGATACATTCCCTTTTGGACAGAAAACTAGGAAGTGAGAGCCCACATGACCACCCATGTCCTCTCAGGCTGCCCTTCACGTTTCTGATGACCAGCAGCCTTTTAACTTTTGCCTGTCTTGACAAGAACCTTCATGCCATCACCTGGGAAGCTCCTGAGTAGGAGCAGCTGTGGCCACACTGGCCTCTGCTGAGCTCCCAGGACAAACTGTAGGGGTGTACAAAACTCTCTGAAGCGTGACCTTATGCCAGGGCAAGAGAGATAGCTGCCGATCTTTAGTCTGAGCCGAATGCAGCACTTTTCTTAGATGGCGGAAGCTGCCAGGCTCCACGCAATGAGGCAAATATATTGCTTTCATCAGTCCATAAAATTAATTGTGATTATTAATTTTACATGTCACATTGGCTGAGCCACATTGCCCAGATATTTGGTCAAACATTATTCTGGGTGTTTTCTGTGAAGGTGTTTTTTAAGCATGAACTCAACATTTAAATTAGTGGACTTTGAGTAAAACAGATTACACTTCATACTATGGGTGGGATTTATCCAATCAGTTGAAGGCCTTAATAGAACAAGGACTGACCACCCCCAAGCAAGAAAGAATTCTGCCATGGGGCATCTCAGTGGCTCAGTTGCTTAAGCATCTGCCTTCAGCTCAGGTCATGATCTGGGGTCCTGGGGTGAGACCCCACGTCAGGTTCCCTGCTCAGTGGGGAGTTTGCTTCTCCCTCTCCCTTTGCCCCTCCCCCCGATTCATGCTCTCTCTATCAAATAAATAAATAAAATCTTTAAAAAGAAGGAATTCTGTCAGTAGACTACCTTTAGACTTGAACTGTGACTTTTCCTTGAGTCTTGAGCCTGCTGGCCTCCCCCATCAGATTCCGGACTCACCTGACAACAGTGTCAAACAGAGTCAGTAAGGTATGGCCCAGGAGGAGTTAAGGACATGTGATTTGGAGCCTGGGAGGCCAAGTTTTGAGCCCGGCTCCACTGTTTACTATCTGCATCATCTTGAACAACTGTACTTCTCTAAGTCTTAGTATTCAATTTTGTAAAGCCAGAGATAATGGTAGAATGTACCTATATTTATTAAGAGTATTTTAGCTACAAGTAACAGAATGCAGCTCAGAAGGGCTCAAGCCTGTCAGTGCTTCTGAAACTTTAATGGGCATACAAATCATCTAGGGATCTTGTTGGAATGCAGATTCTGATTCAGTAGGTCTGAGGCAAAAAAAAAAAAAAAAGGACACTTGTTTGGTTTTTTTATTTTGTTTTTTTTTTGGCTTCAGACACAGCTGGATCAAGTGTTCAAATAATATTTTCCAGAATGTGTCTTTTGGACTGTCAGCCTCTGCCTTCCTCTTAATTGGCTTCCTAGTCTTCTAGAAGTTCCAGAATTACATCTTATCAGTTTAAAGAATCACAGAGAAGATAGAATATTTTTCTCAGTAGTTCCAGAAAAAGTTCTGTCATAGATTTGGCTTTGTTTGCTCTCATTTAGATCATGGTTCACTCCAAAATCAGTCACAATCATCAGGTGAACACAGTTCTCTCCTCCCCCTCAAGCCAAAGCTCCATGGTCTTAGACTCCAAACTCTGTAGCCTTGAGGCATTCTGTTGCCACTGGCCAATTTGAGCCAGGCTTTGGGAAAAACATGTTGGATCTTTGAAGCCTGCACAGTGAGATATTTTGCTTATTAAGTGGTTCCCATTAATGAAGTGTTTCCTGGGAGGTCTCCACAACTATCTTTTTTTTTTTCTTATTGAAAGTTTTAATTAAGTTTAAATTAGACAATGTGACTATAAAATGGGAGAAATAAAATAGGACAAATAAAGGAAAACCTACAGAGGAAATTGATCTAGGGGAAATGCACAATGGGCAGGCTCATGTGGGTGAGCTGAGATTAGTTGGCTCATTTGTGAGCGGCACCTTGGCTCCTTGCTATAAGTAAATGACCTTCTCCAATGAATGGAATGGTATCCTAATGGCCTCAAAGGCTTAATGTACCTCCTCAAGTTATTCCTTGCTGATTAGTAGGTCCACTGAGTATAATGCACTTCTCCATATACACAGAGTAAATGACTAGAAGATAAGAATGTAGAAAGAGTTATTAAACTTTAAGCCAACTTAACATTTATATCATGAACTTCTGCTTTTTCTAATGTATTTTCTGACAGACTTAATTTTAAAGACTATGAACACCCCCAGCTTCTTGTTCAAGGGCCTCCCTTCCAGAAATATAAATGATTAGATAATGACCTTAGTCACCTGAACATGTTGGCAAGATCTTGGCTCAGATACAATTTCAGAAGGCTTAGCTAAAAGAAGCTCATTATGGGTACCAATGATTGGATTTTTGAGATTTTTCATTATGACTCATAGCACCACACATCAGTCACTGTGAGTCAGAATGAATAGCAAAAGCAAACATGTTCACATTCATCAAGCCAGTGTATTTGTTTCCTGGACTTTTGGAGGACAGTTCCTGGGTGCTAAGTCAACCATGTTGAGTGCTGATTCAGAGAGAATAGCTGGTCCACTTGGCAAGGCCAGTTTTATCCTCTTTTTGCCAATCACCCAGAAGAGTGTTTGGAAGTCGTTGGCAACGTTTATTTCCCTTGATGGGTTCATTTAGCTCTGGCAGGAGAAAATGTTTTTGCGTTGCCTGTGGTTGTAGCACAGACTCTAAGGGTGTGCAAGTAATTCCAAAATGGCTCTTTAGAAGTTTCTGATCTTATTGGGTTGGTTTTGATATTAAAATGAAGACAAGGGTTTTTATTTGCTCTTGGAGTTTGGTAAAAAGGGTAAAACTTTAGTTATTCCAGTAAAATGCATTTATTTACCCAACAAATATTTATTAAGTGACTATTGTATGGTGGACTTGGCTAGGCACAGAGAATACCATGCTCTGATAAAGTAGGACATAATTGCTTTCTTCATGGAGTTTACTCTGTTTTGTGAGAATCAGATTAAAAAATACATGCACCTAGAATTTCTAATTGTGATAAGTACAATGAAGCAAATGAATGGGGGGCATTGGGAAAAGATAAGAGAAACATAAATGCCTTATGTACTAAAGGAATATTAATGATTCCCTCTTCAACCCATGTTCAAGTGAATAAAGGCCTCAGGCAATCAAGGTACTTTGGACATAGAATTACTCAACATTTGTTGGATTGTATGACAATTTTGAATTATTACTTAATAATCATATAAATTACCAAAATGGGTAAAGAAGGTCAAGTATGTTTTAAAAATTGAAATAAATATTTCTACTTAAAGTAATCCAATCAAAAATGAAATTTGTTCTGCATCTAGGCTTGTTAAATGTAATTTAAATACCTTTGATCTGTGGGTAAGAATTATTTTTGTGTATTTGAAGAACTAAATCTGAGTTCCTTAACATTTGTTCAGTAGCTTCTACTTTCCCACAGTGTTTATATTCTATGAGCCTGTTATTTGTTATAATCATCACCATCAACACAATATCATGTGTTTTGCAAAAATTTATTGAGCAATGTATTAGTTACCTCAAGCTACCACAACAGAACCACAAACTGGGTGGCTTAAACACAGAAACTCACTTTTTCGTGGTTTTGGAGGCTAGAAGTCCAAGATCAAGGTGTTGTAAGTGTTGTTTTTTTGTGAGACCTCTCTTCCAGGCTTATAGATGGCCATCTTCTTGATCTTTCCTCATATGGTCTCTAGTCTGTGCAAGCACAGAGAGGGAGTGAGCCCTGGTATCTCTTCTTGTAGGAACCCTATTCCTACTGAATTAGGGTTTCACCCTTATGACTTCATTGAATTTTAATTACCTCCTCAAAGGCCCTATCTCCAAATACAGTCATACTGGGGTTAGAGTTAAAATATATGAATTGGTGGGGGGGAACATAATTGAGTCTATTATAAGCACCTAGAATGGGGCCAACTTTATGCTAGGCCCTAATATACAGTGGTGAATAAGGCAGTCACTATCTCTCCCTTCATGGAGCTTCCAGTTTAACTCAGTGGGTACACAGTAAACAGATAACTGCATGAATATTTCATTTCTATTCTACAGAGTACATCTTAGGGAAAGAACAGATCATATGCAAAGACCAAAGATAGCATTTTTCTAGAAACTTTGGGTTTAACATTAAGGTTACCAAGAATAATGCTATGAATAGGTTCCTAATTTGAAGTCTTGGAACAGATTATATGTGGTGGACAAAGAAAGATAATGAGCTGCAAAAATGGAAGTTTAGAGTTTTTTTTTTTCTTTTTAAAGAATAATGCTGTGTTTCCATCTCATATTGGGAAGTGCTAAATATAAAAATTCATGAGTGAAGGGGTTCCTTTTATAATAATTATGGCCAAAGGAACAGATGTTAGAATGCTTTCTCCTTAATTATTTCAAGCCAATCATTCAGTTACCAAAATCCAGTCTTTGCCATGAGAAACTATATGAAAGAAGATGAGAACAATTGCCTAGCTATTTTAGGCTGTTAGGCAATCTGGATATTTCCACTTCCCAAAACATCTCAAACTGCCAGCCTTTCCCACATACCGAAAGCACAGGTTTTGTTTTGTTTTGTTTTTAAGATTTATTTATTTATGAGAGAGAGAGAGAGAGAGAGAGAGAGGAGGGGCAGAGGGAGAGGGAAAATCCTGAGCTAGATTCCCTGCTGAGCATGGAACCTCAAGGGGCTCGATTCCACGACCCTGAGATTATGACCTGAGCCAAAATCAAGAGTCGGACGCCCAACAAACTGAGTCACCCAGGTGCCCCCAGAAGCATAGTTTTTTTGTTATTATTATTTTTTCCTATTAGACACCTTTCCTAACTTCTTTTGGTGTGCTTTGACTAAGTCCATAATCACAAACTGGACTTGAACTTTGTATGTAATCACAAGCTATGCCAGGCCCATTAAATGCATTTGTGTTGCTCAGCTTGTCTTGCTTTCCCAGAGGAACTGCAGGGTCAGGACCCATAAACACTGATAAAAAAGTTCTGTTGTTATGCTCAGAGGTCCCTTAGAAGATACAGCTGCAATTCTTCCAAATCTGGGAAGACTAGTTAGTAGAGTACAACTCCCTGATGTAAATTTCCAGGTTGACTGTTGATGATCAAAACAACAAAGATTGAGGTCTCCATCCTCATTTTGCCCTCTTTTACAATTACCAGATTTGATCTTGAACCAGAGTCAAAAAGGAAAAACTGAGGAGGAGGTCACAGAAGAATGTTCTCAACTGAAATCAAATGACAAAAGAACTAGAAGAGAGAGGTAGGGAGGTAAGAAGGGAGAATTCCTGAAGAAAACATTAAAATGAAGCATCTGTGCTGTGATGGGCTAGCTCATTAGGACTCCATCTCTGTGTTGGCTCCAATGCCCCACCTGTACCCTGTTTCCTCATAATCTCACTGCATTACTCCCCTGACACCTGAACATCACTCTCATTTATTTTACATGGCATACTTTTCCATGTCTTAAAAATATTGAAGTTAATTTATTATAAATGACAAAATCAGGCAAGAATGGAGACTATTACAATGTGCCAAATACCCAGTTTTTTTAAAAAAGATTTTATTTATTTATTTGAGAGAGAGAGAATGAGAGAGAGAGAGCACATGAGAGTGGGGAGGGTCAGAGGGAGAAGCAGACTCCCTGCTGAGCAGGGAGGCCGATGCGGGACTCGATCCAGGGACTCCAGGATCATGACCTGAGTCGAAGGCAATCGCTTAACCAACTGAGCCACGCAGGCACCACCAAATATCCAGTTTTATTAGATCCTGTTATCAGGCCACATCTTCATCAGATCTATTTATTTTAACTGAAGGTGCTAAGTATTTCAGGTGAAAAAGGGAACTTCCTGTATACTTCTTCCCACTCTTTTTTTCTTCATATCCCTAATATGAGTAATTACTATTGTGGATTCAGTGTTTATTACCCATATTATTGTGCTTTTGCTGCAGACTAAGATATCCATAAACATTACATAATATTGCTGCAGATTTTAAAACTTTATATAAATGGTATCACTCCATATATATCCTTCTGAATATACTTCAATACATTTTTTCAATCTTCCTCTTGATAAAAATTCAGGCTGTTTCAAGTTTTTTTGCCATAATGAACTTCAGTAACCAACCTGTACCTTTTCCCTCCCATACATTTGCAAGTGTATCTCTTGAGTATATATCTAGGACAGTATATTAGTTTCTTTGGGCTACCCCAACAAATTATCACAAACTGGTGACTTAAAACAACAGAATTTTTTCTCTTCTAGTTAAGTAGTGCAGAAGCCCAAAATCAAAGGTGTCAGTCACTTCCCCCAGAAGTTCTAGAGGATATTTCATTTCTTGCCTCTTCCAGCTTCTAGTGGCTGTTGGCGCTCCTTGGCCTGTGGCTGCTCACTCCAATCTCTGCCTTTGACACATTGCCTTCTTGTCTGTGACTCTACTCTTCTGTGTCTTCTCTTCTTATAAGGACATTTGTCATTAAATTTTTGGCCCACTTGGATAAGCCAGGATGATTTGATTTTGAGATCCTTAAATTACATATGCAAAACCCTTTTCTTAAATAAAGTTACATTCACAGGTTCCAGGTAGACAAATCTTTTGGGGGCCACCATTCAACACATTATAGTTTCCAATCTCAGCACTATTTACATTTTAGGGGTAAGAATGACCTGTGCATTGTAGGATGATTAGCAGTATTCCTAGCCTCTCCTCATTAGATTGCAGTAATATCCCTCCCCTCCTTCCTTGCCCTTGCAACTCCACATATGACAAGCAAAAATGTCTCTAGACATTGCCAGATATCTCCTGGGGAGTGAAAAACTCCTCTTCTGGTCTAGAAGAAAGTTACTGTATTGTAGGGTCTGAGCATTTTCAACTTTACTAGATGTTGTCAGTGGTTGTCCAAAGTCAGTATCGCAATTTAAACTCTTATCAACAGTATGTGACAGTTCCCATAGCTCTACAGTATTACCAGTACTTGATATTGTCAGATTATAACTTTTTCTGTCAACTTGATGCTATCTCATTGTTTTAATTTACATCTTCCTAATTTCTAGTGTAGTTGAACATCTTCTATCTCTTGTCCATTTGGGTTTCTTGGTCTATGAATTTCTTCTTCATACATTGTCCATTCTTTTCCCCTTTTCCTTTTCTTTTTGAATTATAGAAGTGCTTTATATATTCTGGAAACTAGTCCTTTTTCATTTATATCCAGTATTGATGTCTTCTTATCTGTAGGTTGTCTTTTATTTTGTTTATGACATCCTTTGTGGTACCAAACTTCTAAATTATAATGTTAATTTATCAATTCTTTTTTTATTGTTTATGCTCTTTGGATCTTTTAATGTCTCATTCAAGTGTGAGAGAGAAGGCAGTCATGCTGGTTGAGCAAAAGACTATAAAGACTTACCATGTCTGAAAGAATTTAGTGCTGTGGGAGGTGTTATGATATATTGGAAAGGCACAGAACTGTAAGTGTGGAGACTAGTCCCAGGCAGCTTTAGCAGCAACTGTGTGTTTTGGAGAAATAACTCAACTGCTTTTTCTTTCCAAGTGCTTGTCTAAAGAGGAAGAGGATTTGGGTCTCTGTAAGACCCTAGCCCATTTACAAATTTTATATACTTGTGGGTTTTCTTAGGGGTTCATCTTATATCTCAGCCATAGAAGTCATCTTAACAGCTTTCTAGATTATTGGTAAAATTTCTTGGACTGTAATAAAGAAAAACACACAAAAAGGGAAACCTATAAGGATTATATAAATCAAGGATAAAATGTCAGCCTAGAGCACACACTTTCTCTTTTACTTTTAAATATCTTGGGACAAAGGCTCAGCAGGAACCCAACTGATACCTTCTGTGCTATCAAAATACTTCAGGTATAATGGGTGCAGGTAATTTTTAGCACAGATATTTAAATTGCATTATTTTCCCTTATAATTCTTATAATTGCCATTTTTGGTTAGCTTAGTAATAACAATTTGGCTGCATTTCTGATGATTCTATATACTTCCTCCTCAGGAACCCTTCGCTGAACTTGATTTCAGTTTAACTGATGCTGTGAGTTTTCTTTCAAGCTAGATCTTGCCATGCATGACGTTATCTTCAGCCAATTTAGGGATCACTTGAGATCCTTGCAAATATCATACAGTCATAACTGCAAATAAATTCTTGGACTTTTCTATGGTTAAAATCTTTCTTGTTTGGCAAGCTCAGTTTAATATTGTCACTTACTCCTCCTTCCTTTCATTTTTTAGCATACCACACCCTCCCCCACCAGGGTAGGTTTTCACTCATTTTAGTCATAACAAAACTCATTATAGGTATTACTTTATATTCATTTTAAGATTACTTTCAGCCGATAAAACTATAACTACTAAAAATCTATACAATTTGCTATTAGGTTATAGAATGTTAAACTGTTATGTTTAGTTTAAGCTCTGGTTAAAGTGGGGAGGTTTCATTTGTGCAGTTGTGGGTGTGAACTGAGACCCTCAGCTTTTGATCAGTCAGCAGTGACATATGCCAATTTCTCTCTAGTTAGGTTGGGAGTTTGGCTTCATATCACATTAAACAGAGGTGACACTTCTGGCCTACAGTGTGACAGATGACCTTTCTGGGGATCATGGCACCTAATAGATCATTTAACATGAACAACTCTGACACATGACCAAATTCCTCAAGCATTAGAAAAACATCATGCAAGTCAATGCCATGTTGAAACCTTCTGTCATTTCCAATAAGTGTCCACAGCTGCCATTGGCAGCTTTGAGAATTGTTGTCAGTGATGCTGAGGACAGAGAGTCAAGGCACATTCCTGTAGAGTGGCTCAAATTTATCTCAGGGGAAGAAAATGATATCTAGAGGAGAAATTAAGCGATACCAAAAGAGCATTTTCTTTTCCTCTTGACCTTACAATGCAATTGTTAAACTTTTGTTTGCATAACTGGAGATTCTAGCTAGCAAATAAAATAAGTTACTGGTATTTTTTATTTTATTTATTTATTTATTTATTTATTTATTTATTTATTTATTTGAGAGAGAGAGAGAGCACATGAGAGGGGGGAGGGTCAGAGGGAGAAGCAGACTCCCTGCCGAGCAGGGAGCCCGGTGCGGGACTCGATCCCGGGTGTCCAGGATCATGACCTGAGCTGAAGACAGTCGCTTAACCAACTGAGCCACCCAGGTGCCCCAAGTTATTGGTATTTGAGACAGAGGCATGTTTAGTAAAATTGTGTTGAGAGAACAAACAGCAAGACTCACTGCTCATTCCTGTGACTGTGTACTGCAATAGACATCTTAGTCATTGTTTCAGACACTTATTTATCCAGTTAACAAATAGTTATTGTATGCCAACATTAGGCCAAGGCCTGGGCTAGACACTGAGGGTTCAGTGGTGAGCACAGACACTGTCTTGCTCTCATAGGATAGACAATCAAACTATTGTATAGAGAATTACTAATTAAAAAATACCACAAAGAAATTTGAAATTGCCACGATGCTAAGTGTTATAAAAGAGAGGGGCATGGTATCTTAAGGCTTGAGAAGGTAGGTTGGGGAATGTTCCCTGAGGAGGTAATAGGTTGTGAGCTAGGAGATGGGTAGAAATTAAATACAGTAAGAGAGAAATGAAACAATCCAGGCTGGGAACAGTGTGTACTAAGGTCCTGTGAGGAGAGAGAGGTGGGTGCTTTGTCAGGCTGGGAGAGGAGCAGTGTGGTGTGTTACCATATGAGGCTGGAGAGGTACTCAGGAGCCAGACCTGGCAGGGCCATGCATGATGTAGTCAAATGTTTTGCTTTTACACCTAGTAAAACAGGTCATTAAAGAATTTAAACAGAAAAATGACTTGATTAGATTTGAGTTCCAAAAATGTCATTCTGTCATATGAAGAGTGGAGATTGGAGGGGTCAAAGCAAGTGAGGATGAACTAGTTAGGAGAGTGTTCTAATAGTTCTGATGAGGTGACAGTCTGTGAATTAGAGTGGTATGGGTTGGGTAATGGTAGAGATGGCAAGAAGTGGATGAATTCATGAGATATTTGGAAAGTAATAGGACTTGGTAGTGGACTTAAAAAGTTGCTGTTAAAAATGACCAATACCCACGTTTCTAGCCTGCATAACTGAATGCCTTGTGATAACATTTACCGAACTTAGGACCACTGACAAAGGACCATCTTTGGGAGGAAAATTATGAGTTTGATTTGGGGCTGGAGTTTTCTCTTCAACACTTGAGTATGTGGATCTGGAGTTTAGAAGAGTAATCTAGACCAGAAATACAAAGCATAAAATTGGGAGTCACCTGTGTACAAGTGGATGGTAATTGAAGGTAAATTACTGTGGTAGACATAATAATGGCCTTCCGGAGATGTTCATGTCCTAATTCCCAAACCTGTGAATATGCCATCTTACATGGCAAAGGGGAATTAAGATAGCAAATGGAATTAAGGTTGTTATTCAGCTGACTGCATAATAGAAGAGTACTCTAGATTATTCAGGTGATCCCAGTGTAATCTCAAGGGTCATTCATTGTTGAAGAGAGTAGCAGAAGAGTCAGTCAGAGTAGTGTGATGTAAGAAAGACTTGACCAATTACTGCTGGCTTTTAAAATGGAAGGAGCCTCTTGTCAAGGAACAGGGGTGGCTCTAGAAGCTGGAAAAGTCAAGAAAACAGATTTTCCCCTTGAGTCTCTAGAAGCAGCACAGACCTGATGAAACTTTGATTTTAGTCCAGTGAGTTAATAAATTTGTAAGATAATACATTTATGTTGTTTTAAGCCACTAAGTCTGTGGTAATTTGTTACAGCAGCAATAGGAAACAAGTAACTTGAGAAAATTAGAGAGGGCCTAAAAGTGAACCTTGGACCTTAACATGTAAGGGCCACATAAAGAGGATAAACTAAACAAGTAAGACTGGGACGAAAGAGAATAGGAAAACTGGGAGGATTTAAGGTACTGGAAGCAAAAGGAAAGTATCTTCCAAGGAAGTGATCAAACAGGATGAGACGTATTCGTTGGTCTGGGTGAAGGAAGCGCACTGGCAACTTGAGTGAGAGTTGTTTTCTTGGAATGAGGGGAGCAGAGTCCAGATTGGAGTGGGATCTGGTGCGAGTGGGAGGTGAAGAAACAAAGATAAAGACTATGGACAACTCTCTGAAGAGGTTGACATGTGCAGTGAGAGAAAAAATGTTAACTTGGAATAATGTTATTGAACCTTGGCACTGTTGACATTTTGGACTGGATAATTCTGTCTTAAGGACTGTCTTTTGCATCATGGGATGTTCAGCATCCCTGGTCTCTATCCACTAGATGCCATTAGCAATCTCTTGCTTCAGTTTTGACAAAAAAATCTCTCTAGACATTGTTAAATGTTCTGTAGGGGCACAAGGTCCCCGACCAAGAAACACTGTTTTGTATAGAATATATGGAATCCCCTGAATTTGTTTTTGTCTAAGTACATCAAACTTTTTTTTCCCCCAAAGCTAACAAGGCCATCAAATGAATGGAATGTTATTTGATTGGATCTTTTAAAGCTCGTATCTCTAGATGTACCTGATTTTTTGGGTATTTACGCTGAATTGATGCGAAGTGATTTTGTACAAATGGTATTGTGCAACTTCTCATATAAGAATATGAAAAAGTGATCCTAGGATGTATTCCAGGTATGTTCATATCATGTTGTAATTCTACCTATACCATTTAATCTAGGTTGGTGACAAAATAATAATTGAACAACATGGTTCCAAAAAGTTGCCCTTAACCCAGTATCATCTTCCTACAGGATTCTAATAGCACTAGCTCAAATCTCAAAACAGGTGCCCCTCAAATTATGTTGAAATTTTTCACACTGTAAAACAAAAAAGCTGACCAGGTGTCTGGATTCTAACATGGTTGATGTAATATTTCAGAAACTTAATGTTATATGCAAACAATGAATCATGGAACACTGCATCAAAAAATAATGAAGTACTGTATGGTGACTAACATAACATAATAAAAAAAATAAAATAAAAACTTAAAAAAAAACAACAAAAAACCCAGAAACTTAATGGGAAATGCAATCTAAACTTTGTTTCTGAGCTTTGAAGAAAAGGATTGTGGGTTTTTTTGTTTTGTTTTGTTTTGTTTTGTTTTTTGATTGGGTGCATATGTTGACTCTCAGAAATATGAAGACTATTTCTCTTACCATTATTCTCAAGATCTTCATTGTTGGATTGACTCTTTAGGTATGCCTCAGATGCTGAATTATGTGGAAACTCATTTATTTTATTGCTTTAATAATGCACTGTGTAGTTTGGAGAAAAGGATATGAAGAAGGTCTTGTGAAGTAAATTGAAAGCAAACTTTCACACTTGATCACACATGTAAAAGTGGGAATAATTCAATGATGAGACAAATGCTTTATTAGAGGTCAATGTTCCCATCATGGTTATTAAATTTTTTAGCATTTTAATAAGAGTGCTTTCCTCCCAACCCAGTTTTTCCATCTTTCTGATGCTGCTTTAAAGTTATAGTTTATGCAGGACATTATGCTAAGTGAAATAAACCAGGCATGGAAAGGCATACTGCATGATAACACTTAAGTGTGGAATCTAAGCTGAATTCATAGGAGCAGAGAGTAGAATAATGGTTGTCAGGGACTTGGGGTGGGGGAAAGGGGGAGATCAGAGTTCTAGAGGTGCAAAGTTTCAATTAGGCAAGATGAATAGCTTCTGGAGATCTAATATACAGCATAGTGACTATAGTTAATAATATCCTATTTTATACCTTATAATATGCATATCAAAATATCATGGTGTACACCTTAGATATACATATTTTTTGTCAAGTATACCCCAATAAAGCTGGAAAAATATAAAATTGTAGTTTGGGTCTGTATCACCTCATTCTGAATTCCAACATTATGGAATTTAAATGATTTCTAGCAAACTATAAAGGCAATAGATTTAAATTTTATTTTAAATTATGTAAGTAATATATGCATATCTTATTATAAAAATTACTAACAATGAAGATAAAATAAAGGTCTACTTTGGTGTAACTTCCTCCAAATTTTACTCCCCTCTCCAGAGGAGGAGGAAAAAACAATATCAGTTTGGGATTTATTTTTCTAAAAAATTTTCAATTCTTTTTGTAAATATGGATAACTATCAAACTATGTAGATTTGCTTAGTGCATATAGTTCCTTACCAATATGAGGTTGTAGAATATGTATTAATTAGATACTTTTTTAATGACACAATATGTCTTGAATATCTTATGTGATCTTGCATAGTTTCCTCTCATTCCGTATTATCACATAGTATTGATGTAACATATTTAGCTGTTCTCCTATTGATGTATATTTTGATTTTTAAATTTTTTTATATTGTTAATTAAAACATAAATAAAAAAATAAATTTTTTACACTGTAAGCAGTGTTGCAGTGGACACCCTTGTGTACATTTCTTGTGTGTGTAAAAACATATCTTTGGTATTGATAGCATCAAATGGAATTGTTGGGTCAAAGAGTAGGCACTTAAAAATACATTTTGTAAGTTCCAAAAGGATGATGGATTTTGTAAAATGTTTTGTGATTAAGAATAAGCAGATATATTAAAAATAAAAACTAGGGGACTTGGATACATTAAGAGTGGATTCTGAGATTTAGCAAGAATTTGAACTTTTTAAATACTTTTTAAAGATTTTATTTATTAAAGAGAGAGAGATAATGAGAGATAGAGATTGAGAAAATGAGTGGGAGGAGGAGTAGGGGGAGAAGCAGGCTCCACAATGAGCAGAGAGCCCAATGCGGGACTCAATCCCAGGACTCTGGGATGATGACCTGAGCTGAAGGCAGACACTTAACTGACTGAGTCACCCAGGTTCCCTTAATACACTTTTTTTAGATTTGCAGCAAAATTGAGAAGAAAGTATAGAGAGTTCCCCATATGTTCCTTGTCCTCACTCATGTATAACATTCCCACCAAAGTAGTACATTTGTTACAATTGATGAAATTGCAGGGACTCATCATTATCACCCAAAGTCATTTACGTTAGGTTTCACTCTTGGTGTTGTAGATTCAATGGGTTTTGACAAATGTACAATGACATATGTCCACCATTTTAGTATCATACATAAGTTTCCCTGTACTAAAAATCCTTTGTCTGCCACCTATTTATTCATCTTACCCCCCCTACTGTTGGCAACCCCTGACCTTTCTACTCTTTCCATAAGTTTCAGAATGTCATATAGTGGGAATCGTACAATATATGACCTTATTAGATTGTCT
Source organism: Phoca vitulina (assembly GCF_004348235.1). Lineage (NCBI taxonomy): Eukaryota > Metazoa > Chordata > Mammalia > Carnivora > Phocidae > Phoca > Phoca vitulina. Next base: position 1,521,661 of record NW_022589709.1, read on the forward strand.
TCTTTCACTTAGTATTATACATTTAATGTTTGTCCATGTCTTTGTGGCTTGATAGTTCATTTCTTTTTTTCACTAAACCTCTCATTATCTGGATGTACCACATTTTATTTACCCATTCACCTACTGCAGAACATCTTGATTGCTTCCAAATTTCACCAATTATAAATAAAGCTGCCATAAACTTCATGTATAGATGATTGAGTGGACCTACATCTCATTTGGGTAAATACCAAGGAGCATGGTTGCTGGATCATATAATAAGAGTATATTTAGTTTTGCAAGAAACTTCCAAACTGTCTTCCAAAGTGGCTGTACTATTTTGCATTCTCCTCAGCAATGAATGAGAGTTCCTGTTGCTCCACATCCTATCTAGCATTTGGTGTTGTCACTGTTTTGGATTCTTGCAATTCTACTAGATACCTAGTGGAAGATCATTGTTTCAATTTGCAATTCTCTAGTGACAGATGATGTTGGGCATCTTTTTATATGCCTCTTTGCCTTCTGCATATCTTCTTTGATGAAGTGTCTGGATCTTTGGCCGATTTTAAACGAGGTTGTCCATTTTCTCATTGTTGAGTTTTAAGAGTTTTTGTATGCTTTGGTTAACAGCCCTTTATCAGAAATGTTTTTTGCAACTATTTTTCTCCCAGTCTGTGTCCTCTTTTCTCATTCTTTTGAGTGTTTAAACTTTTCAAAATAATTTCTAGCTAATTTGAAAGCCTATTAAAGATTTAAGGAGAAATGTAATCCACATCCTTTTAAGATATTAGTACCAAATTTACCAGAAATGTTAGGAGATGTACACTTGTCTAAGCCCTTTGTCACCTTCCTGGGCCATTTAAATGCTTTTCCCATAGTGACATGAAGAGGCTTTCTTCCATTTACAAAAGAATTGCAACACGAGACCATGGATTTAGTTCAAGAATACCAAATTTGTGAGACCTGAGGTGATTTAATCCTTGGCAAAATGTGCTCAGCTTCTCATTTAAGAAAAATAATTAAAACAAACCAGGGGTGTTCATGCTTATATCTGCTGGATTTAGAAGTTTCCCTGTGGGAGAAAATTATGCTTTAATGAAGAATTAGTTTAAGCTGGGTGGATTAAGTTGATAAAATTCATCTCCATAGTAATTTAGCAAGGGAAAAATTAAGATGTTGGCCACAGTTGCTATTAATTTGGTTTGAGCTGAAGATTTGTGTGAATACCTCTGGGAAGGGGTACATTTATTCCATTTGATCATTTAGCCACGAAGGACCAAAATTGCACATAGTGGGTCCTCATAAGTGCTTTGCTTATGAATTACATTTCAGTGTGAATGAGCTGATTTTGTAATTCTCTTCAAATGTTTAATGACTATATATTTTTTTACATTTGTTTTAATGCATCTCATATTCTAAGAACTAGTCTAAGTTTTGAGGGAAACATGAGGTTGCGTAACATGATTTTTAGCCTTAAGAGGTTTTACAGATGAATAGAAGAGAGACAAATGTATGGAACTCTTATGACCCAAAAGTTGGTCTTTTTTCCTGGATGATTTGAGAGAAAAAAAATTACAATTTTTTTTATAACTTCCTAATGTACAATTTGCCTTCTAAACAATGTTATTTGATTTACAGAAACTGTGGACTGTGATGGTTAATTTTATGAGTCAGCTTGACTGGGTCATGGGGTTGCAGGCATTTGGTTAAACATTTCTCTGAGGAAGTTTCCAGATAAAACTGGTGTCTCTAAGGAAGTTTCCAGATGAAACTAGCATTTGAATCACTACACTGATTTACACAGGTTGTTCTCTCCAATGAAGGTGGGTCTTATCCAATTCCTTGAGGGTCTGAATTGAACAAACAGGTGGAGGAAGGGAAAATTTGCTCTTTCTGCCTGACTGTTAGCTGGGACATCAGTTTTCTCCTACCCCTGGACTAGGACTTATACCATTAGTGCTCCTGATTCTCAGGTCTTTGGACTCAGACTGGAGATATAGATACATACATACATACATACATTTGTGTATATATATAATTTAAAAATATATATAGTAAATTTATAAAAATTAGGAGATATATACACACACACACACACACACACACACATATACACACACAAACACATTCTGTATATTTATTCTATTTCGCTGGTAAACCCTGACTATAGCATACAGGAAGCAAAGTACTTACATCTAAAGGATAATTTATTAAAAAAAAAATTTGGAGGGGCGCCTGGGTGGCTCAGTCGTTAAGCGTCTGCCTTCGGCTCAGGTCATGATCTCAGGGTCCTGGGATCGAGTCCCGCATCGGGCTCCCTGCTCAGCGGGGAGCCTGCTTCTCCCTCTCCCACTCCTCCTGCTTGTGTTCCCTCTCTCGCTGTGTCTCTCTCTGTCAAATAAAATCTTAAAAAAAAAAAAAATTTGGAAAAAAAGATAAACTTTGCATTCATTGTCCCAAGCTGCTAATAAAAATGACAAATATTTCCCTGTTTCTTACCCCCCAACAGTAACGTTTTATCTGAGGATATAAAATTGGACAATCAAAGATCACTCAGATTGTATTTAGCAGCACATGCTGGGTCAATTTATTTTAACATGCATAAGTCTGAATTGTTAGTAATAACTGTGTCAGGGAAGAACTGTAAGAAAAATCAATATTCCTGCTGAGATTTTTCAATAGCACTTAATGATTTTATGCATCTACTATATAGACACAAAGGAGGCTCAGTTAAAACCCATAGCAGAATAAGCAAACACTGCCTGAAAAAGAAAAAAAATCTATATCAAAACCTCACAACATAAATATGACTCGCAGATTAACTTTTAGTTGCAGTGGCCAGGTAGGTAATATTTGTTGGAAAATTACAGACTTGATAATGGTAAGGCTGTGCCTCAGTTTCCTCATTTAAAAATTATGATAGTAAAGTATCTACCTGTCAGGATTGTGGTAAAGTTTCAATGAAGTAATCTAGGTAAAGCTCTTAAAACACTTGGCATATAGGAAACTCCATACTCATTTAAAAAATAAAATCTAGTAGTGCTTCAGGACCATCTTATAGAGATGACTGCTCTGAATTTCATTCCCAGAATTCTCTCTTTTTTGGTGACATTCATTTTTTGAAAACAAAGGCCTTTAAGAGTAAAAATTGTATATGTATACAATGGAATATTATGCAGCCATCAAAAGGAATGAAATCTTGCCATTTGCAATGACGTGGATGGAACTGGAGGGTATTATACTGAGCGAAATAAGTCAATCAGAGAAAGACATGTATCATATGACCTCACTGATATGAGGAATTCTTAATCTCAGGAAACTGAGGGTTGCTGGAGTGGTGGGGGTTTGCAGGGATGGGGTGGCTGGGTGATAGACATTGGGGAGGGTATGTGCTATGGTGAGCGCTGTGACTTGTGTAAGACTATTGAGTCACAGACCTGTACCTCTGAAACAAATAATACATTATATGTTAAAAAAAAAAAAAAAAAAGATAGCAGAAAGGGAAAAAAGAAGGGGGGGGGGGAATCGGAGGGGCAGATGAACCATGAGAGACTATGGACTCTGAGAAACAAACTGAGGCTTCTAGAGGGGAGGGGGGTGGAGGGATGGGTTAGCCTGGTGATGGGTATTAAAGAGGGCATGTTCTGCATGGAGCACTGGGTGTTATACACAATGAATCATGAAACACTACATCAAAAACTAATGATGTAATGTATGGTGATTAACATAACATTAAAAAAAAAAGAGTAAAAATGTCCTGATTGGGCCTCTTTAGCACTCCTCCCCCCGCCTTCTCAATAACTAGAGTTCCTTAAAAATAGCTCAGAAGCTTCTTGATGTTGGGGAAAGTAAAGGGGAATTGTTCAGGTCTATGACAGGCTGGTAGAGAAGACCGTTTGAAAGAGAAGTCTTTGAACAGGCTCCGGATTTATTTTGTGGGTGGTTTTCAGAGTAACTCCAGGGAAGTGCTGTTGGAATGGAGAGCTAAGCTGAGAGTTCTATCTTCCTCCAGTCTCTGAGAGATGCTGTGTGGCTGAGTATCCCTAGAAGATTTTCCCATGGGCTGGGCATCCTGGGAAAGACCTGGGCAGCTGGCCAATGGTCTAGGTTCTAGAATCCATTCAATAGGAGTGATGTTTAGGACCATAGGTCTCACCTGATCCTACTTCATCTTCTAGAGGACACTGAGGCCTATGTTGGTAATTCAACTTCCTCAAAGTCACCCAACAGAGTGTGTGGCAGAGCTGAGGCTAAATCTGGGTCTCCTGATTCTACATTCTGTGCTCATAGATGCATCTGTGAAAGAAAGAGGGGGAAAGAGGCTGCAAAACAAAGGATTAGTTGAGATGCATCTGGATTGACTATTTCTCCAGGTGCATTATACGAAAACTTTATATCATAAATGATACAGTGATGTCTATCATTTATTAAATGCTTACTATATGATTAGTTCTTCATGTACATATCTTATTTAATCTTTACAGTGACATGATGAAGTAGGCACTCTATGTTATCCCCACTTTATAGAGGGAACTAAGGCATGAATAGGTTCAGCAAATAGCTCAGTATTGTGCCGCTAATAAATAACAGAGCCAAGACTAGAATAATGGTTATTGGCAAATCATATTTCAGATGACAGTGAGGCCATTAAAAAGACTCTTGGGGAGAGCCCTGGGCACTTTTCCACTCTGGGCTTTAGGTTATATATTTTTAAAGTGCAACAAATAATCTCCAAAATCCCTGCATGAGTTATTGTTCTATACAGACAGCCTCTGACTTGAAGTAGTTTGACTTACAATTTTTTGACCTTATGGTGGTGCAAAAGTAATACACATTCAGTAGAAGCCGTACCTAGGATTTTGAATTTTGCTCTTTTCCTGGGCTAGTGGTGTGCCATACAATTTTCTCTCATGATGTTGGGCAAGGGCAGTGAGTTTCAGCTCCCAGTCAGCCACATGAGCACAAGGCTAAGCAATCAATACGCTTAAAATCGTTCTGTACCCATACAGCCATTTTGTTTTTCACTTTCAGTACAGAATTCAGTTACTTGAGAAAATCAACACTTTATTTTAAAATAGGCTTTGTGTTACATGATTTTGCCCAACTGTATGCTAATGTACGTACAAATTCTGAGCAAATTCAAAGGGGCTAGGCTAAGCTATGATGTTTGGTATGTTAGGTGTATGTATATTGGATAAATTTTTGACTTAAGATAGTTTCAACTTATGGTGGGGTTTATCAGGACATAACACCATCATGATAAGTCAAGGAAGATCTATAATTTTTCCTGTGTTTTGACTGCACACATGATTTTTCTAATTATATTCTAAAGTTTGAAAACAAGTATGCATGGTTTCAAATTTTTGATGAAATGAGGATTAAATGATGTGGTAGCTAATGCTAAAAGCTCTTGCTGATTCATTCTGGTATGGTTGTATGCCTCTCAGGACCACCCTTTTAGCCCTCCTTCCACTCCATTATTTCTGCTTTGATGGATGTTGATATTACCATGTTCCTGCTTAACTGTCTTGGTACCTCTATTTTTTCTAGATTAAATGAGGTTTTAACAAGGCTTATGGGGTGATTCTTTATCATTAAAATAACAAATGGATTGAAAACTGCCTTCTGTCTCTTTGGAATCCACCACCATTAGTGGACTATAATCCAGCTGGTGACAGAACAACAGAGAGCTAGAACACTATCAAAGAGTGGAAAAAAGGTAAAATTTCCTGTGATTTGTCAGTAGGGTAGAGATTCTCAAAAGTTTCAGAAAATAAATTTGAATCCATGGATGCTAGTTTAACTTTCTAGAACAGATCCTTATAAATGTGAAGTGGGATTGGATCAGGGACAAAGGCTGTCTTGAAAAACATTGCAAACTCGAGGTTTCTGACTGTATCAATGTAGAAAGGCTGGAAAAATAATAGATATAGCATGTTTATTCTTCTAGAACTCTAAACTGTGGAAATAAATTGAGTAAGCATTTAAAATTTTAGAACTCACAAGGTTTTAAACCTCAGGAAAAAAATTGTGATTTCAATCAGAACATGGCTGTCCCCTAGACAGAGACGCTAATCTGGTACTAGGAATTCTGTTTCAAGCCTATGGAGCTGTTGTAGGCAGGAATTTAAATCTTAGGTCCAAGGGGGCTGGATTCCTCTGCCTGAAGCAGATTCTCACCAGGGGCAGAATCAATACCAAAGCAAGAGAACAATTCCACTTCCTGTTTCTGATCTTAGCTATGAAAAAAAATAAGAGGTTGAGATTGATATAATCATGAGAAAACATGATGTGTCTTTCAACAAACTGCCAACTGAAACTTAAAATTAATGACTACACTAAAGATGTTGAATTCAGGTCATTTTAGGGCATTAATGAAAGACAACTACAGAGACCACAGGAAGTGATAGAGTACTCAAGCTGTCAAGAATTGAGATGGAAGTTACTCTACAGTAAGTTATGTATAGAAATGGATTAGCTACTCCTCTCAGAGTGGACATAGAAGAACCTCAAACTCCAGAAATTTCAAATTTTTTTCTCACCCTCACCTTTCCAGTGGCCAGTTGCATGATCTGGGCAAGCTTCTTCTCTTTAGGGGCTTCAGGTTGTCCATCTGTAGAATGGTGAATTTGGCTGATTCATCATTTAGATTTCTTTCACTTCTTATATTCCATACTTTTAGGTTTGCTTCCATGTATTATGTTTGGTGGTAGAAATAGGAGCAATAATACATTTTACTTATTATATAATTTTCAGGAAATGGAATCTTCTCTAACCACTCAAGTTCATGGTTATCTCTCTCATTCCTCGATTCCAGAGTGTTTGTGATTGCTATCCTTTATTTGACACCTATAAATGTTCTGAACAGTTGTTGTTAGCTCCTTGAAGGGAAAGAATCATGCCTTATTCCATTTCACATCTTGAATACTTAGCATGATAATTGCATGTGGTTAGTACCTACCACCACCACTACTAACATCAACAACAATAAATAATAACATCAACAGGAAAAGTTACTATTTATTTAGTATTGACTATGTAGTAGGCAGTATGCAAGGCACTTCATATACATCATCTTATTTAGGTCTCATGAGATGAGAAACAGAGAGATTGGGGAACTTGCCCAAGGTCACACAGCCAGTAAGTGGCAGAACTAAGATTTGACATGTAACCTAAGTCTATGTCTTCAAAGCAGTGATCTTACCTACCATACTATGCTGCCTTCCTTGAAAATTTCTTAAATAACTAGTAATAGCTCTTCCTTAATAATTCCTATTAGAAATCTTAGAGATTGTGTTTGGCCATCGAATTTATGGAGGATTTTTTTTATGGTACTACAAAGACATTTCAGGTTGGAGATTACAGTAGTAGGTTTATTCTGGAAGAAATATTTAGCATAAGCATTTGGGGGTACTTTTAAAAAGTTTTAAGTGAAAAAACTTCAACTAGATTAAGAAAAGGAACTGATTAGCTCATTTTATAGAAAAGTCTAGGGGAGGTCTAGCTTCAGGCAATGCTGGATCCAAGTGACTTAGTCATGACATTTCTTGCTTGATCTTTAAGTCTCTTGGTTTTGCTTTTCTTGCTTGTTCCCAGAAGGCTCAATCCCTGTGGCAGAGAAGATTGCTCTAAGAGCTCCAGGTTTTTAGAATTTATATGATTCATGATTCTAGCAGAAAAGAAATATTATTTCTGATAATCTGGCAAAAATCCTAGGGAGGACATCACCTGAACTAGCTTGCCCATCTCTGACCAATTGGTGTGTCTAGAGAGAATGAAGCATTCTGATTGGGAAGGCCTGGGTACTGAGATCTCTCCTATGAGTTAGGAGGCTGGGAAGTCTGGAAGTGCTTCAGTCAAACCATGTGAAATGAGCAAAAGTATAATGAAAGTGGAGGTGGGGATGGATAATTCTCAAAATCAAAGGATAATACAGATGAACATCATAACCTGCCACAGAATCTCCAGCTTTTTCATTGTTTTAACAACTGTTTTTTTTTTTTTTTTTTTTCTGGGGTATTTGAAAAAGCAGAGGGCTGATGTAGAGAGCAACTTGATCCCTGTCCCTTTTTTGCCTCTAACTAGCTATGGAGCCATCAACAAGTCATTTATCTTCTTTTGATTTTAGTTCCTTTATCTGTAAAAGTGTGAGGTAGAATGATTTGATCTTCCTGAACCTTTCCAGCTCTGGCATTCTGTTTCTGAGTGTTAGTGACGATTATCATGTCTTCTGAATACTAACAAAAGTCAGTTCCTGGTTTTAATACAGATTGGTGATTTCATACTTCCTTTAAAAACTCTTGTTAATACCTACAGTAAGGTAATACATCCTTCTCAATCCTGACATCTATGAAGAACCCCACTGAAGACATTATATCTTTCATGGTGAGCTGGTCTGTAAACATGGTGCAAGGAATGTATTCTTAGTTTTCTGTACATTAATAACCTTTTTGTTATTAATAACCTGTAGTTATGTGAGCTCCATGGGGACTACAATCATGTCTATCTTGTTAAGTGCTGAACCTCCAGTGCCTAGCTCAGTCCTTGATATATAACAGATGCTTACAAAATATTCATTGAAAGGCTAAGATAAAAAAAAAACCTATAAAATTTCTTAAAACTCATACATTGTAGAGTCTTTCTAATATGAGTGGCTGTATATAACTCAATATTTTATATGAAAATAAAACAAGTTGTAAATGTCAGCAATGAGGTTTGAACCCAGTTGGCCTAAGATGACAACTCAAGTTTTTGAAGCTACATCATGTTGTCTGTCAAGGGACCTCAAAGATCAAAGTCCAGTGCTTTCTGGCTCCTGATTGGTTTCCTTTCTAATGCTCCAGACTGATTCTGCTATTGGAAAACAAATTACAATTTTCTACATCTTTTTTTTTTTAATTTTTAAAATTTTATTATGTTAATCACCATACATTACATCATTAGTTTTTGATGTAGTGTTCCACGATCCATTGTTTGCGTATAACACCCAGTGCTCCATGCAGTACGTGCCCTCTTTAATACCCATCACCAGGCTAACCCATCCCCCCAACCCCTCCCCTCTAGAACCCTCAGTTTGTTTCTCAGAGTCCATAGTCTCTCATGGTTCATCTCCCCTCCGATTCCCCCCCCCCTTTATTTTTCTTTACATCTTTTAATTTGTTTCTATTGGTTTTGGCATGCTTTGATATGCAAAGAATCATTTTTTGACCTTTTGTTACCATAATCACAGTAACCCATCTTTATGGGTTGAGACAGAGAGTTTGGGTCCTATTATTCTGAGTATATTTCAGATTTTTTTCTTTATGTGCAGGTCGCACTAAAATAGCATGGCTACGTTACCTAAAGATAGGGCTTTCTCCATGTCACTTTCTTAATCAAGAATAAAGTCTTCGGATGCCTAGATGGCTCAGTCAGTTAAGCATCTGCCTTCAGCTCAGGTCATGATCCTAGGGTCCTGGGATTGAGCAGGAGCCTGCTTCTCTCTCTTCCTCTGCCACTCCCCCTTGCTTGTGCTTGCTCTCTCTCTCTGTCAAATAAATAAATAAAATCTTAAAAAAAGAATGAAGTCTTCACTTGTTTTTAGATCCTCTAGTATTGGTCTAAATTCACTATCAAATTTAATTTTCCACTACTCAGCCTAAAGGCCTGTGGTCCAAGTGGTCTAGTCATTTTAACTATCATCTACCATGTATCTTGTACATGTACCTCACTTATGAGCTCTCCTTGCCTAGAATCTGTCCACCAGTCCAAGGCCTATCCATCATCCAGTGCTTTGACTGAAATTCATATTATCCATAAGGATTGATCAAATTGTAATTAAATTTCCCTTATTTGAATTTTATACCATTCATGGATTAGAACAAGCATTTCCTAAGTTGCTCTTAAGAGCACAGGTCTAGAAAAAAGTGTTGAATGGTCAAAGTGGTTTGGAAAATTTTAGTGTCTCTGGAAAGCAATTTGTGAAATTGTACTTGTTACTGTGAGTTTTCTTGAGGGCAGAGAGTAAGTGTAATTCATTTTATACACTCAGTGGCGAGTGTAGTCCTTGTCACAAGGGCTTTCAACAAATGTAGAATAAAGTAATGATTACTCAACAATTTAGCCCTTCAGTATGTACTGGATTATATAATTTTCCATTTGCTTTGATATTTAAAATTTTATTTTACCAGGGAGAGGGAAATCATCTTAATGACAGCACTAATGTCTTACATGTTTGTATTTTTCATAACAGTTAGTTCGAGGCTTGTCCTCTGTATGATAATGAATAGAAACTTGTGATGTTGCTCTCACTTGACCATTTGACCCCCTGTGTATGTAGGCATAGTGCAATCAGTGTTATTTTGACAGTTGGAATATGGTATAACACCTTTGATTAGTATTCCATATTCCAGGATTTATTCTAAAGCAGCTATTCTAATATTACATTTGGCTCAATATTTGGTAGTCTTTTCCCGAACTTATTGGATCAAGCATATTCATTCTATTTCTCCTCTTACACATCTGTTAAGCTTGGGCATATATCACCAGTGTAAGAAAAATTGTGCATTGAATAGGCCTTTCAACCGAGCTTTGTATAAACCAGTGAATGTCTTTATACTTCTTAAAGCATTCTATAGAAAGGACTTATAAGCCAGAAGTTAAGGTTTCTAAGGCAGAAACTTGAAAATTTCAAATAAACTGAGGTATTTAATCACTTACTTGCAGATATGCACACCATGCTAGGAATTTTGGTGAAGAGATTTCTTTAATAACCCCTTACTACTACTGCTATTTCCTGAGACTATACCCTGTTGAACTGGACAAGAAAAGTTTTCTATAAGAATTCACGTATTTAAAGCTAGTTTTCTTAGGCTTGTATTCCTCTGGGTGTGTGTTGTAGCTCCAGAATCTGATGCAATATATTTCAATTTGATTTTTCTAGCCTTAAATTTATCATTTATTATTTCCTTATCTTATTTATAGATATGTACTATAATTACTTTCAATAAATTCTAATGATTATCAAATTATCTATTGTTCTAATTGTTCTATATACAAATACATTGGTTCCAATAAATTCCTAACAGTTTTTAAGAATTTATATTATAAATGGTCTTAGGAACTCCAGAAAGATGAGTATTTTTTTATGTTAACATAAAGTGTATTATTAGTTTCAGGGGTAGAATTTAGTGATTCATAAGTTGCATATAATACCCAGTGCTCATTACATCAAGTGCCCTCCTTAAGTGAATCACCTAAACAACTGTGATTCTTAAAGTGTTGAAAACTAACTTACAAGAGGATAGGTTCCAGAGGATGAAAGCAGTCTCTCTTCCAAGATGAACTACACAAATTCTCCAGCAATTTCTTCCCAAAATGGAAAGCACAGGTGTGCTCTCACACAATGGGCTGATCATATCATAGTTGCCTTTTTGAAGTTTCTTGAGAGCATACTTATTTTCTTATGTATGGAAAAACTTTATAGCTTTCCTCTGAGTAATTCTTGTGAAGGGGCTCAGAGGCAGAGACCTCAATTTTCAGTCCAGAGAACAATTAAAAATGGTGCACATATACTTTACCCCTGGTATGAATCATAGACTCCTTTCTTCTGCCATTGAATCTTTCCCATTTTACATCTCTGGGAAATTCCTCATTTTTATTTTTTAACTAAACATGTAAGCCTTTTGTAACATATTAGTGATGATATACACCATTAGTTGGCAGCTCCCTAGGGATTGGGGACTGCGTGCCCATCTGACAGCAAGTTTTATGAAAGATTGACAACAAAAGATCTAAGGGTATGTTTTTATTTTTAAAAACTGGCACCATTTATTTTCATGTGGGAGCTTCAGTGGTTCCATTTGCTTTTGGATTGTTGAGAGATTTGACCTAACCATCACACAGAGACACATCCAAAGAAAAGCCGTGTGGTCTCTGTTTAACATTAAATGTGTCTTCTCTTCCTTTGGCAAAGCACATTTAGTGCTCTAGGCAAACCTGCTTCATGACAAGGGAAAGCAAATCTTAGATGGGAGACCAGCCTCTCTGGGATATCTTTGGCTTCTGATATAAAATTAGTAAGAGTGGAACTATGGTGAGTGCTGTAAATTGTGTAAGACTGTTGAATCACAGACCTGTACCTCTGAAACAAATAATGCATTATATGTTAAAATAAGAAGGTACTAGGAAGGGAAAAATGAAGGGGGGGAGTTGGAGGGGGAGACGAACCATGAGAGACTATGGACTCTGAGAAACAAACTGAGGGTTCTAGAGGGGAGGGGGGTGGGGGGGATGGGTAAGCTTGGTGATGGGTATTAAAGAGGGCGCATATTGAATGGAGCACTGGGTGTTATACACAAACAATGAATCATGGAACACTACCTCAAAAACTAATGATGTATGGTGACTAACATAATAAATAAAAAAAAAAGAGTGGAACCATGGACAGCAGCTATTGCTACTAGGCAGCAATTGTTAATTTCACAGGCTTCCTGAGATTCTTGTACAAGAAGCAAGCATGAAACTTCACACTAAAAATTGCAACCCATCATATGACAGGTGTTATTCCTCTCTGTCTCTCTCTCTCTCTGGTGTGTGTGTGTGTGTGTGTGTGTGTGTGTGTGTGTGTGTGTTAGGGAGGTAGGAAAAATGAGATGGGCTACTGTCTTAGTATTTTCAGGCTGCTATAACAGAATAGAGAATATTAGACTGGATGGCTTATAAACAGAAATTTATTTTTCACAGTTTTGGAGCCTGGGAAATCCAAGATTAAGGTGCCATCAGATTCTGTGTCTGGTGAGGGCCTGCTTCCTGATTCATAGATGGATGCCTTCTCTCTGTGTCCTCTCATGGTAGAAGGGACAAGTGAGTACTCTGGGATCTCTTTTATAAGGCATTAATCTCATCCATGAAGGCTCCACTCTCATGACTTAGTACTTCCTAAAGGCTCCACCTCACATTGGGATTAGGATTTCAACATAAGAATTTTGAGGGGACACAAACCTTCAGTCTACCCTGTGCACAAGAGCTCAGACTGAATCCCTTTGTGCCTGATGATAGTAGCAACATTTGAATAGAACTTTATAATTACAGAGTATTTTCACTTACATTCACTTACATTTTATATTTACAAATTATATATTTGTTTCTAATACCAGCTTTGTATTCAGGATACTTCAAGATAACGCCAGACCTCTTCACATGGTTTAAGAGGCCCTTCTGGTATGGCCTCTACTTACCTCTTCAGCATTTCTTTCCTTTCTCCCTGTTTTAGATTCTACTCTCTAGCCAGACTGAAGTATTGTTATTTGCTAAATCACCAAACATTTCTTGCCTTTCAGGCTTTGAATACCTATTTCCTCTGTCAAAAACCCTTTTGTGGCTTACTCCCATTTATAAGACCTGTCCTGACCCCTACTAGATAAGGAGTCCCTCTTATGGGTATCCATACCAGCTATATATCACTTATTTCAGCACCTTCATGCTGTATTACCATTGTTTGTTTGCTTGTCCATCTTCCTTGATAGACTAAAACTCCCTAAGAGCAGGAATCATGTCTCATTCATCTCTATAGCCTTAGCACCTGGCACATACCTATCAAGTATAACTACTTCTTGAATTAATTTGTTTGGTTAGATAAGGAAGCTCTCATTATTGCCATCTTGTAGATAAATGAATGAAAGCTCATAAAGTGTGACAGGTCTTTCCAATGAAGACATATTTAGAAAGCAAGTAACAGATCTAGGACATAAATAATAATAGGGACAATAATAATACAATTTTTAAATACCATGAACCAGAGACCATATACATGTTGGTTCACTAAATTTTCAGATAAACTCTATAATATAGGAACTCTTACTATCCTTTTTATCAAAAAGGGATTTAAGTTTCAGAGAGATTTATTGACTGATTAAATGTCACACAGCATGGGGGGAGGGGGGGAGAGAGTCTCTGATTCCAGCACTTATCCTCCATTCATTTTCTTTGCTGCCTCTAGACATTGTGGTTAAGTATCCAGGTTCCCTTTTACTGCACTGAAGCAGCAACCACTTAGAGAAAGAAAAAGATAACAAATCAAACGGTTGTTTTGCCTGCAAGTTGTCAAACGTTGGTTTGACAGATGGACTTCACTGAATTGATACATCAAGTTTAAATTAATCTTATCCAGACTGCTATTGATTTTATAGATTCTAATTATACCCGTTCTCACACTGCATTCTAGATTCCAAGTAATGTAGCCAAATTTAAATTTGCAGACACAGAACATAAGGACCCTAGAATGTATGGGGAATAGTCCCAGGCTTTCATGCTAGATAACTATGTTTCTTCCCCACACAGCTTTGGTACACATCACTGTCAGATACAAAACTTTGATCTGGGTGGTCTAAGTCTGACCTAAACTGGAAATTTATGTACTTTATGAGATGAGTTAGTTGTATACGGAATCAATTAGAATTGACAGGCTCATCTCCTCCCTCTTTTGGGCTCCCCTAGCACTTAGCATGCATCACTCACAGAGTCTTAATCAAACAGTGTTCTGGTATGTTGAGAATGTGCAGCCTCTGCCTTTTCCCCACCAGGTTAGGAGCTCCTTATAAACAGGGAGCACATCTAATTCATCACTACAACCAAAGCTTGAGGCACTTGTTTGAGCTCAGTATATGTGTGTTGAATAAATGAGTTGATTTGGCATTGGCAGGACAAATCAGCCTGAAAGCCCTTTCTCTCTCCACAGCATTTCCCATTTCCATTTCAATTACATGGGATAGTCAGGGTTTGCAAGTGTTCTTCCTCCAGCCTAAAGCACCATGCCTCTTTTAGGTGGTACCATTTCCTTTTATGGCATCTTAGATGGTGTTCTAAGATTATAACCACTGTGGAAACATCAGTATCCTTCCTTTAAATGATGGAATAACATTTCTTGAAGATGTCTCAACTGCCTTATAAAATCATCATCAGGTTAGCATGACAGGTTCTTATTGTTTATGTTACAGGTGTCCTGCTTTATGCACAAGCTGTTTTTTTTTTAACAGCTTTGTTGAGGTATAATTAATATAAAATAAACTGCACATATATAAAGTATACAATTTGGTAAGTATTGACATATACTGTGAAATATCACCACAATCAAATAGTGAACAAATCTGTCATCCTGAAAGTTTTCTTGTTCCCTTTACATAATCTTTCCCTCTCAGATTTCCTTATCCCCTCCCCTATCACTAGGCAATCACTGATCTGCTTGCTGTCACTATAAATTATTATGCATTTCCTTGAGTTTATATAATGGAATCACAAAAGATGTATTCCTCTTTGACTTCTATCACTCAGCATAATTATAATTATTATTTTAAAGATTTTATTTATTTGACAGAGAGAGACACAGCGAGAGAGGGAACACAAGCAGGGAGAGTGGGAGGGGGAGAAGCAGGCTTCCGCAGAGCAGGGAGTCCGATGCGGGGCTCGATCCCAGGACCCTGGGATCATGACCTGAGCCAAAGGCAGACGCTTAATGACTGAGCCACCCAGGCGCCCCAATTATTATTTTTTTAATTTAATTTAATTTTATTATGTTATGCTAGTCACCATACAATACATCATTAGCTTTTGATGTGGTGATCCATGATTCACTGTTTTTGTATAACACCCAGTGCTCCATGCAGTACATGCTCTCCTTAATACCCATCACTGGGCTAACCCATCGCCCCACCCCCATCCCCTCTAAAACCCTCAGTTTGTTTCTCAGAGTCCATAGTCTCTCATGGTTCATCTCCCCCTTTGATTCCCCCCTTCATTTTTCCCTTCCTTCTCCTAATGTCCTCCATGCTATTCCTTATGTTCCACAAATAAGTGAAACCACGTGATACTTGACTTTCTCTGCTTGACTTATTTCACTTAGCATAATCTCCTCCAGTCCCATCCATGTTGATGTAAAAGTTGGGTATTCATCCTTTCTGATGGCTGAGTAGTATTCTATTCCATGCTCCTGGATCGGAAGAATAAACATTGTTAAAATGTCTATGCTACCCAGAGCAATCTATACCTTCAATGCCATCCCAATCAAAATTCCAATGACATTTTTCAAAATGCTGGAACAAACAATCCTAAAATTTGTGTGGAATCAGAAAAGACCCCGAATCGCCAAGGAAATGCTGAAAAAGAAAAACAAAGCTGGGGGCATCACGTTGCCTCATTTCAAGCTATATTACAAAGCCATGATTACCGACAGCATGGTACTGGCACAAAAACAGACATGTAGACCAATGGAACAGAATAGAGAACCCAGATATGGATCCTCAACTCTATGGTCAAATAATCTTTGACAAAACAGGAAAAAATATGCAATGGAAAAAAGAGTCTCTTCAATAAATGGTGCTGGGAAAATTGGACAGCTATATACAGAAGAATGAAACTCGACCATTCTCTAACACCATACACAAAGATAAACTCAAAATGGATGAAAGACCTCAATGTGAAACAGGAATCCATCAAAATCCTAGAAGAGAACATAGACAGTAACTACTTTGACATTGGCCACAGCAACTTCTTTCAAGATACATCTCCAAAGGCTAGTGAAACAAAAGCAAAAATGAACTTTTGGGACTCATCAAGATAAAAAGCTTCTGCACAGCAAAGGAAACAGTCAACAAAACAAAGAGGCAACCCACAGAATGGGAGAAGATATTTGCAAATGACACTACAGACAAAGTGCTGATTTCCAAGATCTATAAAGAACTTCTCAAACTCAACACTCAAAAAAACAAATGATCACGTCAAAAAATGGTCAGAAGACATGAACAGACACTTCTCCAAAGAAGACATACAAATGGCTAATAGACACAGGAAAAAATGTTCATCATCATTAGCCATCAGGGAAATTCAAATCAAAACCACACTGAGATACCACCTTACACCAGTTAGAATGGCAAAAATTGACAAGGCAAGAAACAACAAATGTTGGAGAGGTTGTGGAGAAAGGGGAACCCTCTTACACTGTTGGTGGGAATGCAAGTTGGTACAGCCACTTTGGAAAACAGTGTGGAGGTGCCTCAAAAAATTAAAAATAGAGCTACCTTATGACCCAGTAATTGCACTCCTGGGTATTTACCCCAAAGACACAGACGTCATGAAAAGAAGGGCCATGTGCACCCCAGTATTCATAGCAGCAATGTCCACAATAGCCAAACTGTGGAAAAAGCCGAGATGCCCTTCAACAGATGAATGGTTAAAGAAGATGTGGTCAGGGGGCGCCTGGGTGGCTCAGTTGTTAAGCATCTGCCTTCGGCTCAGGTCATGATCCCAGGGTCCTGGGATCGAGCCCCGCATCGGGCTCCTTGCTCTGCAGGAAGCCTGCTTCTCCCTCTCCCACTCCCCCTGCTTGTGTTCCTTCTCTCACTGTGTCTCTCACTGTCAAATAAATAAATAAAATCTTAAAAAAAAAAAAAAAGATGTGGTCAGCATAATTATTTTGAGATTCATCTGTATAATTGTGTGGGTCAATAGTTAATTTACTTTTATTGCAGAGTAGCATTTTTATTGTATAGATATACCACAATTTGTTTTTCTTTTCATTTATTGATTGTCATTTGGCTTGTTTCCAGTTTTTGGTATTATGAATAAAGCTGCTGTGAACATATGATACATACTTTCAATTCTTTTGGATAAATGCTTAGGGATGGAATGGTTGGATCTTATGGCAGGTGTTACAGGTTGAATTGCATTCCCCCCCAAAAAAGATATGTTGAAACTCTAACCCCTTCGGAATGTGACCTTATTTTGAGCTAGGATCTTTAAAATTTTCTTTATGTTTTAATATTTTATTTTTAGTTATTAGAGAGAGAGAGCATGCACATGCATGAGCAGTGGGGGGAAGGGCAGAGGGAGATGGAGAAGCAGACTCCCTGCTGAATAGGGAGTCTACACAGGGCTCGATCCCGGGACCCTGAGATCAAGACCTGAACTGAAGGCAGATGCTTAACTGCCTGAGCCACTCAGGTGCCCCTTGGGTTAGGATCTTTATATAGGTAATCAAGTTAAAATGAAGCCATTAGGGGGGACCTTATCTAGTATAACTTGTGTCCTTACAGAAAGGGGGAAACTTGGACACAGAGACACATATATAGGAAGACCATCATGTGAAGATGAATGTAGAAATTTGGGTGATGCTTCTATAAGCCAAGGAATGGCGAAGATTGCCAGCAAAACACCAGAAGCCAGGAGAGAGGCTGGAACAGATTCTCCCTCACAGCCCCCAGAGGGAATCAACCCTGCCACCACCTTGATCTAAGACTTCTACCCTCCAGGAGAGTGAGAACATAAATTTCTTGTGTTTAAGATACTGGGTTTTTTCTGGTATTTGGTTATGGCAACCTTAACAAAATAATAATGTATATTTAACTTTTTAAGAAACTGCCCAATTGTATTCCAAAGTGATTATACCATCTTACACTCCTTGCACCAGTGTGTAAGAATTCTAGTTCCTGCATATGCTCCCTAGCACTTAGTAAAGTGAGTCTTTTGAAGTTTATTTTTATTTTTTATTTTTTTATTATTATGTTAATCACCATACATTACATCATTAGTTTTTGATGTAGTGTTCCATGACTCACTGTTTGCATATAACACCCAGTTCTCCATGCAGTACGTGCCCTCTTTAATACCCATCACCATGCTAACCCATCCTACCAAACCCCTCCCCTCTAGAACCCTCAATTTGTTTTTCAAAGTCCATCGTCTCTCATGGTTCATCTCCCCCTCCAATTTCCCCCCCTTCATTCTTCCCCTCCTGCTATCTTCTTCTTCTTCTTCTTCTTCTTCTTCTTCTTCTTCTTCTTCTTCTTCTTCTTTTTAACATATAATGTATTATTTGTTTCAGAGGTACAGATCTGAGATTCAACAGTCTTGCACAATTCACTGTGCTCATCATAGCACATACCCTCCCCAGTGTCTATCACCCAGCCACCCCATCCCTCCCACCCCCCACCACTCTGGCAACCCTCAGTTTGTTTCCTGAGATTAAGAATTCCTCATATCAGTGAGGTCATATGATACATGTCATTCTTTGATTGACTTATTTCGCTCAGCATAACACCCTCCAGTTCCATCCACGTCGTTGCAAATGGCAAGATTTCATTCCTTTTGATGGCTGCATAATATTCTATTGTATATATATATACCATATCTTCTTTATCCATTCATCTGTCAATGGACATCTTGGCTCTTTCCATAGTTTGGCTATTGTGGACATTGCTGCTATAAACATCGGGGTGCATGTACCCCTTCGGATCCCTACATTTGTATCTTTGGGGTAAATACCCAGTAGTGCAGTTGCTGGATCATATGGTAGCTCTAATTTCAACTTTTTGAGGAACCCCTGTACTGTTTTCCAGAGTGGCTGCACCAGCTTACATTCCCACTAACAGTGTAGGAGGTTCCCCTTTCTCCGCATCCCCGCCAACATCTGTCATTTCTTGACTTGTTAATTTTAGCCATTCTGACTGGTGCGAGGTGATATCTCATTGAGGCTTTGATTTGGATTTCCCTGATGCTGAGCGATGCTGAGCACTTTTTCATGTGTCTGTTGGCCATTTGGATGTCTTCTTTGGAAAAATGTCTGTTCATGTCTTCTGCCCATTTCTTCATTGGATCATTTGTTCTTTGGGTGTCGGTTGAGTTTGATTAAGTTCTTTATAGATTTTGGATACTAGCCCTTTATCTGATATGTCATTTGCAAATATCTTCTCCCATTCTGTTGGTTCTCTTTTGGTTTTGTTGACTGTTTCTTTTGCTGTGCAAAAGCTTTTTATCTTGATGAAGTCCCAATAGTTCATTTTTGCCCTTGCTTCCCTTGCCTTTGGCAATGTTTCTAGGAAGAAGTTGCTGCGGCTGAGGTTGAAGAGGTTGCTGCCTGTGTTCTCCTTTAGGATTTTGATGAATTCCTGTCTCACATTTAGGACTTTCATCCATTTTGAGTCTATTTTTGTGTGTGGTGTAAGGAAATGGTCCAGTTTCATTCTTCTGCATGTGGCTGTCCAATTTTCCCAACACCATTTGTTGAAGAGATTGTCTTTTTTCCTTTGGACATTCTTTCCTGCTTTGTTGAAGATTAGTTGACCATAGAGTTGACGGTCCATTTCTGGGCTCTATTCTGTTCCATTGATCTATGTGTCTGTTTTTGTGCCAATACCATACTGTCTTGATGATGACAGCTTTGTAATAGAGCTGGAAGTCTGGAATTGTGATGCCGCCAGCTTTTCTTTTCTTTTTCAACATTCCTCTGGCTATTCAGGGTCTTTTCTGGTTCCATACAAATTTTAGGATGATTTGTTCCATTTCTTTGAAAAAAGTTGATGGTATTTTGATGGGGATTGCATTAAATGTGTAGATTGCTCTAGGTAGCATTGACATCATCACAATATTCTTCCATTCCATGAGCATGGAACGTTTTTCCATTTCTTTGTGTCTTCCATAATTTCTTTCATGAGTATTTTATAGTTTTCTGAGTACAGATTCTTTGCCTCTTTGGTTAGATTTATTCCTAGGTATCTTATGGTTTTGGGTGCAATTGTAAATGGGATCGACTCCTTCATTTCTCTTCCTTCTGTCTTGTTGTTGGTGTATAGGAATGCCACTGATTTCTGTGCATTGATTTTATAACCTGCCACTTTACTGAATTCCTGTATGAGTTCTAGCAGTTTTGGGGTGGAGTCTTTTGGGTTTTCCACATAAAGTATCATATCATCTGCAAAAAGTGAGAGTTTGACTTCTTTGCCAATTCGGATGTCTTTTATTTCTTTTTGTTGTCTGATTGCTGAGGCTAGGACTTCTAGTACTATGTTGAATAGCAGTGGTGATAGTGGACATCCCTGCCGTGTTCCTGACCTTAGGGGGAAAGCCCTAAGTTTTTCGCCATTGAGAATGATATTCACTGTAGGTTTTACATAGATGGCTTTTATGATATTGAGGTATGTACCCTCTATCCCTATACTCTGAAGAGTTTTGATCAAGAAAGGATGCTGTCTTTGTCAAATGCTTTTTCTGCATCTATTGAGAGGATCATATGGTTCTTGTTCTTTCTTTTATTAATGTATCACATTGATTGATTTGCAGATGTTGAACCAAACTGGCAGCCCAGGGATAAATCCCACGTGGTCGTGGTGAATAATCCTTTTAATGTACTGTTGGATCCTATTGGCTGGTATTTTGGTGAGAATTTTTGCATCCATGTTCATCAAGGATATTGGTCTGTAATTCTCCTTTTTGATGGGGTCTTTGTCTGGTTTGGGGATCAAGGTAATGGTGGCCTCATAAAACGAGTTTGAAAGTTTTCCTTCCATTTCTATTTTTTGGAACAGTTTCAGAAGAATAGGTATTAATTCTTCTTTAAATGTTTGGTAGGATTCCCCTGGGAAGCCATGTGGTCCTGGGCTTTTTGTTTGTTGGGAGATTTTTGATGACTGCTTCAATTTCCTTTGTGGTTATAGGTCTGTTCAGGTTTTCTATTTCCTCCTGGTTCAGTTTTGGTAGTTGATACATCTCTAGGAATGCATCCATTTCTTCCAGATTATCTAATTTGCTGGCGTACAGTTGCTCATAATATGTTCTTATAATTGTTTGTATTTCTTTGGTGTTGGTTGTGATCTCTCCTCCTTCATTCATGATTTTGTTGATTTGGGTAATTTCTCTTTTCTTTTTGATAAGTCTGGCCAGGGGTTTATCAATCTTGTTAATTCTTTCAAGGAACCAGCTCCTAGTTTCGTTGATCTCTTCTACTGTTCTTTTGGTTTCTATTTGATTGATTTCTGTTCTGATCTTTATTATTTCTCTCTCCTGCTGGGTTTAGGCTTTATTTGCTGTTCTTTCTCCAGCTCCTTTAGGTGTAGGGTTAGGTTGTGTATTTGAGACCTTTCTTGTTTCTTGAGAAAGGCTTGTATTGCTATATACTTTCCTCTTAGGACAGCCTTTGCTGTATCCCAAAGATTTTGAACAGTTGTGTTTTCATTTTCATTTGTTTCCATTAATTTTTTAAATTCCTCTTTAATTTCCTGGTTGACCCATTCATTCTTTAGTAGGATGCTCTTTAGCCTCCATATATTTGAGTTCTTTCCGACTTTCCTCTTGTGATTGAGTTCTAGTTTCAAAGCATTGTGGTCTGAAAATAGGCAGGGAATGATCCCAATCTTTTGGTCCCAGTTGAGACCTGATTTGTGACCTAGGATGTGATCTATTCTGGAGAATGTTCCATGGCACTAGAGGAGAATGTGTATTCCGTTGCTTTGGGATGAAATGTTCTGAATACATCTGTGAAGTCCATTTGGTCCAGTGTGTCATTTAAAGTCTTTATTTCCTTGTTGATCTTTTCCTTAGATGATCTGTCCATTTCATTGAGGAGGGTGTTAAAGTGCCCCACTATTATTGTATTGTTGTTGATGTGTTTCTTTGATTTTGTTATTAATGGGCTTATATAATTGGCTGCTCCCATGTTAGGGGCATAGATATTTACAATTGTTAGATCTTCTTGTTGGATAGACCCTTTAATTTTGATATAGTGTCCTTCCTCATCTGTTATTACAGTGTTTGTTTTAAAATCTAATTTGTCTGATATAAGGATTGCTACCCCAGCTTTCTTTTGGTGTCCATTAGCATGGTAAATGGTTTTCCACCCCCTCACTTTCAATCTGGGGGTGTCTTTGGATCTAAAATGAGTCTCTTGCAGACAGCATATCTTGTTTTTTAATCCAATCTGATAGCCTTTGTCTTTTGATTGGGGCATTTAGCCCATTTACATTCAGGGTAATTATTGAAAGATATGAATTTAGTGCTGTTGTATTGCCTGTAAGGTGACTGTTACTGTATATTGTCTGTGTTCCTTTCTGGTCTATGTTGTTTTTCGGCTCTCTCTTTGCTTAGAGGACCCCTTTCAATATTTCTTGTAGGGCTGGTTTTGTGTTTGCAAATTCCTTTAGTTTTTGTTTGTCCTGGAAGCTTTTTATCTCTCCTTCTATTTTCAATGACAGCCTAGCTGGGTATAGTATTCTTGGCTGCATATTTTTCTCGTTTAGTGCTCTGAATATATCATGCCAGTCCTTTCTGGCCTGCCAGGTCTCTGTAGATAGGTCTGTTGCCAATCTAATGTTTCTACCATTGTAGGTTACAGATCTCTTCTCCTGAGCTGCTTTCAGGATTTTCTCTTTGTCTCTGAGACTCGTAAGTTTTACTATTAGATGTCGGGGTGTTGACCTATTTTTATTGATTTTGAGGGGGGTTCTCTGTGCCTCCTGGATGTTGATGCCTGTTTCCTTCCCCAAATTAGGGAAGTTCTCTGCTATAATTTGGTCCAATATACCTTCTGCCCCTCTCTCTCTTTCTTCTTCTGGGATCCCAATTATTCTAATGTTGTTTCGTCTTATGGTATCACTTATCTCTCGAATTCTGCCCTCGTGATCCAGTAGTTGTTTATCTATCTTCTTCTCAGCTTCTTTACTCTCCATCACTTGGTCTTCTATGTCACTAATTCTCTCTTCTGCCTCATTTATCCTAGCAGTTAGAGCCTCCATTTTTGATTGCACCTCATTAATAGCCTTTTTGATTTTGACTTGGTTAGATTTTAGTTCTTTTATTTCTCCACAAAGGGTTTCTCTAATAACTTCCATGCTTTTTTCAAGCCCAGCTAGTATCTTTAAAATAATCATTCTGAACTCTAGTTCTGACATCGTACTAATGTCCGTATTGATTAGGTCCCTGGCAGTCAGTACTGCCTCTTGTTCTTTTTGTTGAGGTGATTTTTTCTATCTTGTCATTTTGTCCAGAGGAGAATATATGAATGAGAGAACAAAATGCTAACAGTGTAACAACTTCCCCAGAAAATATACACTAAACAAATCAGAAAAGACCTAAAACTGGGGGAAAAGAAAGGGAAAGAAGAAAAAAGAAAAAAAAGAAAAAGAAAAAGTTAAAAATAAACAAAAACAAAACAAAACAAGAAAAACAGAATATGATCAAATATGATCAGGGTGGTGCATAGATCAGTGCCACACAGTAGATTTTGGGTGTATTTTGGTCTGTTAGAAGAAAGTGCCTCCTAAAATTTTAAAGAAAGAATAACTTGTATATGTACAAAAATAAGGGTTAATACGATGAAGAGATGGAATATGACTGTAAGGATGAAAATTATAAAAGGTTTTATAAAAGAAATTGATAAGTTAGTTGAAAAAAGAAAGAAGAGGATTTTAAAAAGGGGAGAGAATGTGATTAGGCAGAAGACTAGAACAAAGCCATACACTAGAGAGTTAGGGTATATTTTGATCTGTTAGAAGAAACTATCTCAAAATTTTAAAGAGAGAACAACTTATATATATATATACCAAAAATAAGGGTAACTACTATGAAGGGATAGAATATGACTCTAAAAATGAAAAATAAAAAATATTTATTAAAAAAGGGATTGTTAAGATGTTGGTTGAAAAAGGGAAAAAGAAAAATTCAAAAAAAAAAGAGTTAAAAAAACAAAAATTAACTTTGAAAGACTAAAGAATCAGGGGGAAAAAACCATGAATTCTATGTGCTGTATTCCCCTAGCACTGGAGTTCTGCCATTCTCATTGATCGGTAAACTTGGTCTTGGCTGGCTGTTCTTGCTGATCTTCTGGGGGAGGGGCCTGTTGCCATCGTTCCCAAACGTCTTTGCCCTGCCCTTGCCGGTCCGGGCTAAGTAATCTGCTCGGGTTTGCTCTTGGGAGCTTTTGTTTCCTGCAAGCTTTCCGTACAGCTTTGGAGGATGAGAGTGAAAATGGCGGCCTCCCAGTCTCCACCCCAAGAACTTGGGGTCTGCTCCTTAGTGAGCCCCCAGAGAAAAGCAGTCACTCACTCCCGTCTCCCCGGTCTCCGGCTGCACTCAGTGCTCACCTGGCCTGTGACCGAGCGTTTCTCTCTCTGGCACAGGACCCTGTGTGGAGTCTCCAAGCCCAGCAGATCCCTGTGGTGCGCTCCTGCACTGCTCTTCCTGGGGGAGGAAGGGGATTCTCCCTGGATCTGCCGCTTTTTGGGTCCCTGCTGGAGGAGCAGTGGCCCAACTGTGCCGCGGATCATGGTTTATGGCAACCCCGAGCTGAGAGCCCTCTCCTCAGCTCTGTCTCTGCAGCTGGCTTCCCTGCTCAGATACCTGGGAGCTCTGCCGCACTCAGGCACCCCCAGTCTTCCTGTGACCCTGAGGGTCCTGAGACCACAGTGTCCCGGTGAGGGTTCCACCCCCCGCTTAGCCACTGGAGTGACGTCCCTCAGCGGAGCCGACTTCTAAAAGTTCCGATTTTGTGCTCCGCTGCTCTATCACTTGCCAGAAGCGGCTGATGGAGACCCCCTCCCCCGCCATCTATCTTCCCAAATATCGCCTCGGATTCACTTTTCCACACGTCCTACCTTCCAGAAAGTGGTTGCTTTTCTGTTCAGAGAGTTGTTGCTATTCCTTTCTTCGATCTGTTGAGTTTGTAGGTTTTCAGAATGGTTTGATCCCTATCCAGCTGAATTCCTGGGACCAGACCAAATCCAGGTCTCCTACTCCTCTGCCATCTTGCTCCGCCCCTCCGAAGAAACAGATTCTTAACTATGGAGAACAAACTGATAGTTACCAGAGGGGAGGTGGGGGGGATGGGTGAAATAGGTGATGAGGATTAAAGAGGGGACTTGTGATGAACACTGGTTGTTGTATGGAAGTGTTGAATCACTATATTGTACACCTGAAACTACACCATATGTTAACTAACTGGAATTTAAATAAAAACTTTAAAAAATAATAATAAGGATGAGTTTGGAAGGAGACAGCCATTTGAATAGGGAGAAGTGGTGAGGCAGTCATCTTTTGGTTTATTGAGCTCACCAATCCCAAAAAGTATATTTTACATCTCTGAGCCATAGGTTCCCCTTTTGCCATTTGGAAATTTTGTATATATGTCTGTAATTTGTCTCTGAAGGATCCTACCTTTATTAGGTTTCAAGGTCTCTTATTTAAAACAGAACTAAATTCTGGTGATGGTACTCCCCCTTACCCCCGCCCCTCTCAAGTAGTATCAAATTAACTTTGGGTTAGAAAGATCTCTAGGGATGGATCAAGGAGGTGTTTTCTGACAAGCCCAGCTCTTGCAGCCCTGAGTGAGCATGGGAAGGCTACAGTGTGGGAGTTTTGCTTCTATTCCTTGTGGGAATAACTATTTCTATACTTACATAAGGGATTCAGGCTGCCATTCTGTGTGTTCTCAGCTAAAGAATTTTTCCTAGAATAGTGATTAAGGTGACTAAAAATTCTCTTTCAGAGAGGAAAGAACAGTATCTAATTTTTCTGCAAACTCTTTTCATTGTTTACTTCTCTAATGCCTTTCCAGGTCCAAATAGTAGCAAAGATAAAGGAGAGGAAGAAAATCCCATAACAATCATTACCATCACCACATATTTAAGCACCTAGTATGTGCCAGATCTATTCTCTGGAAGCAGCTCTTGTTGCTTCATTTAAGACTCATATAACAAATAAAGAATGTGGTATTGTCTCCATTTCCAGATGAGGAAAACTAAGGCTTAAAGAGATTAAATAATTTGTCATTTGAACCTAGATTTAGCTCACCCCAAAGTGTTTTAAGGAACATGATATCCTGCTTGTCTTTGAAGCTCAGTGAGGGAAGGGCTTTTTAGAGATCATGTAATATTCCCCTAATCATGGAGAAATGAGTAGACATTTAAACTGTATGGTTTATCTTTAGTCAGATGAGTTCTTATGATGAGAGAATTGAAGTAAAAAAATCCCTGGATAATATATGGAAAATGAAGATTTCTGAGCTTTACCATGTGTATTTAGATGCTGAAAGTCTTGAGGCAACAAGAAGAAATTGGACACACAGAAATATGAACATTGAAATACTCTTCAATGCTCCTGATGCAGATACAGAGGATCTCACATCTTGAGAAAAGCTTCATGGCTTCTTCCAATTGCATGATTATGGTTCCCAATTTGCATTTGTTTTGCCTTAAAAGACTGTGTGTATGTGTGTAAGGTGAAGGGATGGAAAGAGAAGGAAAGCCATGGAAAGATAGTTGGGTTGCCAGGAGAGAGGAATGCATCAGAGTAGACTAAATAATCAAGCCATGTATTTTTCTTTTAGCCCAAGGGCTGTATTCAACATGCAGCCGATTTGTCATAGCTTCTTGCTTCAAAGGGTCTCAGCACTGGTCATTTTTAGGCCATAGACTACAGTTCAACTTTGGCCAGTCTCCTCAAAATATTGCTTTTGACCCCTGGGAGCTGAAATAATGGAGCCACACAAAGCCAGTACCTCTGTAGCCAAAAACTGTCACAGATGCCTTTCTAATGGGGCATTAGGAGTGCTGCCCTACAGTGGGAAGTACAGGAAGCCATCACACTTCTCCATCTCTTCTGCAAATACCACACAACAGCTGCCTCTCTTCCCTTCCTCCATTCTTCAGAGAGAACCAGAGTGATCTTTTTATAAATGTGGAACAAGTAAAACATGTCTGTGTTAGACTCCTCATCTAGAATGTAAACTCCAGGAAGGCAGGGATTTTGTTTTTTATGTGTGTTGAGGTATTCTTGGTGCCTAGAGTGGTGCCTGATATGTGGTAAACATTCAATAAACTATTGGCTGACTGAAGAATAAATGTATGAATGAAGTCTCCAATGGCTTTTGTCACATGCAGAATAAAATCTAAATTTTTTAAGATGGGCTTCAGTCCCCTTCCTACTCTACATACTTTACTCTCCCTTGCTTGCTATAGTCCAGCCTTCTTTTAGTTCTTGGAATACATCAATGGCCTTCTTCCCTCTGGGCTTCCCTGCTACAGTTTTTTTCTGTGTAGAATTCCCTGTTCTTTTTTTAAAAAAGATTTTATTTATTTATTTGAGAGAGAGAGAGAGTGCGTATAAGCAGGGGGAGGGGCAGAGGGAGAGGGAGAGGCAGACTCCCCGCTGAGCGGGGAGCCCAATGTGGGGTTCGATCACAGGACCCCAAAATCATGACCTGAGCTGAAGGCAGATGCTTAACCGACTGAGCCACCCAGGCTCCCCCCTATTCATCACTCTTACCTGAATGATACCTTCAGGTTTCAACTTCATTATCACTTCCTCAGAGGCCTTCCTTACTTCTCTCTCCCATCTAAATTAGGTTCTCCTATGAAGGCTCTCCTCTTCATAGCATTTTTTTTCTTCTCCCTTTTTGGCCTGAACACTACTTATTTGACTCTTCACATGGGTTTTTGTTTATCTCTCCCCATCGACAACAGGTTCCATGAAGGCAAGACCTTGTCTGTTTAACTCTCTTCTATATACTCAGGCATAGCAGAGGGCCAGGCGCAGAGAAAACCCTGAATAAATAAATACAGGTTGAGCAAACAGATGCATTTTAGCGGCAGAAAACTCCAACTAAATAATTTAAGTCACAGATAGGAATACTGGGTATCCTGCATTCATGAGAATGAAGCCAAACACTGGCTAACCCAGATTTGCTAAAAGGAAAAGGGCGTGCCTGTCATTGTGTGAGGATGTCAGAAATGATGGAGTTTTGCAGACTTGACAACTGACCTGTCCTGCTGGTAATTAGTAGCCTGAGGCTAAGCTAGTAGCAAGAGTGGGCGGGAAACAACGCTTAATCCCCCAATTAATAGGCAGTGCAGCTTAAATTTAGAAGCTGTCTGTGGCCATGCCATAGAAACCACACTGAGGAGGACAATTGGCTACACAGCTCTTGCTCCCAGGGCCGTTACTGCAGGTCAGAGAGATAATTAAAGACACTGTGACTGCACATTTGGAAATTATGTCCAGTGGCTCTCTTATCCTGAGCAGATGAAAACACCATGAGTTAGGGTCTGGCCCACTGTGTAGGTGATTCCAGGTCAGAAAGTATTTAAACCCCTTCTGTTTGAAAGGGAGGAAGGCATTTTTATTGACACCAACAGGGAAGAGGCATGGAATGCAGTAGAATCCACACTGAGCCATTAAAATACATCATGATCTTTGGCAAGATCCTCAGCCTTTCAGAATCATTTCTACTTTGTGAAAGTTAGTATTCCTTTGGTTGGAAATGACAAAAGAATTTGACTGTTTTTCAGGCAAAAAGGGTCTTAATTAGCTCCTTTTAGGGAGAAGTACTGATGGCAGAACATACTTCCAGCCCAGCTGGATACAGGAGCATAAACAACCACCAAGACTCTATTTCTCCTTCCTGTCTCTTAGACCATTTTACCTCTTGCTCTATTCTCATACCAGCTTTTCCTCTTGACAAAATGGCTGTAGCAGCTCTGGTGTATATCTTTCAGCAGTCTCTTAATGAATCCTGCACATATCCTGACGTTCACTCTAATTGGACCAATGATCACTGCAGCTAGTCTTCACTCATGTCAGCAGGAAGTTCTCTACCCCTCCTTAGGAGATGCTGAAGTCACTTGGCTTTTGGGCCCTGTTATTTCATTGCCCTGACAGCATGTCCCAGGAGATCAGCTGCCCTGGCATACCTGAAGCTCCCTAGCCGAGATCCAGTGAGGAGGGGGTCAGCATTCAAATAGGGTGTATCCAAACAGGGCTCATAATATTTCTTTCCTCTCAGAATTCACTGAATTATTATAGCAGATGTTCTCATTAATTTTCTACCATGTCACACATGGTAGATGAAATCCACATGCAGAGTGGCGGATTGGATCAGAGGGAGTTGGGCAGATTTAGGTTCAAATTGTGGCTCCCTCACTTAGTAGCTATAGAATCCCAAACTACCAGCTCTGTTTTTCCTATCTGGTAACAGAAAATAAGTAGTATTTATTTAACTGTATTGTTAAAAGGATTAAGTGACATAATTTGGAAAAGTGCTTTACACACGTAGCAAACACAATAAGAACAAAAAACACAAATGTTTGTGTGTGTGTGAGTGTGAGTGTGTGTGTGTGTGTGTGTGTGTGTAAAACCAAGAGTTTGTGAGATTCCCAGTCAGGAACTTTGCATAAGTCTGCATTTTTCTCTTACATTCAAGAAAACCTATCAGAATGAAAAGTTAAATGGATAACCTTGAACATGGTGTCTTTAACAAATTTTTGTATTAGTTATAGTTTAAAAATCTTTTTTAGAAGCTCATATACAAGTGTGGGATGGCTAAGTCTCCTCTCTTTGTCACACTAGTTATCAGAAGAATGCACTCAGAGCCCTAACTTGTATGCCTTCTGTGAGTACCAGCAGAAGAGAGGAAATGTATTTAGCCAATGGTTTGTGGGTTTTCTTAGCCACTGCTATGAGAACTACTCGGTACTCCTTTCCTTGTGTCACTCCAAATAATACGTTATATAACACAGAAGAAAGGATCTTACAGCTGTAATACTGGTTTATAGTTTTTAAAGCTCTTTCATATTCATTATATTTTTCTCAAGATTTCTTGAAAAGTTATTGCCTTAGTATATAAGAGATGCTCTTCCTTTGGTGAGTTTAATGTCTGATTAGATTATGTCATTCATCATCTAGCAAGAACCAGTCCAGTTAATAGCATCTATTTTATTTTCTAAGCAAGTCATGGAGTAATTGTGGTAAGAACTAAAGACATTTATAAGTAGCTTGGATGAACATTCTACTTCTTTTCTTAAAAGACTGAAAATCTTCAGTTTATTTCTAGGAGACTTAGCTAATGGATACGTTTATTGCATGTCCTTTCCTTCTTCCCTCCACAAAGAGAGATATAGTCTCCCTAGACTCATAATAAGTCCTTGAAGCACACTTTATATAATAAAAAATCCATGAATTTTGTGTTAGAAAAAATCCCCACAAGTAAACACATGTTTGCTGATGCTTTTATGGGTCGGGGCATATTGCTTCTGCTTGTCCAACATTTATTCTTTTAGGGAACTGCCTTTTCCTTGGCTCCTTGAAATTGTGTTGAGGATACTGAATTTGACCCCAGCCCTTGGCTCTAGGTAGAGGAGGGCAGTGGACAGACAGTGGGTCAACACTGATCACATAGATTCTCTCTCCTGGGATTGGAAATTTTGAGCGGCTTGTTGCCAGTATTCTTCAACTTCTGGTTAATTGGCTCTTCAAGTCTATGGAGTTACCTCAGATTGGTTAAATTCCACTTTCTCTTGTAAGTTAGGATTGGTTCCTATTGATGGCACACAGAGAACTCTAATGGACATAATTGGTACTCTCTAATCTATGCTAAAGTGTGAATGACTGCTAGTCTTTCCCTACTTCTCTGGAAGCATCTATTTTGAATCCAATACATTTCTAAATGGAATTGTTTTTAGTGGCAAGAGAGAAGCCATTTCTGATAAGACTCATGATTGAGGAACCTCATGTTAAATTATAATATTCAACTGACTTGTATCTAGACTGACCCTGGGAGGAGCAGGGACTTGTGGCTAATAAATGATTAGTGAGTGTTGAAGATGACCAATCTCTTGATCTCATGTCTGGTTACATCACTCCTGAGGCTATATCTGTGGTCTTTCCTTTTTTTTTTTTTTTTTTTTAAGTTAAAAAGGAAATGAACTCTTTCTTTTCTGGGATGAAGAGAAGTCAGGATAGCTAGGAGGCAGAGAGATGATCCTTGCGACGTCCTGAAGTTCGTCTAGCCTTAGATATTATGAACAGTTCCAGGTAACAAGTCTTGAGTGTGAAAATACTCAGCAGTCAACACAATGTTTGAGGTAATAGGGGAGAAAAAGTATTTTTTAAACATACACCATGTGTTGGTAGAAGTCAGAAATAGAACTCCTAGCCTTCTGACTTTTTGGCTGGGATTTCCCACCATCCCAGATTGCCTCCCTAAACAGGATCAGAAGCTTACTGTATCTGACTCTAAGCTGGGCTCTGAGTTTAGCAACTTTTTAATGGAATTAATGGGCAGGAACACCAGTTAAAGCAGATTTTTGGCTGTGCTGGCATGCCAGCTTGCCATATTTTCATAGGTACCCAAATTAAGTTTATTTATGTCCTCAATTTGCTATAAATGGAATTAACAACAGGCCATTTGGGGACCTGGAGAACTACAGATGCCAAAAACAAAAACAAAAACAAAAACAGCCACATCATTCATATTTTATGTTTATTTGAGTTCCTGAGTGTGGGAACTAATAAAGAGGAAACTGTAGGTTGATTTTCTATCACCACCACCACCATCATCATCATCATCGTTGTTACTATGAGTGCTATTAATCAAAGCCTGAGTGATTTCAAATGAAAAAATATTGGAAATGTGATCATACTGTGAAGTGCAGTGTCCCTCTTTTCTCC
The DNA here is from genome assembly GCF_004348235.1 of Phoca vitulina. NCBI lineage: Eukaryota > Metazoa > Chordata > Mammalia > Carnivora > Phocidae > Phoca > Phoca vitulina. Next base: position 1,553,878 of record NW_022589709.1, read on the forward strand.
CCTTCCTTCTCTAAGTAACTGATTTGGAAACACAAGCTCACTTCTGAACAAAAATAGATTAGATTTTTAAGGTCCATTTCTGTCAACGTCTAGTGCGTTGGGGTCCCTGGGTAAGGGTCGCGAAATC